>NW_023425504.1:23191969-23791969 GCF_014108245.1 Pipistrellus kuhlii
TTGAAAAAGAAAACTCAGTTGCCAGCCCTTTCCCTGCATGCCTCTGTACCTCTGCACTTCACTTCTGCACCTCCACTCCTCCTCCTCATCTCAGTATGCTTTTCTCTTTCCTGCTAGTTGTAGAATTTACACTCAGCCAGCCTTCCCGTGGTTCTGGATGATACCCGTTTTGTCTTTTACTTGTAGTTTTGATGTGGTTGTGCGAGGCATCAAGTTCAGGTGTTTACCTATGCTTCCATCTTGGTTTCTCTTCTGATCAGCATTTTTTTTTTTCATTTGCCTTCTCATGCTTCAGAATCCAGTATTGCTATTTAGTCATTATACAATGGGGCAGAGAAAACACATGTTTAATTTTTTTAATTTTTTTTTTAGTGTTTAAAGTTTTACATATGTCTTCTTTTCCCCCCAATTGACCCCTCCCCCATTCCTAACCAGTCAGGGCAAGCCCCAACTGCCCCAGTGTCTGTGTCCATTGTTTATGCTAATATGCATGCATATAAGTCCTTTGGTTGCTCTCTAACCCCCCCCCCACACCATTTATCTCTAGATTGATCTATTCTTGTTCATCAAATTAAGTTGATCATTATATCCCACATATGAGTGAGATCATGTGATATTTATCTTTTTCTGACTGGCTTATTTCGCTTAGCATAATGCTCTCCAGTTCCATCCATGTTGTTACAAATGGTAAAAGTTACTTCTTTTTAATAGCAGCATAGTATTCCATTGTGTAGATGTACCACAGTTTTTTATTCCACTCATCTGCTGATGGGCACTTAGGCTGTTTTCAAATCTTAGCTATTGTAAATTGTGCTTCTATGAACATAGGGGTGCATATACCCTTTCTGATTGGTGTTTCTGCTTTCTTAGAATATATTCCAAAAGTGAGGTCACTGGGTCAAATGGGAGTTCCATTTTTAATTTTTCAAGGAAACTCCATACTGTTTTCCATAATGGCTACACCAGTCTGTATTCCCACCAGCAGTGTACAAGGGTTCCCTTTTCTCCACATCCTCACCAGCACTTGTCATTTGTTGATTTATTGATAGTAGGCATTCTGGCAGGTTTGAGTTGATATTTCATTGTATTTTAATCTGCATCTCAGATGATTAGTGACTTTGAGCATTTTTTAATATATTTTTTATTTTATTATTTTTTTAAATATATTTTATTGATTTTTCACAGAGAGGAATAGAGAGGGATAGAGAGTTAGAAACATCGACGAGAGAGAATCATCGACCAGCTGCCTCTTGCACACCCCCTACTGGGGATGTGCCTGCAACAAAGGTACATGCCCTTGACCGGAATCGAACCCAGGACCTTTCAGTCCCCAGGCCGATGCTCTATCCACTGAGCCAAACCGGTCCCGGCAACTTTGAGCATTTTTTAAATATGTCTGTTGGCCTTCTGTATGTCCAATTTGGAGAGGTGTTTATTTAGATTCTTTGCTCATTGTTGTTGTTTTTTATTGGACTGTTTATCTTCCTTTAGTTAAGTTGTAGAGTTCCTATATGCTTTGGGAATTTACTGTTTATTGAATTTTCTTTGTCAAATATTTAATTGAGCATAATGGGTTTGGTCTATTTCTGGATTCTTTGTCCTGTTCCATTGATGTATATGCATATTCTTATGCCAATATCAGGCTGTTTTGAGTATAGTGGCTTTGTAGTATAACTTGATATCAGGTATTGTGATTTCTTTAACTTTGTTCTTCTTTCTCAATTTTGCTGCAGTTGTAAGCCAGTCAGAAAAAGATGTTTCACATTATCTCACTCATGATGAACAAAATAAACTGATGAACAAAATAGGTCCAGAGACATAGAAGCATGGACCTGACTGATGGCTTTCAAAGGAAAGGTGGTGATGGGTGAAGAATGATTAACTGGAGAACTTATATGCATAGCCCATGGACACAGACAGTAGAGTGGTGAGGCCTGGGGGAGTGGTGGGTGCAGGATGGAGGGGCTGAACAGAAAAAACAAACAAAGGTTATATCTTCAATCCTTTCAACAATAAAGATAAACTAAAAAAAACAAAAAAACAAAAAACAAACAAAAACCCCAAATAGCCAAGTTATGAGTGCAAAGAAAAAGTGTTTGGATGAAATTAAAAGTGCTATTCTGGTGAACAAATGATTTTTTAATAAAAAAGGAAAAACAACTTTATTGTTTATATGGAGAAAGTTTAGTATTCTGGATAGAAGATCCCTTAGATCAAAGCCTAATCCAGAGCAAGGTTCTAACTTATTTCAAATCTATGAATGCTGAAAGAGGCAAGGAATTTTCAGATGAAAAGTTTGAAGGCAGCCCTAACTGATTTGGCTCAGTGGATAGAACATAGCCCTGCAGACTGAAGGGTCCCTGGTTCGATTCTGGTCAAGGGCATATACCTTGGTTGTGGGCACATCCCCAGTAGGAGCTGTGCAGGAGGCAACTGACCAATGTTTCTCTCTCATCAATGTTTTTAACTCTCTATTCCTCTCCCTTCCTCTCTGTAAAAAATAAAAATAAAAAAATTTTAAGAAAGTTTCAAGCCAGTAGAGGTTGTTTCATGAGGTTTAAGGAAAGAGCTTTCTCCATAACATAAAAGTGCAAGGTGAAGCAGCAATTGCTGATATATAGGCTGCAAAAACTTATCCAGAGACCTAGCTAAGATAATTAATAAAGGTGGCTACAATAAATAACATATTTTCAATGTACACAAAGCCTTATTTTGGAAAAAGGACTTTCATAGCTAAAGAGGAGAAACTAATGCCTGGCACCAGAGCTTCAAAAGATAGGCTGGGAGAGTGAAAGGAAGATGGCGGCCAGGTAAACACTTGTATGGGCTGCATCCTACAACCATATCAGTACTGCAATGGGGGATATTACCTGAGACCTGAAAGGACCACAACTGTGGGGCCCCGACCAGCGCAGACACGCAGATTCCACAGAAAGGTTGGATTTTGCAGGGGATAACGTGGGGTGTCTGTGTCCCAACAGCGAAAGCGAAAGCAGCAGCTGTGGCAGCTGCAGAAGAGGCAGCAGCTGGGGCAGCAGAGAAAAAAGCGCTTGCTGGGACCCCGAAAATCTGCGTCCACAGAAGCCCCCACTGTTGGGTCTGGCGAGATTTGAGAGAGTAGCAACCCCAAGGTTGCTACTAGTGGGGTTCTCTAGGGAGCAACCCATTCTGATCTGACACGGAGGGAGAACAACGGAGTTGGAAAGCAATCTGTTTGTAAGTGCGTGCAGACTGGCCCATCCATCGCGCACCTAGGCTGGTTACCCTGCAACACTTTGCTTCTGATTACAAAGGAGAGATCATCCAGATTGGCTGGCCCTAAGAGACAGCAGGGGGAAACTGCTTTTCTGGAAACTGAGAAGCAGAGCAGGGAGAAATCATCCAGGATTCAGCTCCAAGGCAAAAAAACCCCACAAAAACAAAAACAAAAAAACAAAAAAAACCACAACAACAACAACAACAAAACTGGTATTGAGTGCCACAGAAAAAGAAGGCTAGAGCAGCCAAAAAGACGGGACATTAATCCACATACACTGCCACCTAGGGTCTGGAGTACAAACTGACTGTGTTTATTATTAGTTTTATTTGATCAAAAACTAAGAAACTAAGAAATTGCCACTGAGGTGCAGCAGAACGCAGGGAACTGCAATACGGTCTGGACTGAGAAATAGGCGTGTCAAATAGAATAACAGAAGTGAATGGCCTTCACACTTTTTTTTTTGCTAAATTTATTTTTTATTTTATTTTATTTTTTTTATTTTCATTTTTTGCATCTTTTACTTAAGAAATAATTTTTTTCCTTTTTTCCTCACTAGATTTTAACTTTTTAATTATTACATTTTTAGGTTCAATAAGAATTTTTACTGTTGCTATTTTAATTTTTTTTAAGTGCCATTTTATTTTCTCTTTATTTTATATTGGAATTAGTGTTCTTCATTTTATTTTCATTTCTCCTTTAACATTGTTTAACCCTATCTCAACACGACCTTTACACCATCATTCTCTTTCTACCCTTCCCCCTTTTGCTATCCTGTTTATCTTAACCCTTTCCTGCTTTAGATTTCCTTACTCTTTCTGTATCCCCCCTTCTAAAATTTCTACCCTACTTATATATCTAATTTCCAATCCCCTGTGCCAAGTGCATACACACCCCTCTCTGAGCTGTATTAACTAGCAAAAAAAAAAAGAATTTTTTTTCCTCACTGTTCTTTTGATGCTGTTTGGGGGAATGATGATTATATTGTATTTTTATGCTTTTTAGTGAGAGTATTTTGCTTATTCTTTTGTTGTTGCTCTTGCTTGGTATTTTCTTATTTGATTGGTTTGGGTTTGTTATTATTTTTATTACTTCTGTTTTCCCTTCCTGTGCTGGAAATTAGGGGATGTTGTAGATTGTATTATTGTCCAGGAACTGCTGACAGCATTTGTTGTGGTTAGTGGTTGTTTAATTGAAATTCTCTCCCCATATATATAGTTTATTCCCCTTTTCTCTCTCTCTCTCTTCCTCCCTCTCTCTCTCTCTCTCTCTCTCTCTCTCTCTCTCTCTCTCTCTCTCTCTCTCTCTTTCTTTTTTCTTCTCCCTGTTTCCCAAATTCATTTTGACACTCTTTTTCCTATCCTTTTCTTTTTCTCCCTCCCTCTTCTCTTTTTACTCTTCCTCTTTCTCTCCTATTCCCTAATTTGCCTTTCCGTAGTGGTTACCTTTATTGGAGGTTACTAATATTGCAAATACATTTCTGTTCAGTGCCTTCTGTGTTGTACCTGGTTGTGTTGTATTTTGTGCCTTTAAATCAATGCAGGAGAGAGAAATCAACACAGGAGAGAGACATCCTGAAAAGAGAGACCATGGGGAGACAAAGAAACAGCCCACAAATGAAAGAAAAGCAGGCATCACCAGAAAAGGAAGTAAACGAGTTAGAGGCAAGCAACCTACCAGAGCAAGAATTCAGAGTAACGATCATAAGATGGCTAAAAAGAATGGAAGACAAATTTGACAATATGAGTAAGACCCAAGAGGAAATGAAGAAAAACCAAGAGGAAATGAAGATGACTCAAGAAAAAATGAATAATGACATCACTATTATGAAGAACTCAATAGAAAGCATCAAGAGCAGACTAGAAGAAACAAAGGACCGCATCAGTGAGCTAGAAGACAAGATGGAAAAAAATACCCAATAAGAGCAGCTTCTAGAAAAAAAAATTAAAAAGCAGGAGGAGAGCCTATGGGAGCTTTGGGACAATAGAAAACAAAACAATATCCGAATAATAGGGGTTCCGGAAGGAAAGGAAACTGAGGTAGACATGGAAAACGTATTTCAAGAAATAATGACAGAAAACTTTCCTGAGATGGAGAAGAAAAAACCCACGCAAATCCAAGATGCTTGCAGAGTCCCAAGCAAAATGAATCCCAGAACACCGATGCCAAGACACATTATAATTAAATTGACAAACACCAATGACAAAGTAAGAATCTTAAAAGCATTCAGAAAGAGACAGAAAGTTACATATAAAGGAACCCCCATCAGACTAACAACTAATTTCTCCACAGAAACTTATCGGGCCAGAAGGGAATGGGATGAAATATACAAAGTCATGCAAACGAAGGGTCTGAATCCAAGAACACTGTACCCAGCAAGGCTATCAATCAAAATTGAAGGTGAAATCAGGAGCTTCACAGACAAAAAAAAAGACTAAAGGAATTTATTTCCACCAAACCAGCAATGCAAGAAATGCTAAAGGGTCTACTGTAAAAATAAAGAAATAGGAAGCAAAGAAGAAACACAGGGGTATAGAATAAAAATGGCGTCAAATGAGTACCTATCATTAATAACTGTAAATGTAAATGGTTTAAATGCTCCAATCAAAAGACATAGGGTAACAGATTGTATAAGAAAACAAGACCCATACATCTGTTGTCTAGAAGAAACCCACCTCAGAAAAAAAGATGCACACAGACTGAGGGTGAAGGGATGGAAAACGGTTTTCCAGGCAAATGGAAATGAAAAAAAAGCTGGGGTAGCAATACTTATATCTGACAAATTAGATCTCAGAGTGAAGGACATAACAAGAAATAATGAAGGCCACTTCATAATACTAAAGAGAGCAATCCAACAAGAAGAAATAACCCTGGTAAATATATATATATGCACCCAATACAGGAGCACCCAAATACATAAAAAAAACTGCTGGATGACATTAAGGGAGAGATTAATAGCAATAAAATCAAAGTAGGAGATTTTAATACCCCACTGTCATCCTTCAACAAATCATCTAAACAAAAAATTAGCAAAGAAATATCAATCCTAAATTACTCACTAGACCAGATGGTATTAATCGACATCTTCTAAACATTCCACCCAAAGCCACAGAATATATATTCTTCTCAAGTGCACATGGAACATTCTCAAAGATTAACCACATTTTGGGATATAGGCAAAGTCTCTTCAAATTCTAGAAGATAGAAATCATATCAAGCATCTCTCAGATCATAATGGCATAAAACTGGAAATTAACTACAATAAAAATAATCCAAAGAAATCAAACACATGGAGACTAAACAGCATGCTATTAAATAAGGACTGGGTTACCAGAGAAATCAAGGAAGAAATTAAAAACATCCTGGAAAAAAATGACAATAAAAACACAATAATCCAAAATCTATGGGACACAGCAAAAGCAGTTTTGAGAGGGAAGTTCGTATCCCTACAAGCCTATTGCAAAAAACTAGAAATAATGGTAACAAATGATCTAACTCTACAACTCAAAGAGTTAGAAAAAGAGCAACAAGAAAAGCCCAGCCGAAACCGGTTTGGCTCAATGGATAGAGCGTCGGCTTGGGGACTGAAAGGTCCCGAGTTCGATTCCGGTCAAGGGCATGTACCTTGGTTGCGTGCATATCCCCAGTAGGGGGTGTGCAAGAGGCAGCTGATCGATGACTCTCTCTCATCGATGTTTATAACTCTCTATCTCTCTCCCTTCCTCTCTGTACAAAATCAATGAAATATATTAAAAAAAAAAAAAAAAAAAGAAAAGCCCAGTGTAAGCAGAAGGAAGGAAATAACAAAAATTAGAGCAGAGATAAATGACATAGAGACCAAGGAAACAATACATAAGATCAACAAAACCACGAGCTGGTTCTTTGAAAGGATAAACAAGATAGATGAACCTCTAGCCAGGCTAACCAAGAAACAAAGAGAGAGGACCCAAATAAACAAAATAAGAAATGAAAGAGGTGCAATAACAACAGACCCCGCCGAAATACAAATGATTGTTACAAAATACTATGAACAACTCTATTCCAACAAACTGAACAACCTGGAGGAAATGGACATATTCCTAGAGAAATACAACCTTCCAAAACTCAATCAGGAAGAATCTATAAATCTCAATAGAACAATAACTTGGGAAGAAATTGAAACAGTCATCCAAAAGCTTCCAGCAAACAAAAGCCCAGGGCCAGATGGCCTCACAGGAGAGTTTTACCAAACATTCAAGGAAGAACTAAAACCTATCCTCCTCAGACTATTCCAAAAAATCCAAGAGGAAGGAACACTTCCAAACTCCTTCTATGAATCCAGCATCACCCTAATACCAAAACCAGATAAAGACAACTCAATGAAAGAGAATTATAGGCCAATATCCCTTATGAATGTAGATGCCAAAATCCTCAACAAAATTCTAGCAAATCAGCTCCAGCAGAGCATCACAAAGATCATACACCACGACCAAATAGGATTTATTCCAGGAATGCAAGGATGGTATAATATCTGCAAATCAATAAACGTGACACATCACATAAACAAATTGAAAGATAAAAATCATATAGTTATATCAATTGATGCAGAAAAACATTTGATAAAATCCAACACCCTTTTCTGATAAAAACTCTCCACAAGGTGGGAGTACAAGGATCATACCTCAACATAATAAAAGCTATATATGATAAACCCACAGCCAACATCATACTCAATGGGAAAAAACTAAAACCATTCCTTCTAAGAACAGGAACAAGACAGGGTTGCCCACTCTAACCACTATTGTTTGACATAGTACTGGAAGTACTAGCCATTGCAATTAGACAAGAAGAGGATATAAAAGGCATCCAAATTCCAAAAGAAGAAGTAAAGTTATCCTTATTTGCAGATGACATGATATTGTACATAAAAAAACCCAAAAGACTCCATTAAAAAAACTAATTGACTTAATAAATGAATTTGGCCATGTAGCAGGATACAAAATTAATGCCAAGAAATCTATGGCATTTCTATACACCAATAGTGAACTTGCAGAAACAGAGGCTAAAAAGCAATCCCATTTACCATCGCACCAAAAAAATTAAGATACCTTGGAATAAACTTAATTAAGGAGGTAAAAAACTTATATGCGGAAAACTACATGACACTGAAAAAAGAGATAGAGGAAGATGTAAACAGATGAAAGAACATACCATGTTCATGGATTGGTAGAAACAACATCATCAAAATGTCCATTCTTCCTAAAGCAATCTATAGGTTCAATGCACTCCCAATTAAAATACCCACGGCATATTTCACTGACCTAGAAAAAACTCTTCCAAAGTTCATTTCGAACAACAAAAGACCCCGAATAGCCACAGCAATCCTGAGAAAGAAGGGTAAAGTAGGAGGGATCTCAATACCAGACTTCAAACTGTATTACAAAGCCACTGTTCTCAAAACAGCGTGGTACTGGCACAAGAACAGACATATAGATCAATGGAATAGAATTGAGAACCCAAATATCAACCCAAATCACTATGCTCAATTGATATTTGACAAAGGAGGCACAGAAATACAAAGGAGTCAAGACAGTCTCTTCAATAAATGGTGCTGGGAAAATTGGACAGATACATGCAAAATAATGAAATTGGATCACCAACTTACACCATACACAAAAATAAACTCAAAATGGATACAGGACTTAAACATAAGACGGGAAACCATAAAAATACTAGAAGCATCCACAGGCAGAGAAATCTCAGACATATGCCAAAAGAACTTCTTCACTAATACTTCCCCTAGGGCAATGGAAGCTAAAGAGAAAATAAACAAATGGGACTACATCAAAATAAAAAGCTTTTTTACAGCAAAGGAAACCATCAACAAAACAACAAGAACATATTTGCAAATGTTATCACTGATAAAGTTTTAATCTCCAACATCTACAGACAGCTTATACAACTTAATAAAAGGAAGATAAATGACCCAATCAAAAAATGGGCAATGGATCTAAATAGAATCTTCTCAAAAGAAGACAGAAGGAAGGCCAAGAGGCACATGAAAACATGCTCAAAGTCACTAATTATCTGAGAAATGCAAATCAAAACAACAATGCGGTACCATCTCACACCTGTCAGAATGGCCAACATCAACGAATCAACAAATGACAAGTGTTGGCGAAGTTGTGGAGAAAAAGGAACCTTACTGCCCTGCTGATGGGAATGCAGACTGGTGCAATCACTGTGGAGAACAGTGTGGAGCTTACCCAAAAAACTGAAAATGGAACTCCTATTTGACCCAGGAATCTCACTTCTAGGAATATATCCCAAGAAACTAGAAACACCAATCAGAAAGGATATTTGCACCCCTATGTTCATAGCAGCACAATCTACAATAGCCAGAATTTGGAAACAGTGTAGGTGCCCTTCAGCAGATGATTGGATCCCAAAACTATGGTACATCTACACAATGGAATACTATGCTGCCATAAAAAAGAAGGAATTCTCATCATTTGCAGCAACCTGGATGGAATTGGAGAACATCATGCTGAGTGAAATAAGCCAATCAATGAAAGAGAAACACCACATGACCTCACTCACTGGTGGATGATAAAGATCATTATAAACTGATGAACCAAGAGACAGATATAGAGAAAGTAAAGCAACAGGCAGACTGTCAAATTACAGTGGGGAGGGGAGGAAGATCTGGGGGAGATAATAGATCAACCGAAGGACTTGTATATAAGTACAACCAATGGACATAAAACTCTGGGGAGGGAGGGAATGTGTGGGAGGGAGGGAGGGGGGCAAAAAAATCAATAAAATATGTAAAAATAAATAAATAAATTAATTAATTAATTTAAAAAAAGGGAAATGGACCTGAATAGATACTTTTTGAAAGAAGGTAGAAGGAAGGCCAAGAGACATATGAAAACCTGGTGAAAGTCACTATCTGAGAGATGTAAATCAAAATGACAATGAGGTACTATCTCATACCTGTCAGAATGGCTATCATCAACAAGTCAACAAACAACAAGTGCTGTTGAGGATGCAGCCATAAAGGAACACTTGTGCACTGCTGGTGCAGCCACTATGGAGAAGAGTATAGAGTTTCAAAAAAAAAAACAAAACTAAAAATGGAACTCCCATTTGACCCAGTGATCATACTTCTAGGAATATATCCCAAGAAACTATAAACACCAATCAGAAAAGATATTTGCACCCCTATGTTCATAGAAGCACAATTCACCATAGCTAAGATTTGGAAACAGCCTAAGTGCCCATCAGCAGATGAGTGGATTAAAGAACTGTGGTACATTTGCACAATGAAATACTATGATGTGGTAAAAAAGATGGAATTCTTACCATTTGCAACAGCATGGATGGAACTGGAGACCATTATGCTAAGCAAAATAAGCCAGTCAGAGAAAGATAAATATCACATAATCTCACTCACTTATGGAATATAATGAACAACACAAACTGATGAACATAAACAGATCAAGAGACAAAGAAGTGTTGATTAGACCATCAAACCTCAGAGGGAAGTTAGGGGAGGGTGGGGGTAAGGGGAAAAAGATCAACCATAGGAAGTATATGCATACATATAAGCCTAACTAATAGACACAGACACCAGGGTGGGTGAGGGCATGAGTGAAGGGTTGGTGGGGCAATGGGACAATAAGGACACATATGTAATAATTTAATCATTAAAGAAAAAATAAGTTTTAAAAAGTAAAAAAAGTAATAATAAAATAAAAATAAAATTAATACTCAGGGCTTTCCTAGTTATTCATGAAAATTTGGGAAGTGGCAAAATATAGGTTACCCAGCACTCACATTCCCAGCTGACACTGAACAAAGGGATGCTCTGACTTCTTGCTTCATTTCTTTTACTATAAACAAGTGTTCTATTCAGTCTATTATGTGCCATATTTTTTTAATTTTTAAAAATTTTTGTCTGTGATGTGTGGGTATAATATATGAAGAATTGTGTTTGTGTATTTTATGCACACCAGGGTATTATACCCTGCTCTTTCAATTTTTGTTATGTTAGCATTTGATCATGTTATTAAATATATTTTAAAACCCTGATTAATGGCTGCCTGATATGCCTAAATATATACTATGATTTCATCAACATTATCTGTATATATAAAAACCAAGTGATAGGAATGATGGAATGACCAGAATGACCAGAATGACTGAATGCTATGACGAGCACTGCCACAAAGAACAATCAGCTGGATCAGGCCCCTGATCGTGGCCCTGTGTCCCCAAGTGCCCACAAATCCTCCCCCTGACTGGCCCCACCCCAACCAGCCCCCAACCCTGATCAGGGGCAGGGCAGCTGGCCAACTGCCCGCAGGGCCCCCTCCCACTTATCTGCCCTCCCACCCCCCATCAGGTGTGGGGCCAACCTGCCAGCCTCCAGCATCCTCTCCCCTGCCAGCCCTGTCCAGGCCGATGGGCCCCCATCGGGTGGGGTGACCAGACCCCACCCATGCATGAATTTGTGCACCTGGTCTCTAGTATTACTATAAAAGGTTAGGTTTAAAAATTGTTGCTGGCAAATAATAACATCCATTACATCAATAGGTTAGAAAAGGAAAATCATGTGGTCATATTTATGGGTCTACAAAAAACATTTGACAAATTCTACATTCTTTAATAATAAAACTTTCAGCAAACTGGAAATAGAGAATTTTCTCACCTTGATAAAGAACATCTGCAAAAAAACATACAACTAACATACATAATGGTGATAAGTTATATGCTTTGTAGCAATGATCTGGAACAAGACAAGGACATCCCTTGCAGACTGGTGTAGCCTGTGTGGAGAACATTCTGTAGCAAGACAAGAACATCCCTGCTTACCAATTCCATTCAACATCACACTGAAAGGCCTACATAATTCAATAAGATAAGGAAAGGAAATAAAAGGTATATATGTTGGGAATCAGGAAATAAACCTGTTATTCACAGATGACATTATTGTTTTTCTGGAAAATTCTTAAAAACAAAACAAAACACCCTGGAACTAATAAACAATTATCATAGAATTGTTGCATACAAGATTAATACAAAAGTCAATTGCTTTCCTGTATACCAGCCATTAACAATTGGAATTTGAAATTAAAACACCATTTACATTTATGCAAAAATGAAATAATTTCCTGTAAATCTAACAAAATATGTATAAGATCTAAATGTGGAAAACTCCACAACTAAGAAAGACTCAGTCTTATGAATATGTTAGTTGTTTCCGAGTTGATTTATAGATTTCAGACAATCCCAACCAAAATCTCAGTAAGTTATGATGTAATTATTGGCAAACAGATTCTAAAATTTATATGGAAAGGCAAAAGACCCCAAACAGCCATCATAATACAGAAAGGGGGAAAAAAAAACTTGGACTGGTACTACTCAACTTAAAAATTTACTATAAAGCAACAGTAGCAAAGACAGTGTGGCATTGGTCAACAGACAAACCAATGGGCAAAAATAGAGAGACCATAATTATAGAAAACTGATCTTTGACAAAGAAATAAATGAAAAACAAAGAAAATCTAATAATTAAAGAGTTGTCTTTTCAATATATGGTTCTGGAACAACTGGATATCTACATGCAAAAAAAATTAGACTAGACACAGACTTTACATCTCACACAGAAAATAGCTACAAGGGATCATAGAATTAAATGTAAAACTTAAAATGTAAACAGATAAAGTAGAAAATCTAGGTGACCTTGGGTTTAGTGATGACTTTTCTAGATATTATATTAAAAGCACAGTCTATTGAAGGAAAAAGTTCAAAATTTGGACTTCATTAAAATTAAAATCTGCTCTGCTAAATACACTGTTAAGAGAATAAAAAGAAAAGTCACAGATGGAAAGAAAATCTTTGCTAAATACATATCTGATAAATGTTTGGTATATAAAATATACAAAGAACTCCTAAAACCAAACATTGAAAACAACAATCAATTAACAAGTGATCAAAAGTCCTGCATAGATACCTCACCAAAGAAGATATACAGATGAAAAATAAGCATATGAAAAGATACTCCATATTATATGTCATCAGTGAATTATAAATTAAAATGACGAGGTAACTGCTACAGATTTAATAAAATCCTAAAATCCAAAACCCTGAGAACAGTGAATGCTAGTGAGAATGTGGAGTAATTGGAACTTTATTTAATGCTAATGGAAATGAAAAATGGTACAGCCATTTGGTGGAAATTTAAATATAAATATATATTGTCTAAAATTGCACTCTTCACTATTTATTCGAAGGAGTCAAAAACTTGCATACACACAAAAACCTGCATATGGATGGTTATAGCAGCTTTCTTTTTAAATGACAGAACTTGGAAGCAACCAAGATGTCCTTCAGTAGGTGAATGGTAAATTGTGGCACATTTATAAATGATGTAATATATTTTTAAATATATTTTATTGATTTTTTAGAGAGGAAGAGAGAGGGACAGAGAGTTAGAAACATCAATGAGAGAGAATCATCCATCAGCTGCCTCTTGCACATCCCCTACTGGAGATGTGCCTGCAACCAAGGTACATGCCCTTGACCGGAATCGAACCTGGGGCCTTTCAGTCTGCAAGCCAACGCTTTATCCACTGAGCCAAACTGGTTTCGGCAATGATGTAATATTTAGCAATAAAAATAAATAAATTATTATGCCATGAAGACATGCAGCAACCATAAATGTATATCGCTAAATGAAAGAAGCCAATTTGAAAAGGCTGCATACCTTTTTTTCAACTAATACATTCTGAAAAAGTCAAAACTCTGCAGACAGTGAAAAAATCAGTACTTACCAGGGGTTGAAGGAGAGGGAGGGATTAATAAGTGTACACAGGGTATGTTTAGGGCAGAGAAACTTTCTGTATGATGCTATAACAGTGAAGACATGTCATTTTACATTTGTCAAAACTCATGGAATGGATGACAACAAAGAGTGAATTCTAATATGGTCTTTGGTATAATAATGTATCAATACTGGTTCTTCAGTTGTAAAAAAATATACCATACTAATGCAAGATATTCACAATAGGGGAAACTGTATGGGGTGGGTTGGGGTGAGGAGAGTGTTGAGAGGTGTATAGGAATTCTGTACATTCCACTCATTTTTTTCTATAAACTAAAAAATAAATAAAAGCTGCTCTAAAATAAAGACTACTAACTGGAAAGTTTCTACTGAAATATCAGATGACCCTGTCATTTTGAAGTTCTACTTTTGTTATTCTTACTGCAAATGGCACATCCCTGACATAAGGAAAATTCTTATAATATATTTTAATATATGTTTCTAAATGTTTCAACAACATTTATACATGCATTTTACTAAAATTATCTGCATATGCAAAGGTCACATCTCCAGTTCTCCTGAAGCGTTTGTGGTGGTATGTTAATACATTTGGGGTTAAAATCCCTCACCCTTTTCCTCCAGCCTTTGATGAGGCAGAAGAGGCAATCTCAGACTTTTTGAAGGGTAAGCAATCAAAAGCACGCATGGCCTAAGGGACTTGGAGCTTTCTAAAGGGCAGAAGCTTTCTAAGATGCAGCACTTGAGCTTTAATCAAACAGCCACAAATGCATGTGCTGTTTCTTATTCTCCAGGGCAACATGGATTTTGGTGTTGAAATTGCTTTGGCACCATGAGCAGCTGGGGAATTGGTATGCAGAGCTTTGTCTGTTGGCTTAAATAGAGGGAAAGAGGAATCATAAAGGAAGCCTTTGATGGGCTAGCTTTCTTCTAGGTCACCTCAAGTTCCAAATATATGGCAATGGCTTGAAGCTGTGAATAATACATCCTTTCCCCCCACACTCCTACATCTCTCAGACAAGGGGTGGTGAAATAAGGGTTCCATGATTTGGTACCCCTGTGTGTTTTGAAATTGTATTATATGTTAACTATCTCTGAGAAATAATGAAAAATCCTCAGTAATGTAAATGTGTCATAGAAAGGCAAGGTTTTCTTTTTCTTCCTTACCCCTCAAAGGGAAAATGAAGGCAATAGTGCCTAGGATAACTAACTGTACACTGCCATCATAAAAAATTGCTCCTGATTTTTTTTTATATCTGTCTTTACTTTTGAGATATGCAAGGCATGTAGACAAGCTAGTTAACATATACATTGTTATGTTATTACAGATAAGCAACCAACCATAAGTACTGGTAAATGCCATGAAGTATCTAAGCCAAGGATGCAAGCACAGTGAGTCCAAAATACAGTTCAATTTAGCATATATGTATTGAGCACATACTAGGTCCTCAGTTCTGGTGATGGTAACTTTGGCTACTTGAGCTGCCCCCTGTGGTTATTTTGGTTTGGAGTTCTGAGTTGCTCTAACTCATATTCTTATTAAAACCTGTTAACCGGGGAGTTCCCTTTTTAATTACGCAATGTACAACGGGCGCATACTCTTTCACTAGGACGTGTCAGTACTTCACGCCCAGTGGATGTAATTTTATATTATTATTTTTTTATTTATACTTAATTAAAATAAATGAAATATATTTTTTCGTTTATTTATATATGAAGCACAAAGGAAAATACAAAATTACAAACAAATAGAAAAGAATACCAACAAAAAAATGGAAATATCGAATTAAAAAATTATAAATTTTACAAACAATTATAAAGATTACAAAAAATATATATTTTTTACTTTTATACACAATAAAAATATAAAAAAGTTAACAATTACAGAACAATAAACAAAAGCACACAAATAAAATAGAAATATTGAGTTTAAAAAATTGAAATATAGATGTAAAAATTCAAAACTCAACTTCCGTGTGATATATTTTAAAACAATTGTTGATACATTGTGCTACCTTACAATCCGGACACCAGTATGTAGATTCTTTCCTAACACCTTTTTTGTAGCAAACTCAGCATTTCCTGGATTTAGTTTTTCCTATATCGCTTTTCATTTGTTCTGGAAAATGCCTTTCAACTAAGCCTGATGGTTTAGATATAGAGCTGCTTGTTGATGTCTTTGGGTGGGTTTTCACTATGTTGTTATCTACATTTTTCTACACACTCTATCAAAAAGTGTAATCGATCCAAATGACCTTTATCTTTTTTGTATATAATATATGCATTGAAGCAGCACATATCAATTAATCTTAGAAAAAAATTTTTATAAAATTTTTTTACCCTATTACGGGCAACTGTGTAGGCCACCATAACTCCATCCCCCAAATCTATGCCGCCCATATTTTTGTTATAATCCAGGACAACATTCGGTTTTTCTTGCCTTCTTCCTCTCTTTCAATCATTGTCTTTTCGTCATTATGAATAGAACTGAGCATCAATACATCTTTTTTATCCTTCCATTTTAAAACCATAAGTTTGCCTTTGATTCTTACATATGTTCATTTTTCTGTAATTTTTTTGTTTTTATTTCACTGGGGATTCGGACTCTTTATCCTCATTGTTCCAACTACGTCTGTATTGTTTTGACACAAGAGTTCAGCCAAATGAATTGACATATAGAAATTATCTAAGTAAATCCTATACCCTTTATTCAGTAAGTCATGTGTTAACTCCAAAACTATTCTTGTTGATTGTTTTTCTTGTGGGTAGTTTGAACCATAATTTGTGTCCTTGCCTGTGTATAAAATTAAATTTGCACGTATCCAGATTGGCTTTCACTCAAAATAAAGAACTTCATTCCAAATCTAGCTCTTTTTGTAGATATATATTGTTTCCAAGATAAATTCCCTTTCCATAATAAAAGAGATTCATCTATGCATATTTCTCGTTCACATACATAAAAACTTTTAAACTTTTCTGACAAATTATTGATGATTGGATCAATTTTATGTTTTTTTATTATATAAAGGTTGGAGATATAAAAAATATAAGTAAATAATATATAATACGAAAATAGGTAGGTAAGTTTAAGTACGTACCCCTCACTGCTCACCCAGAACACGTCCATCACTCTCAATAGCGAAATTATACTGATTCCCTCCATGTCTTAAATTCACATTGAGACATGTATGGATGACTAATACCTTTGTTGTTCGAAAATATACATCCCACCCGTTTCAGGGCGCAATATATATTTTAAGGACTTAATCATATGTCCTACCCGTACCCGATATTGTTTACATTTGATGTATTTATATGCCCCGCTCAGTTAACAGGTTAAGTATCCAGAATATTCCTTAGGCTAACAGGTAATTTTGGTAGTTTGATTTCATGTCTCTTTGCCACTGGGTTTTTATGCCACCTTTCAACTTCCCCTTTTGGTCTGATAGCTGAGCCTTTCCTTCTCCTGCTCTACCAGATTCAATGCCCCCCATTTGGGAGTGCTCTAGGAGAATCTTCCCTCTTACCTACATTAGAATGTCCTACAGTGCTTCCTGAACTCCTGAAACATACAAGCATGGTTCTAATATTTTCAAGACCAGATTCTGTACCTTCCTAAAATGACAACTGGTGAATTTGATGAATTAATGTGTATCAATAGTATAATGTTTTAACAGTAAAACCCTGAAGAGAAAAGCTGGTGAGCCACCATTCCCTTCTCTGGTAGTAAGCATTCATTTAAATTATTTTTGGAGAAAGTTTTTATTTTCTATTTCAGTCCTTTCTTTCTTTCCTAAAGCAAGAGGATAAGACTGATGTGAATTTTAAGGGAGGAAGAAGGAAAAAGTGGTCAGTATCATAACAGTAATGTGAAAGAGAGACTTTAAGCAAGGAGATGTTCCTTTCATCATTCCACAATTCTGCTTATATTTTGAGACTTGTATCTAGACTCCGTGTCCATGGATAAGGGTTATGAAGTGGTAAGTCTCAGTATTACTCTTTGTGATGGACTGAATTATGTTCCTCCCAAATTCATGTTTTGAGGTTTTAACCTCAAATGTGTTGGTATTTGGTATGGGGACCTTATAAAGTCATTAAGATTAAATAAGGTCTGATGATATTGGTGTCAAATGAGGAAGAAACACAAAAGTGCCGTGTGTGTGTGTGTGTGTGTGTGTGTGTTCATTCACTTGGCACCTTGATCATGGATTTATGGTCTCCAAAACTCTGAGAAACTGTAATTTCAGCCACCCAATCTGTTATTTTGTTATGGCAGCCCAAGCAGGCTAAACTATAACATACTCTGCAACTCACATTTCATATCATGGAACATTTGTATATTATTCAGCTGCTTAAGGCAGTGTCTTTAGTGTTACCTTCGCTTCAAGCATTAATTCTACCCTAGGGTACTAGGCATTGATAATTCTCTAGAGTTAGCACATCTCTCCTTCTTTTCGATCTATTAGATGTCACAACTTCACACACACCTCACTAATATAGGCAAACTAGACCAAAGGCCATGCATTGTCTAGGTCTCTATACTGACAAGTGAGTAACCATGATAAAAATAGTTATTTATCCATCACTTTTCATAAGCCCCCCATAATTTTTATGTCAACAATTATCTGGACTTTGAAGAATTAATTTAAGATCTAGAAATTCTTTTTAAGTGCACACTATTTCTATAGGTGGTTAATATGCCCTATTAAAGTTAACTGGTGGCCTGGGAAAGACAGCTTGATGTTGGTGAAGTACCTATTTGGGTTTGTGTTGTGTTATACTTAGGTGTATGGTAGAGCAACATCAAAATGGAAAATTCCATTAAAAATACATTGTTCACCTAATGTGGATAGGGAAATGTGTGTGTGTGTGTGTGTGTGTGTGTGCGCGCGTGTGTGTTATATCAATTTTTTAGTTGTGTGTTTTTTTTTTTTTCCTTTTGGTCACATCTTCCTAAGAATCTCAATTTATAAAATAGATATAAATGAAAACAACTTTAATTAGAGGTGGGCTACCTGAGCAATAATGCCTTTTCAGATACATTTAGAGCAATGAGGCTCTGCAGTATTACTATTAAAAACCTTGCTTACTTAAAGTATGTTTCTCTTTATAAGATTTGATTCTTTGGGGAAAATATTGAATAATTCTTATTGAAACATGTTGTAAAGGATATTAAGCTATTGTCAAGGCCTTGCTAAGAGATACACAATATTATTTAAAAAGAGTGAAAAGAAAAGAGTGATACTGAAGATACTTGCTTGGCAAACAAGGCTGGCAAATTTACCCATGCTACACAGTGTTTCAAGAAGAGCAACCAGAAAGTTGTAGCTGCCTTCAAGTTCCCTTCCCACACATCCTGGTTTGAGGTAGAATTTTAGGTCTTTTTCAAAGAAAGCCTAAGGGGAAAATATCAAACATTTCAGTTTTTAGATATAACTTTTGGTAAGCAAGTAGGTGGGATTGAGAGATGATTGATAGTATCAGTGGAATAGGCCAGATTCAAGTACTTTTATGCATAATATTTAAAGTGCCCCTACAGCCCAAGCCAGTTGACTGCAGACTGAAGTGTCCTATGTTTGATTCCGCTCAAGGGCACATACCTAGGTTCCAGGCTTGATCCCTAGTAGGGGGGATGCACGAGGCAGCTGATCAGTGATTTTCTCTCATCATTGATGTTTCTATCTTTCTCTTCCTCTCCCTTTCTCTCTGAAATCAATAAAATATATTTTAAAATAAATAATAATGTTTCACTACATGAGTGCCCATGGTTGACATTTATGTAATATTCTCTTCTTCCTCCCCCTAATTTGTAAGTAGGAACTAAGATTTTTAGCTACTTCTAATAGAAACTATAGTTAGCCATATTTGGAAGGAGTATGGTTTGAAATCCTTATATAAAATTAAATTGTCAAGTGAATTAATATAATTAGATCAATTAATTCACTTGCCAATTTAATTTTCTTGGCTGAGTTTGAAGAGGTGGTTGGTAAATAAGCGAAAATGCAAATTATAGTGACATCAAGCCCCTCAAACATAAAGGGAAAGCTAGTATTTGGGGAGGTGGGAAAACATAACCATACAAGGCATCTGAGAGCAGAATGCATGGGCCCTTTATTACCTTGGCCCATCTAGGACGATATCCCAGCTCTGATACTGGGATAAAAATGAGGGAAGTTACAGGAACCTTCTCACAAATAATATTGTTTCCACTTTTAAAAATGGATATATTTGGCTGTCAGGTAGTTTTTCTGTCATCCAAATTCTTTTAAGAGAGAAATAGCAGAATTTATTATCAGTTGATATATTGGGGAAATTATGGTAGCCAGATGAGAATAGTGGCCAATAGAAAAAAGAAACAGAATTGGCACCTGGGTGGAAAAGTGGAGTGCTGATAGGGAGTGGAGAGGATCGGACAGTCCTGCTCTATCTTGTTGAAAGTATGAAATTAGGAATGGAAGTGACTTCTTGAATTATTGGTTAAAATAACATAGGGGGTACAAGTTGGCCTTGCACTGAAACCATTTGCTAAATAATTGAGCTATTGTTTAGAAACTCATTCCTTGAAATGTCAAAAATTTAAGGACTGCTTTGAATTACCTTTGAAGACATGGAATGGCTATTTATTTCCTATTAACAGTTGGTGATCCCCCTGTGAGCTTTATATGTATTATTCTCATTGAACCTTTACGACCAATCTGCTAGGTAATTATTATTTTCTCTAGTTGATGCATGTAAATTCTAAGCTCATTTATCCCATCAGTCTAGCTGCAAACTTGTCAATTTGAAAAAGTCTAATCCAAGTTCTCATTAATATTTTGTGCATGGAATCATTTATGTAATGTAACATTATGTAATATAAATGTAAACAGTTTTGAAAGTTACTCCTTCCATTTGGAAATTTTGAATATACTCTGCTTTAAAGAGGAGTACATTTCAGTTCATAACCATCGTAATCTTGGGTATCATTTGGGTCTTTTATTCCTCTATTATTGCCAAACCTGGAATTAAGTTAATGAAGGTGATTCACTTAAGGCAATTAGATCCTCCATGTCAAGGTGGAAATAATTATTTCCTCAGATACTTAATTGGAAAAACAAAATAATGTCTTTTTCTTTCAAGTTAATCAATAAAATCATGTAATCAAACACACACATTGGTATGAATCCAGTTTCTTATTAAATTGAGATGTTCCGTTTGTTCTTTCTCCCTTGAATAAACTAAATACAATTCCAGCAATAAACTAAATACAATTCCAGCAAGAGCCATAGAAATTCCCTGAGATCTTGAAAGGAAAGCTCACAAAACTACTGCAACCCTAGAAGTATTCTATTATATTTCAGAGTAGAGGTAAAGGAGACAGGCAATGAAAAGTGTGGAGATGAAGAGGGCTCTCACTACAAGCTGTACTCCTGAGTGCCTTTAGTTTGGTTTTCTTATACCAGTATTTTCCGGCGTATAAGACGACTTTTGAAACGAAAAAAAGTCAACCGAAAATCGGGGGCAAAAGACCAAAATTGCACAAAAATTACCTGCAGATCTTGACAGCAAAGTAAATCTTTTCTTTGAAGTGGAGGGTAGTCTTATACAGCGAATATAGGCCTAAACCTATGTTTTAACTGTAAAATTAGGGGGTCGTCTTATACGCCAGAAAATACGGTAACTATAAATTTCCAAGATGTGTTTAAAACGGAAGTTCTTCCCAGCATATGTACTTAGACAAAGGTCAGGCTGACATATGAATCTACTCTTTCAAATGACATTATCTTATTCTTCCTACTAGAGCTGGTGGATGAATTTGTGCACAGGTGGGGCCCCTTGGCCTGGCTGGTGGTTGGGGCCAATCGGCATCATCTTGCCCAGTCCCAATCAGGGCTGATAAGGCCAGCTCGTTGGGGAGAGACGCTGTGGGAGGTTGACTGTGGGAGTGCATTGACCACCAGGGGGAAGCTCCTGCATTGAGTGTCTGACCTCTTGTGGTCAGTGCACATCATAGTGACTGGTCAACTGGTCACTTGGTTGACCCATGGTAATGGTCACTTAGGCTTTTATATATATACTAGTTACCCGGTGCATGAAATTTGTGCAAGGGACCAGGGGGTGTCCCTCAGCCCACCCTGTATCCTCAAATCTGGGACCCCTCAAAGGATGTCCTACTGCCAGTTTACAGGGATCAGGACTAAACTGGCAGTCGGACATCCTTCTCACAATCCGGGCCTGCTGGCTCCTAACCACTCACCTGCCTACCTGCCTGATTGCCCCTAAACACTCTGCCAGCCTGCTTGCCCCCAACTACCTCTCCCCTGCTGCTAGCCTGCTCACCCCCAAGTGCCCCCCAACCAGCCTGTTACCCCCAACTGCCCCTGGTGCCAGTCTGCTCACCCCCAACTGTCCCCACCTCCCCTCCCTCCCCACTGGCCTACTTGCCCCCAACTGTACCCCTGCTGGCCTGCTCACCCCAAACTACCCCCCACTATCCTTATCACCCTCAACTGACCCCCAATGATGGCCTGCTTGATGGTCTGCTCACCCCAACTGCCCCCCTTCCCACCAGCCTGATAACCCGCAACTGCCCTCCCCTCTTGGCCTCTAACCACCTCTACCTTGGCCATGCCACCATGGCTTTGCCCAGAAGAATATCCGGAAGGTCTCCTGGAAGGTCTCCCAGTCTAATTAGCATGTTACCCTTTTATTAGTATAGATAGAGGCCTGGTGCACAGGTAGGAGCTGGCTGGTTTGCCTTGAAGGGTGTCCTAAATCAGGGTGGTGGTTCCCTTGGGATGTGGGGCGGCCTGGGTGAGGGGCCTGTGGTGGTTTGCTGGCTGGCCACGTCCCCATGGGGTCCCTCCACTAGCCTTCAGGCTCCAATCACCAGATGCCAAACAGGGAACTGGGGTGGATGGTGTCGGGTGTGGGACTGGTGAGTGGGTGGAACGGCTGACCTTGGTATACCTCCCCTTGGCCCAAAGGCTTCAATTGCCTAATGGCAAAAGGAGAACCAGGGTTGGTGATGGGGGATGCTGGTGGTTCCAGGCCAAGGCCTCCAGCCCACCAGTCACCCCATACACAAAGGACAACCCGTGGCAGGGGTGGGTCTGGCGAGCAGGTGGGTCTAATCCTCTTGGTTTCTCCACCCGGGCCATCAGGCTCCCATCACCTGATGGCAAACTAGGAACCAGGGTGGGTGGCAGTGGGTGGCACGGAGAGAGGCTGGCTGCTGGAAGCTGGTGAAGGTGGCCCTGATTGCAGGCTCTGCCTAGGGACCATACCCAAGCACAATTTCATGCGCCAGGCCTCTAGTCTATTAATGTCACCTGACATTGATAATTCTTTAGGATAGGGGTGTCGAACTCAATCAGAGAAGGGGCCAAAATCTAAAATCCAGCCTAAATCGAGGGCTGAATGGTTTACTGAACAGTCATAAACTGTCATTGTGATGGAAACGCAGCGGAGTGCAGTGATGACAGCGCGGTGCGGGCCACATTGCAAGGCCTGGTGGGACGGATTTGGCCCGCGGGCCTTGTGTTTGACACATGTGCTTTAGGAGATGTGTTACATTATTTGAAATTGAGTATTTTTCTCTCCAGTAGAACCTTATTTTTCTGTGAACTTGGCTATTTCAGAGAGTGATTATCATTTGCATAATTGGGAAGCATTGCTTCACTAAAGGAGATGGGTAAAAATGAGAGGAAGAGAGGACATCCACAAGGAAAATAAGGTTTTGCCCAGAGTAAGAGAAGAGGAAAAGAAACCTTGATGGTATTGGAGAACCTCACAGTGTTTTTTTTGTTTGTTTGTTTGTTTTGTTTTTCTGCTCATGATATTGACCATAGATAAGACTTGAAGACTTTGCCATTATATAGATTTACAGCATTTTGCATCAGTCTGTGAGAGCTTGCATCAGTCTGTGAGAGCAGCTAATGGTTATTTATATAATTGTGTTTCTACAAGTAAGTTTGAACTACCTTTGCAGGCAAAGGAATGACCATTTATTTTTTGTTATCAGCTGCTGATTGTATATCTACAAGCATGGAAAAAAGTAGATTTATAGTTCACTGTAATATTCTTTTGAGTTAATGAAGCTGTTGTAATAAACAGAACCTGCATGTCTTTCCGTATGAAAAATTGTAAAATTACTTTTGCATTTCCATTTACTACTCATGACCACTCTGCTAGGTAGTTATTATTGTCTCTGGTTTATAGATGAGGAGATTGATATTCAACAATCATGCTGAAATTTTCTCACCTGTTTCCAAAGTTATACTCCTTTCAGACTTGCTCCTTCTAAATTTTGATTTTATTCTAAATACAATCATGTCTCTCAGCTTTTTTTTTACTTTTTTGTTTGATTTTCATATATATATATATATATATATATATATATATATATATATATATACACACACATACTGATTAAGGTATCACATATTTGTCCTCAATCCCCCATTCCAATCCCCACCCCCATCCCCACTCATGCTCCCATCCCCCTATTGTCCTTGACCACTGGTTAGGCTCATATGTGTGCACATAAGTCCTTTGGTTGATCTCTCCCTTTTTTCCCCACCCTCCCTTTGAGGTCCAACAGTTTGACCCATGGCTCCTTATCTCTGGGTCTATTCTTATTCATCAGTCTATGTTGTTCACCACTTCCCCTAGATGAGTGAGATCATGTCCTACTGGAAATATACTTATAAGAATAAAAAATGAGACAAGCAATAATCATTATGCTGAAAGGCATATGAATCAGTCTGTAGTGAGCTTCTTTCTGAGCCACCAGTTCTTCTGAGACTCAATTTCAATGTAAAACAGTTCCTTATGTGTCTTACCTTTTGGACTTGGCAATTATCAGTATTTAACTCCTCTCACTAAAGATATTTGGGTTTTATTACCATCTGTCATTTGTAATTATAGATGCCTTGGGTAGGGTACCATGTCTATGGTTCTAGCCCACCAGTAACAAACTTTTCACATCAGGCACTAGGCTAAAATCCTAGTTTAGACCATGAGTGCTGCCATGGTCTCTATGTTATATATTCACTCATTTTTGTGCCTCTCCTAGAGAAACAGTAACCTTGTACTCATGTGTTCTTCAAATGAAATGCAGGTAAGGCTCTTGTAAAGCATTTGTCATGGACTGGACTAAGGTCTCACAATTATAGATGACAGAATCAGAATTTAAATCTAGGTTTATCTGGCACCCAAACTTGTTTTTCTTTATTCTGTCATCATACTTTCTAACTGAAAATCAGCAATACTAGAAAACCCTACTTATTGGGGATGACTATCTTACTGTGGTATGTTCATTTGTATGTTCATATAGTCTCCTGGGTCCTAGGAGTTTGGTCTTACTGACCAAAGAACATGTGGAATTTAGCCAGTTGTTGAGAATAAGCAGGATATCTTCTTGCCACTTAAAACTCTGTTTTCAGAGTGTCTTATATCTGGCACTATCACTAATTCACTAGTCTGGAAAGCATATAAAAAAGGTTAGCTATGTTCTGGCCTCTATAAGGCCTGCTTTTCTTTATATTAACTCACTTAGCCCTTTACATCACTCTGCTCTGACACAGTTATCATTATATACTTTATTTTACATGTAGGGAAACTAAGGTATAGAGAGGTCAAGTGACTTGGCCAAGGACAACATATTAACTGTTTATCAGATTCATGTGCTCCCCCACATTATCAAGGCAGGACCATGAAGTTATTTGTGGTGGATGGGCTGCAAATAGAAGTGATGTCTGTGATTCCTATACTGAAGCTGTTAAGATCTAGTGTGCAACTCTCTAGCTCTCTTCCACCTGCCTTGGTGACTTGGAAAGATGCAGTTACAAAACACTGAAAACCCTGCTGGCCTGGATTTCTGAGCGACCATGTGGAGTAGAACCACTCAGTGACCCACGTTGGAGTTGTAGCTTGAGTGACAAATAAGCCTATTTTGCATTAGGGCACTAAGATTTGAGGGTTATTATTATTATTATTATTATTATTATTATTTTTTACCACAGCATTACTGAAACTATCTTGCCTAATATAGTGGCAGATCCAGGATTTGAACCCAGGGCTGTCTGTGTCCAGAATCTGTATGTTGTTGTATTTTCAGGATTAAGTCTGTGCCTCCATGCTCATCTAGATAAATCTGATAGCTTGCTTAGAACGGACCATGTGCTGGCTGAAACTTGGGGACTTTAGAAATGTGGCAAGTTCATACATTCCTGAGGAATAATTGCTGATCTAAAAAAACTATTATAACTGGTGATTTTCCCATGGCTTTATCTACCTCTGCCCTATTAGGAGTGGTTATAGGAAAAAGGACATGATTACCTGTCAGCACATTTTCACATTTTTTTATTAAAAATGTATTTTATATTCCTAGGCATTTTGCTTTTACATTGCATATATACTGGGATGCCATTATAGTTGTGTGTGTGTGTGTGTGTGTGTGTGTGTGTATTAGTAAACATTTGGTGCATTATGGAAAATATTACCTTAAAAGCTTTAGGAAGCCTCTATTTTATGCATTTTGCTAGTTCCTTACCACTAAATCTGAAATAATATATTAATTAATTATTGAAGTGGGTGTTGCTTGTCAAAAGGTAGAACTGTATATGGTAGTTAAAAGGCATCTTGGTACATTTCTAAGCTGTGTTGGGTATTACTCTATCTCTGTTGATTGTTCAGAACCTCTCCTAATATTAACTCACTAGAGGCCCAGTGCACAAAATTCATGCACCGGTAGGGTCCCTAGGCCTGACCAGTGATCAGGGTCGACTGGGGCCTTCTGGCTACCAGCTGGGGCCTTCCTTCATTCCACACTGCACCCTGGTGGTCAGCTCACATTATAGCGAGTGATCAAACTCTCAATCTCCTGCTCAAACTCCCAAGGGAATGATTTGCATATTAGGCTTTTATACATATAGATTAGGAGGAAATATTATTCCAAGTGAAACTAAGATGTGTATTTGCATAATTTCCAGATCTGCATTAGTTATACACTCAATTATATGTTGATTTAATTACAAAACTATTAAGCTATTTTCAAAAAGTATTTGATATCTGTCTTTATGATGTGTAGCTCAATTTTATTCTGAAGAAATTTAGTTATACCAACCATTAAAAGAATATAACCCAAAGCAGAAGTTTCCATAGTTGGTTGCCAAAACAATCTTGTTTTATTCTTTACCATTGATAATTTGCTCGTCAGCTATTTGAAGCCTCATGAATTGCCCTGTGTAGGTATAGTAGTAAAATATGAGACCCTGTTCTTTCTCCTTAAGAATATTCAATTGAAGGGAAATTTTAGTATTTAATAATAATGTATTAGATTTTCAATATCTCCTGTGCTGTTTGTTCTGGGACTTAAAAGGTTTTGGCCATTATAGAGATGGAAATATGATTTGACTATGGACACAGAGCTAACATTTTTCCTCTCATGGTGGAGAAGATTTTTGGAGAGTTTCTCCTCACCTGTATCTTTTTTGTTCATAAAGATCTGCTGGAATTCCATGAAAAGTTAGGTCACACACAAGAAAACCCTAACTGAAATGCATTTTCTCTAGGTCCAGCCATAAACCTGTCATAAGAATACAAAATCTTACCGAAACCGGTTTGGCTCAGTGGATAGAGCATCGGCCTGCAGACTGAAGGGTCCCAGGTTCGATTCAGGTCAAGGGCATGTGCCTTAGTTGCGGGCACATCTGCAGTGGGGGGTGTGCAGGAGGCAGCTGATGGATGATTCTCTCTCATCGATGTTTCTAACTCTCTGTCCCTCTCTCTTCCTCTCTCTAAAAATCAATAAAATATATTTTTTTAAAAAGAGTACAAAATCTTTCTACTTAACATCTCTCATTTTCTCACTGTGTCATTTGCATAATCTTAGGCAAATATATTCAAGAATATTTATTACTGAGGTTAGGTTGTTTAATAATAGCAAGGATTCTTAAATGATATAAAATTTCTGCTCTGTTAACACATGTTGAGAGAAAGGGTAAGTTTAAGTATAGATTTAAAACATTTTTCTTTTTATGAGGGCATGTTTTTGAACCTACAAATTTTATTCTTCATCAAATTAGATGACCAAATCAATGAAAACTTGAATCAATATTAGAACTATTCTTATGCTTTGCTCAATCACTAATTAGCTGTATGACGTGGGCAAACCTTTCTAGGTTTAATTTTTCTCACGTGAAAATAGGAGGTTTAGAGGAAGATCATTTCTAGGATCACTGACAGCTCTGAAATGCTTTGATTTTCAGAAACAAGGTAGATTATTGTGTTTTATAATTTAACTTTCTTTGTATACAGTTGTGAAGCTTTGTTATATTCAGTCTTAAAAACTGAACATGTTCATTAGAAATTTGTAACTAATAACCATTTAAATTTATTCTTCTGTTTCTCAAATTCTTTTTTATGTGTTGTCCTGACTTTTTTTTAAAGATTTTTTTTTCTTAGGCCCCTCTCGCCTTATGACTCACAAGAATCACAGTGCTTTTCCCTGCCTTACCTTAATGAAGTCTAAGAGGTTACCTAGTTCTTCAGAATTATGGAGGCAGAGGAAACAAATGTTAACTATAGTGTTCTATATGCTTAGAATTTGCCTTAGAAACCTCTTAATCATTGTTGAAATGATATAGTCTAAAAAACATGTTATCCCATCTATACATTGTGGATTATGTTTGGATAATTCTTCTAATATAATTTGTGCTTTGGGAACACATTTTCTTACTCTAAGCAAAAATTGGCACTGGAAAAGAAAATTTATTTAATATTGGCTTAAAGAAGCACAATTAAAAGGATAATTTTAAATGCTTACCTCTCTATAAGCAGTATAATATAATTGATCATGAATATTCAATTTAAAGTTATGGATTTGTTTCTCAGGATTGCTGTAGCTAGTTGGGGGTATTTTTTTTTTAAATTCCAAATAAATTTTTGGAAAGTTCATTCTAGGTCTGTGAAATATGCCATTGGTATTTTAATAGGCAGTGTATTGAATCTGTAGATTTATTTGGGTAGTATAGACATTTTAATGATGTTGATTCTACCAATCCATAAACAGGGTATGTTCTTCTATCTGATTATGTCTTCCTCTATCTCTTTTTTCAGTGTCCTATAGTTTTTCACATATAGGTCTTTTACCTCCTTAGTTAAGTTTATTCATAAGTATCTTAATTTTTTGTTGTGCAATGGTAAATGGGATTGCTTTTTTTGTCTCTCTTTAGTTCACCGTTAGTGTATAGAAATGCCATAGATTTCTTGGTGTTTATTTTGTATCCTGCCACATTGCCAAATTCATTTATTAAGTCTAATAATTTTTTGAAGGAGTCTTTTGGGTTTTCTATGTATAGTATGATGTCATCTGTGAATAAGGACAGTTTTACTTCTTCTTTTCCAATTTTGATGCCTTTTATTACTTCGTGTCTATTTGCAATGGCTAGTACTTTCAGAAATACCAATTAGAAAGGATGTATGCACCCCTATGTTCATAGTGGCGCAATTCACCATAGCTAAGATTTTGAAACAGCCTAAATTCCCATCAGCAGATGAGTGGATTAAAAAACTGTGGTATATCTACACAATGGAATAATATGCTGCAGTAAAAAAGATGGAATTCTTACCATTTTCAGCAGCATGGATGGAAATGGAGAGCATTATGCTAAATGAAATAAACCAGTCAGAGAAAGATAAATATTACATGATCTCACTAATTTATGGAATATAATGAACAACATAAACTAATCATAAAAACAGATCCAGAGACAGAGAAGCATTTATCAGACAGTCAAATCTCAGAGGGAAGGAAAGGAAGTGTGGGGGTAAGGAGAAGAGATCAACCTAAGGACTTGTATGCATGCTTATAAGCATAAGCAATGGACACAGACAACAAGGGTGTGAGGGGATGAGTTGTGAGGTGGGGGGCAAGGAGGAATAGGACACATATGTAATACCTTAATAAAGGAATTAAAAAATAAAGTTATGGATTTGCCTCTCAGTTCTAATAGCTGTGGGACTCCATCAGTTAAAACAAAACAAAATAAATAAAATAATTCCAGAGTTATTATGAGAGTTGGAAGAAAATAATTTTATATGTAAACCTACCAAAATACTTGGGATTTAGTAAGTTTTGGCTGCTGTTGTAAATGTTCTTGGTACTCCATCATGTCCCCTCAATCTGTATGAGTCTTATCCTTAAGATTTGTATCTATGCCTGATTCATTGTCCCAAGCTGTGGCAGGCTTCTCTGCTAGCAGGAATGGCACTGCTTGAAAATCAATTCTCCTGAGGAGCAGTAGTCAATCATTGATGAGTGATGGTTGGTGCATATATTCTCCTGCTCCAACAGGGGTGTGTGTTCTCCACTAGTATCCAGAGGTTCCCCATGGGAGTAAGTTCAAGTTGCTTATAGTATTGGTAACTTGACTAGGCATACCTCATTGGCTGCTTCCTCTTTGCTGTGTTGTTGTCCCACTGTCTCCTGAAGATATTTACTGGAACCAACACATAAGTAAATTACTTATACTTGAAAACTGATTTTTTGCTAGAGACATATTTTCTTTATCTTAAAATCATCTAACCGGCAATGTCATTATAAAGCCAAATTTATGGCAGAAAATGCACAGGTTTTTATATAAGAAAAGAAAATATGTTTAATATAACCATGATTGAAACAGGTACCATTAATAGTTTTGATTTCTATTTGCTGTGCTATAGGAGAATTTTATAGCTCAGTATTTCTGTTAAACCACATCCTCAGTGTTCAATGCATGAAGTAGAACAAAAAGAAAAGATGAATGAAGGGTAGGGAGTTATGTGAAAATAACAGGATTTGGAAATAAACATAAAAGGAACTAGAAGGAAATTTCTGGCCTCTGGTGAGAAGCCTGCCATTGGCTCATCCCAACTATCACTGCACAGGTTTTATGTTAAACAATGACATTACATTTTCTGTCTGCCTAAGGACACAAACAGGTCTTGAGTCTTAATCTGACAGGCAACAACTCAAGTGAGGTTATTTGTTTTCTTTCTTCACTAAACTTTAAAAATAATGAAAATTTGACACTTCCTATGAAACATTTTGGGGGCTCTTAAAATCATCCAGTTACACTATTACACATCACTTATAAAATAATATCTTGGTTAACTAAGGAAGGAATTTAGGACTTCTCATGACTTCCAGATTCTTCTAGAAAAAAGAGCTTTGTATTTTTCTGGCTAAAAAGGCATCCATTATTCTTACAATCACCATCCTTGTTCATCATTAGTGTTGAATTCAGTTTTGATTTATAAGTAAAGCCTAAAACTGCTAGAGAATCCCAATATCTTTTGTGCTACATCAACAATTTCCCAAGGTGTTTGCTACTGAAACAAGTTAGAGGAATTAATGAGATTTATAAGCCATAACAAAAATATTGCACTTTTGAAATTCTTATCTATATATGACCTTAAAAACTCAGTATATAATTAATTTCTTTATCAAATGTGTGATTGATTATCCATTGTATGCCAGGAACTATGTAATCAAACATTTTACTGCCTGAAATGGACAAATACATTTAAGGCTAAATAGATACATGTTTTAGTCTTAAAATAGTTTCCACTTTTTTATTTTGTTTTAAGATACATGCTTGGGCCTTCTCCATCTACACCTAGCTTGTCAAAAGGCCAAAGAAGTATGTTGTCCATAGAAAGAACTTAAGAATGTATCTTTACCTGAGATCCTAGCTGTTCCTTACCTCATCAGTAATGAGTGAATCTGAAATCTTGCCTCACATAACCTGAGGGCGTGTGCCATACATTATTCTCCATAAAAATGTACTATACCCAGGAATAATTTGTAACATAATAAAGGCATTTTTATTCAAAAAGATTGCCAGATCACATCATAGTCTTCCCACATTGAGTTCAAATAGACAGCCTGACTATTCCCAACAAGGATCAATGGATAGCATTTTAGTAATACAGGAATCAGAAGGGATAGTAAGAAGGAAAAACAATCTGGAATCTTAGGTAGAAACAGATTAAGATGCTGTAAATTTTGTTGACTTAAGTGAGTATTGTGAAAAATCCAGATGCCAAAATCAGGAGGTAAAGGTGCCTAAATGCATAAGGTGATTGTGCAGAAGCCAAAACCAAATAGGGTAAACAACAGTGTTAATGCTGAACTAACAAAAGGGAGACAGAGTGGGACTAGCAAGAGAATTATTTAGGATGGATTTTGGGATTAGATTGGCAGCAGGTTACATCTAATCTAGGAAGCCAGTAACAAGGGCATGAAGTAAATTAGGTCCTAACTTTTATTTTGATTATTGGTGTTTCCAGATTATAAATTTACATTATTAATAACAGAACGTTTAGTTAGTCCACTGCATTTGATTTAAAAAAAAAAAAAAACCTTTTTTAAATCCTTGCCCAAGTATATGTTTGTATTGATTTTATTTTGAAAAAGAGAGGGAGGGAGGGAGAGGGGGGAGAGAGAGAGAGAGAGAGAGAGAGAGAGAGAGAGAGATCTACATGAGAAACTATCAGTTGCCTCTCATATTGCCCCAAATAGGGATCAAACTTGCAACCTAGGAATGTGCCCTGACTGGAAATTGAACCTACAACTTTTTGGTGTATAGGACAACGCTCCAAACAACTGAGCCAGCTGGCCAGGGTTACAAAGTCTTTTCACGTTTATTTTTCTCATTTGATATTTATTTCAGTTTATATATAAAGAAATTTACACAGAGAAGTAAATTAAACTAGATAATACCACCAGGAAGTGGAGTAATTCCCATTTATTGAGTTCCAGGTACTTGGTATGTATCTATTTTCTCCATTCTTGAGATATTCCTGTGAAGCAAATTACCTTTTTCCAGTCCCCTAATAAGTCCTTACAAACAGAAATCACATTTGTAATTTATTAGTCCCTCAGTATTGTGGTCATATTAAAGGAAAAAAAACCCATATGTGAGTTCAGAGAGCTGGGATAACTTACCAAAGATCACATAGTAAGTAGCAGAGTTGGCTGTTGAACCTTGTCTGTCTGGCTCCAGAGCTTGTGCTCTTAACCTCTAGGCTGTGTTACTTCTGTTTCTATTACTATCATTTTCACATTAACACTCTGCTTCCAAGATAATTTTGTTTCACTTCATTACAATTCCTAGTAGTGTGAATCCCTTTACATTTAGTAATAGCTGGGATGCTCCTAGCAAGGCTAGTGGCATCAACTCACAGATGATCTTTTACCCTTAGAGCTTGGAGGTAGATGTTCTAACATTGAATTCCCTATAAAGCTGTAGATCTCTAAAACCCTACAATCTGCATATTTGCCTTTGGGATGTGTTTCAGAAGATGAGTGTGGAACCAGGACTTTCTAAGGAGAAGGCAGAGTAGAGAGGCATGCTATGATCTAAGCTTTTGTCATAGAATGCCTGGGGACTGAAATCCAATCCAAAGTAAGTTGTTCTTTTCAGTTTTCAAGATTGTATAAAGGGAGTGAAAAAGAAGAGCACACAAACTTTTCCCAATTCACTATTTTGCCTGGGGATAGCCCTTCACAGGAACCATTTGGTTTTCAGTGTCTTGTGGGATATATGAAGAGTTGAAAGAAACAAGAGTTGATGACATTGACATAACTCACAAAACATATGGCTTTTACTAATGAGACCATTTATCTTGGAGAAGAATCTAAAGGGCATGGGAGTAACCTGATATAACTCACTTTTAAAAAGTAAAGCTATATAATTTCCTTTCTGAGGCCATAATATGTTGGTCTTTTTCAGATGTTGTGCCAAGAAATCAAAGCTGAGAGTTGGTAGAAATAACATCAATTCATTAGTAAACCTTTTGATGGTATAAGTATTTGCCATTAGACTTCTGTTTTATTTTGCTGCTAGGGGGCCAAGAACATTGGAAAACACTAAATTATGTTTTAAAGTTAAATAAAATCCCCTGTGTTCAAATGTCACTGTTTCTTGGAAATGGCATAATCTGTTAGCTAAAATATTATTGAGATCGTTAAGTGGTGGAAGGTGAGGAGCAAAAGTCAGAGCGGGAGGTTTTAAAAGCCATTGAGAGCCTTCCCAGCACGAGGTTTGTTTAAGAAGTTTTGGAGTGAACTCATGTTCTTCTAAAATAAATAGTCTTATTTTATTCTTCTGATCCCTCTTACTCAGTACTTAACTGTCTATACTGGTGTTGGTTTTCTGTGGGCTTTAGAATTTATATGGCTCAGAAAGCCATGTTGTAAGTTACAAATAATGATGTCTGGGCAAATCTGATTTGGTGGTGTTTTGTTGGAGGGATGTTGGGATTATGTGTGTTGTGGAGAGCACTTTACTGGAATATACACTGAGTGGCCATATTATTATGATCTCTGAATGCATAATAATCTGGCCACTCAGTGTGTATGTATATATATATTAGAGGCCCGGTGCATGAATTTGGCCAGCCTGGCCAGGGGGAGGGGACATGGGTGGTTGGCCGGCCTGTCTGCTGGTTGAACTACTGGTTGAAGGGGGAATTTGCATATTAGCCTTTTATTATATAGGATATACACTGAGTGGCCAGATTATGCTTTCAGAGATCATAATAATCTGGCCACTCAGTGTTTATTAAGGGTGAGTGTGTACCTTCAGATAAAATGCTAAGAATGATGGGAGCTCTTGGAGCAAAAACAATGCTAGGGAACTGAAATCACTGCTAAGAGAATTGGTCTTGGGGCTCAGTTTAACTTGGGGTCCAGGTGACACATTGGTTGTTTTAGAAGAAAAAAACAATACCTAAACATTCCTTGCCAGTTCTTGGGATTGGAGGTTAGCCTTGCTGAGAACATGCTTTGAGTCCTGCTGTGCAATCTAAGTAACATGTGCCTGTGAAAGACATCATCTCTTAACAATTTCTCAGGTTATACAGGCATCTTTGTGACCTGAAGGTAGTCACATTGTTGTACCTTTTATGGTTATTTCTTGGGCTTTCTTCTGGGTCAGGTGTTAACTACACTAAAAGTAGATAAGGATATTTCTATATTTCATACACTAAGGTTTCTTTTTAATTTCTTACTCAGCATTTTTTTATGTGGAGATGAATTTCTCAGATTTGAAATACTTCCAGTCCCCTAATAAGTCCTTACAAACAGAAATCACATTTGTAATTTATTAGTCCCTCAGTATTGTGGTCATATTAAAGGAAAAAAAACCCATATATAAGTCAATTTATTTTAGGCTCTTTATTATGTTCCATTGGTCTATATGTCCATAATTATACCAATACCATTGGTCTTTGTGTCTGTTTTTACACCAGTACCATACTGTTTTGATTACTATAGTCTTGTAATGTATTTTGTAATCAGTAAGTGTCATGCCTCCAGCTTTTTTTTTCCCCTCAAGACTCTTTTGACTGTTTGTAGTCTTTTGTGATTCCAATACGAATTTTGTCCCTATTTCTGTGAAAAATACAATTGGAATTTTAATAGGGTTTGCATTAAATTTGTATATGACTTTAGGTAGTATGAATATTTTAATAATATTAATTAATCTGGTTCATGAACACAGGATATCTTTACATTCATCTATGTCTTATTCAATTTCTTTTATCAATGTCTTATAGTTTTCAGTGTATAGGTTTTCACCTCTTTGGTTAAATTTATTCCTAAGTATTATATTATTTTGATGCTATTGTAAATGGAATTGTCTTATTTTTCCTTCTGATAGTTCATTGTTAGTATGTAAAAATACAACTGATTTTTTGAATGTTGATTTTGATTCCTGCAACTTCAGTGAATTATTTTATTCTAATAGTTCTTAGGTATGGAGTTTTTAGCATTTTATACATATAAGATCATGTTATTGCCAACAGACAATTTTACTTCTTTCCAATTTGAATTCCCTTTATTCTTTATACTTGCTTCATTACTCTGTCTAGGTCTTGCAGTACTATGTTGAATAGGAGTGGTGAGTGTGGATAGCCTTGTCTTGTTTCTGATCTTAGAGGGAAATTTTTCCACCTTTCAACATTGAGCAGGATGCCAGCTAGGGTTTGTCATAATGACCTTTATCATGTTGTGGTATGCTCTTTCTATACTCAATTTGTTGAGATGTTTTTTCATGAAAGATTGTTAAATTTTGTTTTATCTCATCTATTGAGCAGACCATATGATTTTTATCTTTCACTTTGCTAGTGTGGTGTATCATATTTAATGATTTGGGTTTTGGGTATGTTGAACTACCTTTCCATCTCAGGTATAAATTCCACTTGATCATGTTGTATGATCCTTTTAACATGCTGTTGAATTCAGTTTTCTAATATTGTGCTGATGATATATATATATATATATATATATATATATATATATAAAATCAGTTTTCTTTTCTTATAGTGTTTCTTATTATGCTAACCTCATAAAATGTGCTTAGTAGCACAATTTTTTTGGAAGAGTTTGAGAATGATTGGCTGTAATTCTTTTTTTTTTTTTTTTAAGTATTTAATAGAATTCACCAGTGAAACCATCTAGTCTTGGGCTTATTTTTATTGGAAATATTTTGATTACTGCTTCAATGTTCTTAGTCATTATATGTCTGTTCAGATTTTCAATTTCTTCAGTAGTTCACTCTTGATTGGTTGTATGAGTCTAAGAATGTGTCCATCTTCTATTTTATTAATTTTTGTATATAATTATTCATAGCAATCTCTTATGATCCTTTATATTTATGTGGTATCAGTTGTAATGACTTCTACTTATCATTTTGTTAACTTGAATTTTTCCTTTTTTCCTTAGTTATTCTAGAAAAAGATTTGTCAAATTTATTTATCATTTAAAAAGCAACAACTCTTTCATTGATTTTTCCTCCATGGTCTTTCTAGTCTCTATTTTATGTATTTCTGCTTCAATCTGTATTGTTTCCTTTCTTCTGTGAACTTTGAGCCTATTTTGTTCTGTTTTTAGTTTCTTGGGGTGTAAAGTTAGATTGTTTGTTTGTTTGAGATATTTCATTTTTTCTTACTGTAGGCTTTTATCTCAATAAATATCCCTCTTAGAATTCTGTTTTCTAGGTTTTGGTACATTGTTTTTTTATTTTTATTTATCTTTATAATTTCCATTTTGATTTCTTTATTGACCCACTGGTTGCTCAGAAGTGTGCTAATTTCCACATGCTTGTGGATTTTTCAATGTTCCTCCTGTTATTAATTTCTAGTTTCTTGCCACTGTGATCTTTCAAAATTGTTAAATTTGTTGAGACTTTTATATGATCTAAAAGAATGTTTTGTGGTCACTTGAAAAAATGTATATTCTGGTGTTTTTGGATGAAATATTCAGTAAATGTCTGTAAGGTGAATTTGGTCTAAAGTGTTAAATCTATTTTATTATTGATTTTCTATTTGGATTATCTATTCAATATTGAAAATTGAGTATTAAAGTTTCCTAGTATTATTGTATTGTCATTAGCATGTTCTGTTAATATTTTGTTTAATTATTTAGGTGCTCTGATATTGGGTGTATGTACATTTGAAATTGTTATATCCTCTTGATAAATTTCTCCCTTTATCACTATATAGGCACCTTCCTGATTTCTTGTGACCAATTTTGGCTGAAACTTATATATTTTATAAATATCGTCCATTCTTCTCTGTTTTCAATTGCATGAATGTATTTTTCTATCCCTGACCATGGCTCAGACAGCCCTGTAACTGAGTTCCAGAGCTGCTTCAGGGTCCACAGCCAAGACAGAGATCTCTGGAGTCATGGTTAGGCATGTATCTTGCCAGGCCCCTGAATAGGTAGGTCTGGTCCATGACTAAGGTTGGGAGGTAATGGAGTGGAATATAGGACAATTTAAGAATTGACACATCACAAAAGGGAATATTTCCCACTGGATCTCTCTGCCAGTAGGACTGCTTGTAGACTGTGGCTTAGAAATGTTGGTTGGCAAGTATAGGGCCTTGCAAAATATTCTCAGGCATATATGGGAATACTTCCCACTGGGCCCCTGGGCCATCAGGAATTCTTGAAAACTGTACCTAGGAGGGTACAGGACCACTTCAGATGCTATATCTGAAATTAATTTGTTGTCCTTACCTCTAGTTGCTTTTATACCATGACTAAGAAAGGCCCATGAACCAGGTCATGGGCCACCTCAGTATCAACAGCCAAGACCAAGGTCTGTGTGCCTATTACTGGAGTCAGGCTTACACTCTTCCCAGGTCTCTTGGCATATGGTGCTGGTGACAGGACCAAGACCAAATGGCACACAGTAACCTAGTCCTCAATGGGCACCAAGCCAACCCTTTTTGCACCTCTGCCTCTCCTACCAGTCTCTATGAGGTCTCCACTTTCTGTTCTCAGTTATCAGGGTTCTCTCCAGTGACTCTTCCATTGATTATTCAGGAAGTTTTTCTGTATTTTAGGTGCAATTATTGTTTGTTCCTGGGAGCATGTTCATGCAGCATCCACTTACTCTGCTGCCATTTTTAATCACCCTACTGGATTTTCTTAATAAAAATATAGAAGAATAAATGATAACAATTACTTCATTTATTATATGCTTTCCATATGTTCAGTATTCTGTACGAGGGAAATGCTGATTTCTTATCCTTATCCTACCTGACTCACTTCTGCTTCTATAAAAAAGCAAACCTTGTAAGCTTCAAGGATACAGACTGAAGTAAATAATTTGGGAAGGGAGTAAAAATTATCATAAATATGCTAACTAGAGCATAGTATAGTAAATATATATAAATTCATTAGAATCAAGAGATTAGAGGTAGGTAAATAATATTCTATTCTAAAGAGGAAGACTGGAACTTCTGGGATAGTAAACAAGGGGAGATTTGGGGAGAATGGCACTGCTCTGAGAAGACATGGAAACACAGTGTGCCTCTTTTCACATACCTTGCCCCATACATCTCTTCCATTTGGCTCTTCCTGAGTCATATCCTTTTATATTAAACCAGTGATCTAATTCCATTAGAAAGCAAATACAACGAGAAAAAAGAAATTATGTATAAAGATGATGACAATGACAAAGATCATGAATGCTGGACTTAAAGTAATGGATGTCAGAGAGTTTTGCTTTGTGATGTCTAAGTGATCCCAGAGCTACCATTGGCCGGGGAAGTGTCTTGATGACCATACAAAGGGTCAGGGTGAGGATCTTTATTCTCCTCATTAAGGTACATATGGGAAGATAAGAACTCCAGAGAAGACCCATGAGAAGCTTCCACATGGCTTAAATTACCAGCAAATCCCAGGAGTTTAGCATAGATATTGACCAGCCAAAACAAGTAGGCAACAACCAGACTCAAGTATGGAACAGCTGATCCCCCAAGTGCTCACAAAAGAAAGGAAAGGATGATTTCCTCCAGCCAGTTCAAGCACAGAAACAATACTAAGTTGGGTAAGACAGCTAAATAAGTAAAAATGCTCCTATAACACAGTGCAGCTCAAGATCCTCTGAAATATCTATCCCCCATTCAACAGTACTCAAGAAAAAATAAAACCAACAATATGTATCTGTTACCACCAGCTGGTGAAGAGAATGAATAAAAATAAGAGTCATAATAAGCTAGAGCAAAAGCAGGAGACCCCAGAGAACTGATCCAAGTAATACAGTGTGTGGAGAGAGGCCTGGAGACCTATAATGATCTGCTTCATCTGCAAGGGAAACTGGAAAAATTGGCAACTACATAAAGATCAAATGTTATACCAAAAGGGTACATGGATAATGATGATTAAAGTAAAATCAATAACATACAGGAAAAATGGGAGAAAGCAACTTTTTTTGCTTCTATATCTCTGTCCCCATCTTCAATCAACAAATATTTTGAGGGCCTAACACAAACATTTTGACCATTGTATTAGACATTGGATATAGAGCAATAGACAAGACTGATAAGGCCCTCACTCTATGACTCTCATAGTGAAATGAGGAGAAAAAAAAAAAAACACTAATCAAGCGATCACCAAATGTTAAGACTGTTGTAAGTAGGAAATCTACATGGTTCTATAAACTGGTTTTGGAGATCAAAGAAGATTTCTCTGAGAAAGAGGGGAAGAGAATAAATCAGGACTTATACCAGTCTGTGTACTTTACAGCTGCAAGAGGCCATTTTTGTAGACTACAACATGAATAGCATCCACTGGAGTTGTGCACTGTGATGGCACTGGAGAAAATGATAATTGAATTTGTATCAGAAAGATGAATAGGAATTACTTAATATTAGGGTTTCAATCCAGGAAAAATGTACACAGTTCCTGTTGCAGAAGAAAGAAAGCATGGCAAGTAAGATGGCTTATCAAAAAGCTAGTGAGGCCAGAGTACAAAGATAGTGAGAGGGAGAATATGAAAAATAAACCTGAAGAGATAGGCAGGGAACAGGAATACTCATGGCTTTATAGATTTTTTTTGGAGAAATTTGTGTGTTTTTTTTTTTCCCTAAGAGCCATTGGTAGCCAGTGAAGACTTAAGCAAGAGATATGGAAGGGCACAATTAAAAATATCTGCTGTACATAAAAACAAGATGGGTTTGGGGAGTGGGCGTGAATAGACAAATTAAAGCCTTCTAGAGTATTTTAGGTGCTAAAACTGGAATGAAGTGAAAGAATTTAAGTGCTTTCAGGAGGTAAGTTTCATTTTAGTTATATGTGGGAGGAGAAGAGAGATGCGAGGATGACAACTAGTTTTCTATTTTGCATAACTGGCTGGTTAGTTGTTCCATTCACTAAGGACACTTGAAGTGTCCCAGGTAGGGGTGGGGTTGGAAGACATCACTATCGATTCAGTTTGAGGTGTTGACTTTAAAATATCCAAGAGATGTCATGTAGGCAATTGGTTTGGATTAAAAATATTAACAGCTTTGACTAGCATGTTGCCAGTGGAACTGGAAAAAAGTGAACATGAATTCAAAAGATATTTAGGTGATAAAATCACAGAGCTTAGGAATAGATTGAATATTGGAAGTGAGGGAGAGGGCAATGTCAAGGATGACTCATACCGTATTTTCTGGCGTATAAGACGACCCCCTAATTTTACACTTAAAACATAGGTTTAGGCCTAAATTCGCTGTATAAGACTACCCCCCACTTCCGAGGCAACACCAGTTCTTTTTTTAATAGACCGCTTCTCTAACTCTGGCCAATCTGAGCAGGCTTTTTACTAGAACACAGTGTAGCTTCGGGTACAGAACATGTATAATTTGCATGCATAAAAAGCCTGCTTGGATTGGCTGAGTTAGAGAGGCGTTTCGAGCAGCCTTGCACTGATTGGTGCGGGATCGAGTTGGAAAATTCATTTAGCGGCATATCGAGACATTTTTCGGGATATACTCGGCATATAAGACGACACCCCCCACCCCCCTGATTTTCGGTTGACTTTTTTTCCTTTCAAAAGTGTCTTATACGCCGGAAATTACTGTAGGTTTTTTACTTCTTATGCCATGTGGATTACCAAGATAAGTGATCACTGCTTGAATTAAAAGAATATATACTTGATCCTAGAACAAAATGGGCTGTGTAGGTCCACATGTATGTGGATTTTTTCAGTAAATACTATAAAGGTATTTTCTCTTCCATATGATTTTATTAATAACATTTTCTTTTCTCTAGATCACTTTATTGTAAGAATACAGTATATAATGCATGGAGCATACAAAATGCGTGTTAATTGACTTTATTTTGAAAAGGCTCCTGGTCAATTAGAAAGCTATTATTAGTTTAAGTTTGGGGGGAGTCAAAAGCTATACACTGATTTTCAACTGTATTGGAGTCAGCACCCCTAACCCCTGCATTGCACAATAGTCAACTGTACATATGGATATAGATTTTTTTATGCTGTAGTTCTAAGCTGCGTGGAAGAAGGGATGTATAAGGGAACAGAGCTTCAGAATATGCATATGTGATAGAAATGTGTATGCACTTTTGCTGTTTTTCAGCATTAATTAAGCCCAAGACGATTCTCAATTACTCATTATCTGTTCCCCCTCCCTACTCCTTTGGTTGAATAAGTAATCATTTCTAAGACAAGCACTTAAAAATTAAAAGTCATTACTTTTCTAAGAGGTGTTTGTATATATCCTTTCAGTGCAGATACATAAACTTCAGGGGTAATCATGTGATCTGAATTCATTTTGGTGGGTAATATTTTTTTCATTGTATTTCCAGGGCTGTGGTTCTGCTTTATGAAAAGCAAATAAGAAAAAATCAGTTCTGAAGTTTGAAAATTACCTTGACTAAACACCTGTTATAGCTTTTGCTTTCTTTGCTAGTCTACCATAAGACTTGAGTTATTTTCATTAACTTTGCATCACTGGGAATTATATAATTCTTCTTCTTTCATAATGAAAATCCACTTGGGTTTGCAATGTAGACCATCAATACAATTAAAGTGGATTAATCAAAGACCCACATGATTAACAGTTTTTGACATAACTGTGAATCTACTGTAGGCATCAGATGATGACCGCTGGCAGAGATTCTGTCTCCAGGACTGTTACCTTTTGAATATTGATGAAAGCAGGTTAAAATTTACTCTGAAAGGGAAAAGTCTCAAGAAAATCTATATATTTAAGTGCAATCTTTTTTATTTAAATGGAGTAATCCTTTCAACACCTCATGTCCTCAATGAATTACCAAGTGACTGGTTTCCTTCAGCGTCTCTATTTCAAATGTGGACAGAAGTGTCTGCCAACTTCCTTAGATACTTTTCAACAAGTTATATCTGAAATGTTGGGGGGAGGAAGAATGACCATTTATAGGAATTATTTGAATAGAGGTGGATGGAGCAGCTGACTAAAGTGACTTTGCTTTTGTCTCAGTATAGACAGTTCCTTTACTTGGCAGTACTTCCTACCTGCAAAGAGTTACTGCTAGAACTCATGAATCTACTTTCCTAAGGTAGATATCATTTTATAACAGAGAAACAAATATGACCTTGGGAAACTTGAACACAGCAGGGATTGCTTAGAGAGAGTGTCTGATATTAAAGTTTTGAGATGTGCACTTGGATTCAATTTTGGTGGCTTTTTAAAAATATGCTAGGAGAATTAGCATAACATATTCAAGAAATCTGATTTGAGGGCATGGGTTGGATCCCTTTGATTAGAAAAATGACATTTTGACCTCAGAACAAGACATTACATCTTCCTATTTCAAAAAAAATTGTGTACAGTGTGCCAGAGACAGCCTCGATTTATGTCTGACCTCCATCTCATCTCTGAAGCTCATCCATTCTCATTCCATCTAATTCCAGTTTCACTTCATTCCTTATCTCATCCTTGATTTCTACCTCAAAAATTGCCCTTGTCAAAATGTCCTGTGTTATCTTGCTACTAGCTGTGGCTTATTTGTCCTGATAATCTTTCTGGAATAAAACAAAAACATACTCTTAGACCTTAACCCCATCTCCCCTAGCCCATCATCTGTCTTTGTCCAGTACAGTGGGAATTGCACTTTCCCAAAGCTTGGGGCTAGGAAGGCATTTTAAATTGCTTTTATTGAGTAGGGATTACAATTTAAATAATATAGAAGAGTATAAGGAAGAAAATTTAAGTCACCCATAATCCCACCATCTATGTACAAACTTGCCATTTTATAACCTAACATCATATATATATCAATATACATGGAGACATCTTTCCTTGTCAATATAGAATTGTGCAATTGTTTTAAATGGTTGTATAGTAGTGCATTGTGTATATTAACATGATTTACTTAATTGATTGGCAATTTAAATAAGGCAAGCATTTAAAGTAGAAGAAGCATGTCTTTACTATCTTACTATTTTCTTGTGTTGCTCTCATCTCCCTTTTCCTCATCTGTTTTTCCTTTTTATTAAATTTATTGGGGTGATATTGGTTAGTAAAATTACAGGTTCAGGTACACAGTTTTACAACACGTCATATATAATAATTTACCCCCTTGGGGCATATATATATTGTGTGCTCATCACCCCAAATTAAGACTCTTTCCATCACCATTTATCCCCCTACCCTCCTCTATCTCATTCCATTCCACCGCCCTGACAATCACCACACTGTTGTCCTGTCCATAAATTCTTCCTGATTTTTTTTCTATTTTGCACAATCCCTTACCTTCTTGCTGTTTCCTTCTTTTATTCCTGCTTAGTAAATGCTAAGCTAGTAAATGCTTAAGAGTTCACCCTACTGGGACTGTCTATATGTCACTAGAGAACAATTGTAGTTTGAAAGAGTGGCAAGACCCCTATATAGGAATTCCTAATGTTTGAATGAGCAGGATGGCATATAATTTGGCATTCAACTTTTCTCCCCCCCTTTTTTTCCTTTCATTACTAACTTTCTGAAATAACTGATCTTTCCATTATTTCTTCTTCTTCTTCTTCTTTTTTTTAAAATCACTTTCTATCTCTTACAATTCCCCCAATTTGAAACTGCATTTTCAAAGGTTACTAGTAATTTTCTAATCACTAAATACAAAGCTATCTTTTATTATTTACCTCTATGCTATGTCACAAGGATTAGCCTCTCTTTAGAACTCTTTCCTTGTAGATTTGTCCTCTTATATTTCTGATTGTGCATCCTCTGTTCCCTTTTATGGCTTTTCTCTATGCTTTCGTATCATAGGGAGCCTGGAGACTTAGTCTTTTGGCTTTCTTTTCTTTTATCTTTGCTCTCTTTTATTGTTTTTCCCTTCAATTGAGCTCCCTTCGAACTTCTCTGTGTTTGTCAAAGGTGGCATCATTTTTTTTACATCACTCAGACCTAAGAGTTTTAAATTATATTTGACTTTTCTCTTCTTTCCCTTATTAATACAGCCAGTCCTCACATCCTATCATATGTTTCTTTAAAATAATCCTGAGGCACTTTTATACACTGTAAATTGGCACAACATGTTTGAAAGGCATTTAGACACTAATGAAAACTAAAATGCATACATATTTAGACCTAGCAATTCCAACTCTATGAAACTATACTATGGAAATACTCAAGTGTGCCAACATATATGAACAAGAGTGCACTGTGCAACACTGTTCATAATAGCAAAAACAAAAAAACCACAAAAAAATGGGACACTACCTTTAAGGCACTAGGGTACATCCATTCTACTAATTAGTAGAGATGAGGTAGATTTATAGTTGTGCCGTGATGTCCATGACACATTGTTAAGATGAAATTTCAGTTATTTATGTATAATATCTTATTTTTTCATACACACTTATAACAGTCACATGAACCCACATATATATTGTGTAGAAAAAAAGATTGTTCAGATATGTAACAAACTGTTCAAAATGGTTATCCATAGGAAGATGGATTTGGAGGAAGGGGGTCTGCTTTTATTTTGTAATGTACACACTTATAAAATATTTTAATGTCTTAAAATATACATGTATTGTTTTTATGATGATTCAAAATCTTTCCTAATTTCTCTTCATTTTTTTCTGGCCCAACCTTAAATTTATATCTCCTAAAGATCTCTGACTAGCTCTAATTACTTTACTAACCCTCTGATCTTCATTTTGAGAATCTCTTAAATAAGGAAAATACCTTCCCTGGCTATCCCAATCTGAAGATTCAAAAGAAATAATGCATATGGATGACCTTCAGAAAAAAACTGTTAAAAACAATGTTAACATAAGGCACACCTATAACAGTGACTGGCTGTGTAGCCTAGGGCCTGAAGATAGGGTCTGGAAGATCATACAAATAATACCATGGAGATAACAGAAGTAGAGCCCTAAGGGGGTAAATTATCCAAGGTGGTTCTTCAGCTTTAATGAATTAACCTACACAAATACATTTTAGCATTCACATCACTTTCGGTTTTAACTAGATTGTCTGGGAGAGCAGCCTCCTAAAGCAATTTGTCTTTGCTACCATAAACAATACACACAGTTTGCCAGAACTCTGCCATTAGACTCACAGTTATTTGTAAGCATAATTGGTACTATAAAGATCCCAAGGAAAAGGGAGCATATGTAATAATGTGGGTACAGACTTAGGGATGTATTGTGAATATTTAGAAGTTTATCAGTTTCCATGTAAATAAAAGCATATGGTCTGCCTAATGAAAAATTTCATTCCTTTCATTGATCTTTAGTAGAGAAAGTGCATCTAGAAATATATGTGGTACAGATATAAAACATGTTGTCTACTGCCCCCATCAATTGCTGAGTCTATGAAGATGTCAAAAACATTTGTATTGGTATCATTCTTCACTTGCTATGAAGACAAATTGTGAAGAATTAACTGAGAGATTTGTGATATTGCCATAGTCTAATGCTCCTATTATTTTGTTGAGTCCGTAAGAAACATCACCACGAGCTCCTTTTCTATGTGGCCACTGCATATCTATTGGACTGTGCAGGTGTTGTTATTATTACCAGCAACTGAAAAGATGGGCCTGAGGTCAAACAATGGCCTTAGAATAATTTCAAGTTCTGTTAGTCATTTCTACTCTCACTCTTTTGGCCAAAAATTAGAGGGAGGGGTAAGAATATTCAAATATTTTCCCTACCATAAACCAGTAAATAATAAACACTATGAATAGAGGAGTAGACAAAGGCCTCAAGAATCTTATAGTATACTAAATACTCACGTTATTTTTGTCCTATGAATTTGCTAGTGTTGGTTGCACTTGGCAACTAAATCCAAGGGACGGAAAGACTGCAGTACTATCCATGCTAATAATGTATATAAATTCCAGACAGGGATGTTTAAGGAAGACTTGTGAAATGTTTATGGGTGAGCCACATTCTCCTTTAAAGTTGACAACACCAGTACTATTACAAGCTTGTACTAGTATGTGCTCCAGAATACGTACCATGTTTTCTTATTGGTGATGTAGGGAAGAGGTATATGTTCTTAAGGAAGTCTTCACATTCCTTTGAATTGAGATCTAGGAATAAGCCAGCCTGTTTCACATTTCATAACCAAAGCACATGTTCTATGTGTGCAGTGTCTTAGTTCACAGCTATAACAAATGTTGTTGACTACATAGCTTGGTAGAAATGCACTTCCCACAGTTTTTGAAGCTCAGAAGTTGAAAATCAAGGCAATGGCAGATCCTTGTTCATAGATGATGATCTTTCATGGGTCCTTTCATGGTGGAAGGAGAGAAAGTGCTTTTTAGGGTCTTTGTTATAATGACATTAATTTCTTCACTATCTAATCAACTCCCCAAAGCCCCACCTCCAAATAGTTTCAAAATAGGTGTTAATATATGAATTTTGGGAGGACAAAAATATTACTCAGAGAAGGATATTATTTTAAATAATTAGTGTGATCTAACTCATTTTCTCATACACACACACACACACCGCCAATCATGAGGGTTGAGCTAAGAAGCATGATTGGGTATTTGCAATTCAATTTAACAAGGATTTATTGTGCCCTATTTATGTGCCACAGGCACTATTCTTAGTACTGGCTGGGATTACAGGATGAATAAGATAGTCCTTTCTCTCATATTGTTTATTGGTTGAGTAAATGGAGTGGCTAAAATCTAATAACAAGAGAGAACTATCAGTATTCTGGGAATGTATAAGTCAAATGCAGTTGGAAGGTGAGGGAGGGCTAGTGGACAGGTTGATAAAACCAAAGCCAAGTGATGTCTAGGGACTTATTTAGCAATCCATGGAAGTTGGAGAGTGATCCATTAAAAATAAGATTTCCAACTGTCTTTTTTTTTTATTATTACTGTCTGTGTTACAATCTAAAGAGGCAAAGCTGTTTGTATCTTGCTTAAGAAAGTGAAGTGACTTAAATGACCCAAGGATGTGTACTATTATAAAAGACAGTCACAATTGAATTTATGAAGTATCAGTATCAAATTATATTATTTATATTTATCACATATTATTTCACAGAAAGACATCAATAACTTTTAAAAAATAACACCTAGGGAATGACAAAGCTACTGAATTTGGATCCAACAAATGACATATTTTTAAGGTGGTAGATGAGGATTTCCACAGCAATAAAGTGTCAAGGTGCCCATGGGACACTGATGAGTTTCTGGATGCTTACACCATAAAAGCATATTTCAAAGTATCACCTTTTCTTGTATGTAGTTGAGAGGTGTGTAAAGCATGTTCAATGTTCCTGATGGGGGCCACACAATAGCAACTGACAACATCTAACCTATTGAACCAAGGGCACAAAGAACCTCTGAAGTACCAATTTTCTACCAGAGGATCATGTGAGTCCAAAGAAGGTTTGTTAATGCATAGAAACAGACTTATTGATTCATTCTGAGATATAGATTAATAAATCCACTTAATATTTTGCTTATTCAAGTGGGCATTTTAGCAATTGTGGAATGCTGGCAAGGACAGAACTGACAGATACCTCCTTGATCCTCAGTCAATGTACAGAAGCTTTGAAATTTGAGGATTGTATTATGAATTTGGTAGGTATTTTCTAGAATTTCTAGAAGAAAAAAGGTTTAAAGTTTTAGATTTACAATCATGCAAATAGTACACAACTATAGAAATACTGTTTACAAAAATTTAAAATAACATGGGGAAATGCTTAGAATAAATGAATAAAAGCAAACAGTATAAGTATATATTATATACAGTTCCATCTCAACTATGAAAGGACAGACAAGAGTCACAGCAATATGAAAGAAACTGTGTCAAAAATATTTGCTGTGGGTTTCTTTAAGTGAAGAGATTTTTTTGCATAGAACATTTTGATGTGCTTTCCAAATATTCTATAATGAATGTATGTATGGTTTAAAAATATTATGAATACTTGTTACTTGTTAATAAGTAGACCATATAGGAAAGCACAACAAACAAAATAAAAATCATCCCTAACCTATCCCTATATTTTTTATATTACAAGCTTTGTATATATTTGCATTTTTAACCCAACCTCATTTTTAACATTTGATGATATCATCCTATCTAATAAAAGAGCAATATGCAAATTAACCATCACACCATTACAGCCACAAACCAATCAGGAGCAAATATGCAAATAAACCCAACCAAAATGGCTACAGCCACAGAGAGCAGGAGGGAATCTTGGGTTTCCCTGGCAATGGAGGAAGCCAAGCTTTTTGCCTGCCCTTGCCGGCCTCAGCCTCCACTCAAGGCTACAAAGTTTCAATGATGAAAGATACATAAATCCAAACAGAAATAGCAGCAGCCACAGAATTGGAAAGAGCAGGAGGCTAGGGTTGTCACCCGGCAATGGAGGAAGCCAAGTTTTCCACACTTCCTGGCTGGCCCAGGCCTCTACTTAAGGCTACAAAGTTTCAATTATAGAAGATACATAAATTCCAATAGAAATGGCTGCTGCCATGGAGCAAGCAGAAAGCTTGGCACTGCTTCAGGCTACAAAGTTTGAATTGTAGAAGATAAATAAATCACAGATGCCAGGGCCTCTGCTTGGATCACTGGGGCGTGGCCGACCTGCAAACCACCACAGGCCCCTCACCCAGGCTGCCCCATGTCCCAAGGGAAATCCCACCCTGATCCAGGACATCCTTCAGGGCAAACCAGCTGACCACCACCCATGCGCCAGGCCTCTATCCTATCTAATAAAAGAGTAATATACAGATTGACATTCACTCCAACACACAAGATGGCTGCCCCCATGTGGACACAAGATGGCCACCACAAGATAGCCAGTAGGGGTAAGGTGACCAGATCGTCCTGCTTTTGGTGGGACAGTCCCGATTTTCAACAATTTTTCCCGAGTCTCATGGCATTTTAAAAAAGTTCCGATTTTTGGAAAGATTGAAAAGATTCTTTCCAAAAGTCAGGACTTTTTTAAAATGCCATGAGACTCGGGAAAAATTGTTAAAAATCTGGACTGTCCCACCAAAAGTGGGATGATCTGGTCACCTTAAGCATGGGAGGACAGTTGGGAGGGACCAGGCCTGCAAGGGAAGGCAGTAGGGGCAATCAACTCTGCAGGGGAGGGCAGTTAGGGATGACCAGGTCAGCAGAGAAGGGAAGTTGGAGGTGACTAGGCCTATAGGGAAGGACAGTTGGGGGTGACCAGGACTGTAGGGGAGAGCATTTGGGAGTGACCAGGTCTGTAGATGAGGGCATTTAGGAGTAACTGGGCCTGCAGGAGAGGGCAGTTAGGGGCAAACAGGCTGGCAGGAGAGCAGTTAGGCATCAATCAGGCTGGCAGGGAAGAGGTTAGGGGATGATTAGGCTGGCAGGCAGAAACAGTTAGGGGCTATCAGGAAGGCAGGCAGGCGAACAGTTGGGAGCCAGTAGTCCTGGATTGTGAGAGGGATGTCCAACTGCCCGTTTAGGCCCAATCCTACTGGCCTAAGAGGTTCCAGATTGGAGAGAGTGCAGCTGAGCTGAGGGACCACCCCCACGCCCTGTGAATGAATTTCATGCACCAGGCCTCTAGTTAAATATAATTTGGCTCATTTATTTTGCCTTTATTGTATTCCATTTTTATGTCTTGGTACATTTCATTTTCCTGTTCTCTTGCTGGTGGATATTTAGATTTTTTTCTAATCTTCCATTATACATATTGCGGCAGTGAATATTTTTATTCCTATCCTCTTTGTTCTTCTTTGTATATATATGTGATTGTTTCTCTAGGCAGAGATCAAGAAACATTGTACCATGGCTAAATCTGGCTTGTTGTCTGTTTTTATAAATAAAGTTTTATTGAGCACTAGCATGCCCATTTGTTTAAGTATTGTCTATGGCTGCTTTCATGTCACAATGACAGGTTAGTAGCTGTGACAAAGATCATATGAACTGCAAAACCCAAGTAATTTGCTAATGGCCTTTCACAGAAAAATTTGCTGACTCTTATCTAGGCATGAAATTGCTAGGAACAATGCGTACATCTTCAACTTTAGAGATACAGCCAAACAGCTCTGCAATATGGTTATGTAAAGTCATATTCTTCAACCAGTGCTCCACATTTTTGCCAACACTTGCCAAAGTTAAAGTTAATTTTTTCAGTGAGTTTGTTGGTTGATAGGGCATCTCTTTCTAATTTTAATTTCCATTTCTATGTTAAGTGAGTTTGAGTAATTTTTAAACGTTTGTGGGCCATTTTTTAAATTTGTAAATTATCTGTCAATATCCTTTGCTCATTTTCCATGGGCTACTTGCATTTTCTAATGAGTTTTTTTTTATATAACCTTGATAATAATCCTTAGTTGATGTGTATGGTTCATCTGGTTATTTCATTTTCTAGAAAATTTCCCCTTTCCTTAGTGAACTAAAAATGCAAAAATTATCTAATATTAGATTGAAAAGCCCCCACATTATTTTCTACATTTCCTTGTAACATCCCTTGATATTAGAGCTCAGTCTTGAATAGACAGTCCCAAAAGCATGAATATTTTATTTTATTTTATTTTATTTTATTTTATTTTATTATTATTTTATTGATTATGGTCTCACATAATTGTCCTTATTCCCCCATTACCATCCCAAACCCCCCCCCCCTAGATATGCCCCCCCAACCCCCATTGTCCATGGCCACTGGTTAGACCCATATGTATGCACACAAGTCCTTTGGTTGATCTCTTCCCCTTACCCCCATCCTCCCTTACTTTCCCTCTGAGGTTTGAGAGTCTGATTGCTGGTTCTCTTTCTGCGTCTGTTTATGTTGTTCATTATTTCCTCTAGATGTGTGAGATCATGTGATCCAAGAAATACCCTTATAAGAACCTAAACTGCAACAAGCCATAATGGTATGCTGAGAAGCAAATGAATCAGTCTGTAGTGAGTTCCTTTCTGGGCCAACAGTTCTTTTGAGTCCCAATTTCAATTTCAGATAGTTCCTTATGTGTACATGTCAGCCATGATATTTCAGATCTGTTTGGTGGACAAATGGTGGTAATGCAGGTCCGCCCGTCTCTGGTTTGGTCCTAGGCATCTTTCAGCAACCCACAGCTGCTGTCTGCTGGTATGCTGAGGCGTCGTCAGCATCTTCCATCTCTGAATTGTGTCTCTTCTGTCTTCATGGCTGGAACGCTTCTGTCTATTCCTCTCTGTTACCATTTATCTGAACTCACATAATTTCACTTGATTTTTCTCTCAGCATATATTAAAAAATTATATATATATATATATATATATATATATATATATATATATATATATATATATATATATTTGATTTTTTTACTGAGGGGAAGAGAGAGGGATAGAGAGTTAGAAACATCAATGAGAGAGAATCATCTGTCAGCTGTCTCTTGCACACACCCTACTGGGGATGTGCCCGCAACCAAGGTACATGCCCTTGACCGGAATTGAACCCGGGAACATTCAGTCCACAGTCTGACTCTATCCACTGAGACAAACTGGTTTTGGCTTCTCTCAGCATTTAGATTCAAAAAAATTTAGAGATGCATGAGTTCAAATCCTTGCTTTTTTAGGTAGAAAAACAGGCCCCAAAAGGATTCCAAAATTCAGCCAAGAGTACACAACAGAGCTGTGTGAAGTCACGTGATACTGTTTCCACATATAATTTTATATAAAAACTTGTACTTGGTAACATTTTGCTTCACGCTCTTTTCACCACTTACATAGAAGTTTCTTCATGATTTCCACTATTGTATTCTTTAGAAAACTTCACCATTTAATGGCATCAGATTCAGCACTTTCCATTATAGATTGTGCTCATTTATGCTCTTATTTTAGAAAATTTTCCCTATCTTGAGATTATTCTTCCATCTTTAAATGTTTAAAAGTGTTAATGTGGCCAGATTATTATATCTCTGAACACATAATAATCTGGCCACTCAGTATATATCCTATATAAGAAAAGGCTAATATGCATACTGTCCCCTCAACCAAGAGTTCGACCAGAAGGCAGGCCAGCTAACTGCCCATGTCACTCACAGATCATAATAATCTGGCCTCTCTCTCTCTCTCTCTCTCTCTCTCTCTCTCTCTCTCTCTCTCTCTCTATATATATATATATATATATATATATATATATATATATATATATATATGTATATATGTATATGTATATCTTTAATTCACCTAGAAAAACAATCCAAAAAAATCAAACACATGGAGACTAAACAGCATGCTATTAAACAATGACTGGGTTACCAGAGAGATCAAGGAAGAAATAAAAAGCATCATGGCAACAAATGACAATGAAAACAAAACAATCCAAAATCTATGGGACACAGCAAAATAAGTCTTGAGAAGGAAGTTCATTGCTCTACAAGCCTACTGGAAAAAATAAGAAACAGTGGTAATAAATTACCTAACCCTACAACTCAAAGAGTTAGGAAGAGAGTAATAAGAAAAGCCCAGTGTAAGCAGAAGGAAGGAAACAATAAAGATCAGAGTGGAGAGAAACGACATAGAGACCAAAGAAACAACACAAAAGATCAACAACATCAAGAGCTGGTTCTTTGAAAGGAAAAATAAGATTGATGAACCTCTAGCCAGGCTCACCAAGAATAAAAGAGAGAGGACCCAAATAAACAAAATCAGAAATGAAAGAGGTGAAATAACAACAGACCCCACTGAAATACAATGCATTGTTAAAAAATACTACAAACAACTCTATTCCAACAAACTGGACAACCTGGAGGAAATGGACATATTCCTAGAAAAATATAACTTTACAAAACTCAGTCACAAAGAATTTAAATAGCTCAATAAGCCAATAACTATGGAAGAAATTGAAGCAGTCATCAAAAAGCTTCCAGCAAACAAAAGCCCTGGGCTAGATAGCTTCACAGGGGAGTTTTACCAAACATTCAAGGAAGAACTAAAACCTATCGTCCTCAGAGTACTGCAAAAAATTAAATAGGAAGGAATACTTCAAAGCTCCTTCTATGAAGCCAGCATAACCCTAATACTCAAACCAGATAAAGACAACACAATGAAAGAGAATTACAGGCAAATATCTCTCATGAACATAGATGCCAAAATCCTCAACAAAATTCTAGCAAACCAATCCAGCAGTACACAAGAAAGATCATACACCATGACCAAGTAAGGTTTATCCCAGTTATGTAAGGATGGTACAATATCCAGAAATCAATAAAAGTGATATCACATAAACAAATTGAGAGATAAAAATCACATAGTCATATCTATTGATACAGAAAAAGCATTTGACAAAATCCAACACCCTTTCTTGAGAAAAGCTCTCAACAAGGTGGGAATAGAAGGATCATACCTCAACATAATAAAAGTTATATATGATAAATCCACAGCTAACATTATTCTCAATGGACAAAAACTAAAACCATTTCCCCTAAGAACAGGAACAAGATAGGGATGCCAACTCTCACCACTCATGTTCAATATAGTACTAGAAGTATTAGCCATTGCAATTAAACAGCAAGAAGCAATAAAAGGCATCCAAATTGGAAAAGAAGTAAAGCTGTCCTTATTTGCAGATGACATGATATTGTACATAAGAAACCCGAAAGACTCCATAAAAAAAAAAACAACTAATAGACTTTATAAATGAATTCGGTAATGTAGCAGAATACAAAATTAATGGCAAGAAATCTCTGGCATATCTTTACACCAATATTGAACTTACAGAAATAGGGACTAAAAAAGCAATCCCATTTTACCAACACACCAAAAAAATTAAGATACCTAGAAATAACCTTAACTAAGGAGGTAAAACACTTATTTGAGGAAAACTACAGGACACACACACACACACACACACACACACACAAACAAAAAAGAGAGAGGGGGGGGGGATATGTAAACAGATGGAAGAACATACCATCTTCATGGATTGATAGAATCAACATCATTAAAATGTCCATACTACCCAAAGAATTCTATATATTCAATGCAATCCCCATTAAAATACCAACAGCATATTTCACAGACCTAGAGATAACTCTCCAAAAATTGATCTGTAACAAAAAAGGACCTTGAATAGCCACAGCAATCCTGAGAAAGAAGAATAAATTAGGATGGATCTCAATACCATATTTCAAGCTGTATTACAAAGCCACTGTTCTCAAAACAGCCTGGTACTGGCACAAAAACAGACATATGGTCCAATGGAATGTAATAGAGAATCCAAATATCGACCCACACCTCTTTGCTCAATTAATATTTGACAAAGGAGGCATGAATAAACAATGGAGTTAAGACAGTCTCTTCAATAAGTGGTCTTGGGAAAATTGGACAGATACATGAAAAAGAATAAAACTAGATCACTAACTTACACCATGCACAAAAATAAACTCAAAGTGGATACAGGACTTAAACATCAGACAGGAAAACATAAAAGTACTAAAGGAATGCACAGGCAACAAATCTCAGACATATGCCTAAAGAACTTCTTCATTGATACTGCCCCTAGGGCAATGAAATCCAAAGAGAAAATGAACAAATGGGACTACATTAAAATAAAAAGCTTTTCCACAGCAAAAGAAACCATCAACAAAACATGAAAGCCAACAATATGAGAATATATATGTAAATGTTATCACTGATAAAGGTTTAATTTCCAACATCTACAGACAACTTATATAACTTAATAAAAAAGAAAATAAATTGTCCAATAAAAAAAAAAGGGCAATGGACCTAAATAGAATTTTTTCGAACGAAGACAGAAAGAAATCAAAGAGACACATGAAAACATGCTCAAAATCACTAATTATTTGAGAGATGCAAATCAAAATGATAATGTGGTACCCTCTCACACCTGTCAGAATGGCTATCATCAACAAATCAACAAAGGACAAGTGTTGGAAAGGATGCACTGCTGGTGGGAATGCAGAGCAGTGCAGCCACTGTGGAGAACAGTATGGAGTTTCATAAAAAACTGTAAAGTGGAACTCTCATTTGACCAAGTAATCCCACTCCTAGGAATATATTCTAAGAAAGTAGAAACACCAATCAGAAAGAATATATGCACCACTATGTTCATAAAAGCCCAAGTTACAATAGCTAAAATTTTATACAGCCTATGTACCTGTCAGCAGATGAGTGGATCAAAAAACAATGGTACATCTACACAATGGAATACTATGCTGCCATAAAAAAGGAGGAATTCTTACCATTTGCAGCAACCTGGATGGAACTGGAGAACATTATGCTAAGTGAAATAAGCCAGTCAATGAAAGAAAAATACCACATGATCTCACTCATTTGTGTATAATAAAGAACAGTATAGCTGAAGCCGGTTTGGCTCAATGGATAGAGTGTCGGCTTGGGGACTGAAGGGACCTGGGTTTAATTCTGGTCAAGGGCATGTACCTTGGTTGCGGGCATATCCCCAGTAGGGGGTGTGCAAGAGGCAGCTGATCGATGACTCTCTCTCATCGATGTTTCTAACCCTCTATCTCTCTCCCTTCCTCTCTGTACAAAATCAATTATATATATATATATATATATATATATATATATATATATATATATATATATATAACATTATAAACTGATGAACAAAAAGATAGATACAGAGGCAGTAAAGCATTAAACAGACTGTCAAATTACAAGGTGAAGTTTAGGGAGAGTTGGGAGAGATAAAAGATCAACCGAAGGACTTGTATGCATGCGTATAAGCATAACCAATGGACACAAAACACTGGGGGGTGAGAGTATGTATGGGAGTGGGATGGGGGGGGGCGATGGTAAGATATCTACACATATAATACCTTAATAAAAATATGGAAAAAATAAATAAAAATAAAGCCAAATGGTTTACTTTTCAGAGTTCCCTTCTGTTAGCAGCTCTGTAGACCCCCTTCCACATTCATGGAACAAGCCAGCCACAATAGCCAGGGATTTTTCTAGGCACAGACTTCCCTACTTCCTCCAGCTCCCACTATGTGCATTTCCCTGTCCTGCCAGAACTAAAGACCTCACCTTATCCCAGGTGAAATCTGACCATTCCATGAGGGAGTGTAGAGCTCCTCTGAATCCACATGTTTGCACCACTTGGGAACCAGTGTTCTCAGGTTCACAGCTGTTAGGTGGGTGCTGTAGTAGATTCCCCAGGCTTTCTAGGCTTCAGATAACATCCACTTTCCCCTTCAAGATGGCATGGTCTTCGCATCTGAGTGGGTCACTTGGGAGGGAACCCAGCAACAGTGTGGGCTGCCCCATTAGGGGAGCCCCGTCCAGCAGTCCCCCACTGTCTCCTGGAGGTGTAGCTGTCCCTCAGCTCACCAACAAACACTCCCTGTGGAACCACACACTCTCCCTTTGTTTTCTGACACACTTTCTTGCAGTCTGCCTTCCCTTAGGCAGCCATCTTCTTTTCTCCAGTCTATTTTGTCTTAAATTAATAACAGTCTCTAATGATACTAATACTAACACTATTAGTATCCTATAAAATAAAGAGGGAATATGAAAATTGACCATCACTCTGCTACAAGGATGGCAGTGCCCACAGTGGACGTGGGGGTTTCTGTAACATAAGATGGCTGCGCTCACAGTGCAGGCAGGGTTTCCATAACACAAGATGGCTGCATCCACAGCAGAGGCCGAGTTCCTGTAACTAGCCTTAATGAGCAATCAGCAGGGACCTGAGGCTGTGTCCCCCCACCCCCATGAAGCTTGACAGGGGACATGCCCCCAACCCTGGCACCAGGGCAGGGAACCTCAGGCCATGAACCCTGCCCAGCAGAGCTTAATGGGAACCTCAGGCCACACCCCCTGCCCAGCAGGGCTCGATGGAGGACCTCAAGGTCTGCCCCCACCCTGGTACTGGGCTGGTACCTCAGGCTGCTCCCCTCTCCCCAGGCCAAAGGAACTCAGGCCGCATCCGCCAACCAGCAGTGCTTGACGGGGTCCCTAGCAGGGATCTACTAGGGTGGGACCAGTTGGGTCTGGATCTAGCCCTATAGGGGGGAAGTGGCCAGGTCTGGGTATTGTGCGATTTTCAGTCACATGTGGGTGGGCAGGGCCTTGACTTTGGGTCCAATGGTGCACCCCAAACTTTGACAGGAGGAATATTTTCATATGCATTTTACTAATTTTCTTTTACCTCTGGAACTTCTATTATAGAGACAGGGCAAATAGCAATATTAAAATATTTCCTCTAATTAATCCCCTTTTTATGTGCATGAATTTTGTGCACCAGGCCACTAGTTAGCAATAACAATGAGAAAAATTCCAGGAAATATCAGAGCACTTCACTTTAGAGCACTCCCAAGCTCTGTTTTGAAGTTCCTATAGACAGAGCTAGAGTTTCTTTCTTTCCTTTCTTTTTTTTTTTTTAATATTTTTACAGAGATGAAGGGAGAGAGATAGATAGCTAGAAACGTCAATGAGAGAGAAACACCTTCCAGCTACCTCCTGCACACCCCCCACCAGGGATGTGCCCACAACCAACATACATGCCCCTGACCGGAATCAAACTTGGGACCCTTCAGTCCGCAGACCAACGCTCTACCACTGAGCCAAACCGGTTTCGGCTAGGGTTTCTTTTGAGTCAAATCTACTTTTTAATATTTTTTGGGGGTAGTAGAATAATACAAACTTTTTGCTTCTTTAACTTAAAAAATATGAAAGGTCTTAATTGTTAATTAGAATGTTTGTTTTACTTTAGAGAAGCCTTGGGTTACAATCAGAAAGTTCTTTTTTAAAAGATACAACTGAAGCATAGAACGCATTTTTGAAATGACAGTTAAATAAAAGAATTACCTTTTTTTCACATAGTGCTATTGGAATTCAGAGGAGGGATAGATCACTGGTTGGCAGAAATTAGTAAAACTTGGTTAAGGATATATCAGACTATGCTTTGAAAGAATAATAGAATTTGGGTAGGAAATGGAAGAACTACAAATAGAGGTTAATATCATAGACAAAAATATGGAAGTAGGAATGAATGATACCATTCAAAAGGAAAATAACTGGGCTACTCTGAGTGACAGAGGAAGTGTTGGGAGAAGAGAACAATAAATATGTTGGTGGGGCAAATTATTTTGTTCCTTTTTTCATACTAATTAGTGTTTTGAACATCATAGGCAAGTAGAACAGGATTAGGACCATTTTCCAGGTATTAACCATCATTTAAATTACACTTTGGATCAATGTTCTCAGTTATCTAACTATGATTATACCAGAGCAGGCAGGGGTTTTAGAGATCTTTAGTGAAATCAATCTGTCAAATACTGAAAAATGGGAAATATCAACTGGCTGAGTTACCTTACTGTGCTGCCTTTCTCATAGAAATCCCCTGCATCTAGAAAGATGTTTTACTGATTCTCTGTATACTGTTAAAGGATAAGATGAGCATATTTGTTTGCTGGGCTAGCATCTCCCACTCTGTAGGTTGCATACTTTGTTTACTTTTTGCCCCTTGATAAAGAAACAATCAGTTATAAGCTCTAAAATTCTGGAAAAAGACCTTTATTTTGGAGAATCAGTGTTTAGATTTTGAATGGTAGTTTATACATGGTGCGGGATCCATTTTGTTCTGTTATCTGCTGCTGGAGGACAAAAGAGACAAATTTCAAAAGAGAAGCAGTTTCCAACATATATTTCCTTGAGGCCCTTGTCCAGAACACCTCTCTTTCATTTAGAAACCAATAAAAATACAATAACTTACACCAATAGCAAAGAATAGGCAACCTGGAAACTGGGGTTTCAAGAGAGGACATTGAGGAAGATGAGTTATAGCTGTTCAGTGTGGCTTGGGTGGTGAACTATGCCAGAATGATATCACCAGTGACCAAGGGGGTATTTTTAAGATAGTGAGGAAGTCTGAGATCTAATATTAGGGACACATTGCCAATGAAAAAAAAATGAGTCATTTAGAAACTCATTAATAGATGAGCACAAGAAAAAAGGGCAGTTTTTACTTTTTCTAAAATGTTTATTGTTGAAAGTATTACATATTCCCCCCATTAACCCTTTCTAGCCTTCCCCCACCTTCCACCCCAGGCCTTCAATGCACTATTGTTTGTGTCCATGGGTTACCTGACTCAGTTACTATGGTAATCAGCTTCTAGTGCACGCTAATGCTGTATTCCAAGTGGAAACTGCACATCGACTTGATCATTCTAATGGGATTGGAAGATGGGTTTCCACTCAATTGAGTAGGGGACATATATGAATGTGAAAATGGAAAATGACAGAGATAGTTGACAGCTAACAGAAACAGCAGTGTAAATTAAAACACATGTGTGCATGTGCACCTACACACACACACACACACACACACACACACACACACATGCAACCAGTCTTAGTTGACATAGTAAGTCTTAGTCACTAGAAATTAGACTTAATAAAAAAAAATCTCCCCTAAAGATAGCCTTTATTTGAACATGTTACCACAGCAGAAAGTCAAGTAGTATAGAGCCTAATGAATAACAGTAAATTCTTTAGTGAATTGGTATAGTGTAGTGATTAGAATTATAGAGTGGTTTTGTCTTGATAACAGGCTTCCAACCTTGTGTCTACCACTTCCTAACAGTGTGTCCTTGGATAAGTTATTTTACTTCCCTGATTTTTACTTTCCCCATCAGTGAAATATGGTAGAGATAATAATAGGATATATCTTTTGGACCATTGTGGGTATTTAATTGGGATTATAAGTATAATATATTTGGCATGGCACAGCCAGTGTGGCTCAGTGGTTGAGCATTGACCTATAAACCAGAAGTTCACAGTTTGATTCCTGGTTATGCCTGGGTTGCAGGCTCGATCCCCAGAGAGGGATATGCAGAAGGAAGCCTATCAATGATTCTCTCTCATCATTGATGTTTCAATCTCTCCATCTCCCTTCTTCTCTGAAATCAATAAAAGTATATATTTAAAAAAAGGAAGATTTTTAGCATGGTGTCTAACACATAGGAAATACAAAAATACTAAATTGCTATTCTATTTATGTGCCTTCTTACCTTTATGATTGTTGACATTTTAAAAATAAATTTATTTTGGAATGACCTTAACATTACAGAAAAGTTACAGAGATGGTACAGAGATTTTTCTCGATGCTCTTTACCCAGCTTTCCAAAATATACTGCTGTGGTACTATGGACATTTGTCAAAACTAAGAAATAATTGGTACAATACTATTAATTTCACTCCAGAATTTACTTGGATTTCCCCAATTTTTCCATTAATGTCCTCTTTCTGTTCTAGGATCCAGTCCAGGATACCACATTACATTGAGTTTTCATATTTCCTTAGTTTCCATTGATATATGATCATTTCTTAGACTTTGTTTTTCATGATCTTGACATTTTTGAAGAGTATTAGTCAGGTATTCATAGATTCCCCTCTGTTTTATGTGAAAATTGGAACTAAAACTGCCTGCAGACACTCATGGCTAGACAATATTACCTTTCTATTAGTAAAAACTGCACTTAATCATACATTTTGTAATTAGCCCTTGTAATTAGACAATGTCTTATCCTTATATCAGTAATTCTTAGCACTATGCCTTGAACATGGTAAGCAATCACATATTTTTCAATAAATAAATTGGTAAGATGTATACACATACAATACCTTAATAAAAAATGAAAGAAATAATAATAATAATAACAATAATATAAATAAATAAATGACCCTGATTTAATTGATTATAATACTGTTTGTATTTTGATTCATTTCTGTGTTGCACTTTTATTTTTTAAATTAAATGATATTTCTCCTCATGCTTTATAAACAAGAAACACCTAAGTGAATTTAACTAGTGCTCTCACCATTGTCTTGTTGGGGTTTGCTAAGTGAAACACACATGCGCACACACACATACACATACATATACGTCACACCCACTTGATCCCCAACAGGGGTGATAACTGATTTCTGTATTGATCACTATGGTTTACATCTTCATGGAGATTTATATTTAAACTACTGCAATAAATTGAATAGAAAATGGGATTACAAAACCAGTAATGGCAAGAATGATAGAAAATCAGAAAATTGGATATGAATGTATAAATTATGTATCTAAATATATGCACATATACATATGTATGTGTCTGAGTATTAGTATGTTCATGAAAAATGACTGGAAATATACATATTTAACTGACAACATGTTACTTTTGTTGCTAAGGGTGAGTTTGGGAAAAGAGTAGAAAAAATTGGGGACAAAGTTTTTAATTTTTCCCTTGTTATACTTCTCTTTCTAATAATAGGAAATGAAAGAAAAATAATATGTGCTCTTTTTAAATAATAACTACAACAACTAGAAAATTAATAGTTTTGAGATTTTACAAAATAATTGAATGTAGTATGAATGATGTTTAGACAGCTGTTGGAGGACTCTAGGATTGCTGAATTTAAATATGTACAAGTTATACAAACGTGAACCTATTGCAATTAGATTGCTCAGAGAGCTATATATTCAATAGCAGAATATCAACCAGCATTCCAAACTACATATTTTCATGTCATAAATTTCTCTATGCTGTCAGAGATAATGATGAGATCAAACCTCCCCCAAACCTCCATTGGTGAGACCTTTTCTCAGAGCTGTTTTTACACAACCCCATGTGTGGCAAATTGAGCCCACAGCTAGAACACGCTTTTGTGAGGGCATTGGAATCCATTTACCACCTATGTACATAGACTGTATATGGTGAGAAGCAAAAAGAGCTTGGTTTTTAATGCATTTTGTCTGTCAAGGGTACTGACATACAGTGTACAGTGGAGCGATCACAGAAACAGTTATGTGAACCAAAGCCAAAGGCAATGTGTTTGGAACAATTAGTTCTACTTCAGGGTAATTGCTGCTTTCCCCACTTGCTTTTTCTTCCAGCATCTGCTTTCTTCTCTCCATGCCATTGTTGGACATTTTGTGCACAGAAGGCAATTAATAGTAGAAGTTGTGATTAGTATAAATAGCTTGGTAAATGTTAGGCTAGTGATTTATTAAATCTACTTCCTTTTTTTATTATTCTCAAAAAGCTGCAACTGAAAGAAACAAGGCAAATAATTTACAAATCTGAAGAGTTTAAAAATTTAATGATTCGTCAAACATTTATTGAGTGCTTCTTATGTCCCAGTTGCTGTGATAGATGTGACTGGAAAAACTAATGGGAACATCAGAGGTAACAGTTTCTGTTGCACACTCAGAAATGAAATAATCCTAAGCACTGTAACCATTGGTGATGCCAAGAAAATTAACATATAAATATTTCACATTAAGTCAGCTCTCTGAACAGCTGGTGACTTGACTTTGGAAAATAAAAATTAAGATGGAGATGCAAAACTCACAAAGATGAAGTGTATTTATTGGGGGGGGGGGGAATCCACTTCTAATGGGCCCATGCAATTCAAATCTCCCATAGGGAAAACTAGCAAAACCCTCTACTTTCTCAAAAAGGACTTAAATTGGAAGTTTGTTGCAGTATATGATTTTCTAACCAACCATCTCTAATACAACTTGAAAACACTAAAATAATTAACACAATTATAGCTTTAAAAGCAAAGCAAACATATGCTAGTTTGGTATGATTTGCTTAGTTAAATAAAATTCTATACAACTGATCGAGGAATTCCAAAATGCAATGTGGGCAGAGTATTCACTCAGCTTTTCTTTCTACTCCCAGGTGGAAATAATTTGCTTATAAGCTGGTACATCAGAATGCCTATAGTCATATTTCATTTCTGGTGCTTATTTTTGAGAGAAACTGCTTATAGCTGCAGGATGTTTGAGGTTTTTGGGCCTCCAACTGTTGACTTTCTGTAATCTTGCTAAAGTGTTTGGAAAGAACAGAAAGTTCTCTGCTTTCACACGGGAGTGGAAATTCATTTAGGTTTGAGACCCTTTTTGTCTAACCATTTGAACTGTTTTGTGATTATTAAGTAAGATTATATACAAAGAGCATTTTAAAAATCTCTAAATCACTTTAAAAATCTCTATATCACAATCAAATGTAAGGTACATTAAACTCCCCTTAAAAGTTCTAGTTTTATCCAGTGGTCTCTTTTTTTCTGAATTTGATTCTTAAACCACAAAGAAGGAAGAAAGAATTTTGAAGGAATTGTTATTTTTTAAAATATACTTTTATTAATTTTAGAGAGGCAGGGAGAGGGATAGAGAAATAGAAACACCAAATGATGAGAGAAAATCATGCCCCACACTGAGGATTGAGGCTGCATCCCAGGCATATGCCCTGACTGGGAATTAAACCATGACCTCCTGGTTCATAGGTCTGTGCTCAACCAATGAGCCACACCAGGAATTGTTATCAATTAGCCTATGTATAAAAACCCGCACTTAACATGAGAATGTCAGAGTGCCACACTATGAGGTTTCTTTTTTGTTTGTTTTGCTTCTTTTTAGTAGGTACTTAAAGGCTGGTTATTTGGTTGAGATGCAGGAGTTATGGAAATGCAAGTAGGAGAAAGAGGACTATTAGAGGCAAGTTGCATGATAGCTGTATAGACAGTTGAAAGCCTTCTAGTAAGAAGGTGAAAGAGAAATGTAGAGAAACAGAGAGTTGAATTAGAGTGGGGCACAATAACTGTAGTTCATGACAGTTCTGAGTTGTTGAGGAAAGGCTAAATTATGTTCCAGGTCCTTTGAAATGATAGAGAAGTAGATAATATCACCACCTGCCAGAATAGTCTAAATTTCTGAGCTTGAGATGCAAACTTCAGTTATCTGGAAAACATGTCAATGTGAAACATTTAGTTCAGGGAAATGAAGCATTGCTATGGAAATAAAATTATGAATTGCTTTTAGATGTGATGGGTCCCATCTGTTGTTTATAAATAAATGAAATAATTCCTAATCCTGACTTGGTGATATCCCACCATCCTTCCAGTTAGGTCAAAAGAGGTGAGAGGTATAAAGCTCAAACCAATAGACAATAAGCAGTCATGAGCATTGCTTGTTCACCAAGTTATGCTCTATGTCTAATACAGTGCCTGGCACTCCAAAGTTTTTTCAAGTGTGTGTGTGTGTGTGTGTGTGATGCATACATGTCAAAGGACAAAAGTGAATGCTGTAACATCAAAGGTTTCAGTGTTTTTTTATTTTTCTAAAGGTCAAGATAGAGTCAGATATTGTTGTATATCTAACAAAGACTGTGAATGGCATATAACAGTAAGCCCTAATTTTGCTCACATGTGTAAGGGTTGGGTGCAGGTCAGGTGATTTAGGCTGGGCTCAACAGAGTGGCTCTTAGCTGCAGAATGAGTCTGAATCTTCTCTGTATGTCTTGGACTAGCCTATTATTCTGAAATTCTTTTCTCATGTGATGACAGAGGTGCAAGAGTGCAAGGTTGAACATGAGAAACATGAGGTTCTTGAAATGGATCACTGTCTCTTCCACCCACATTCCACTGGACAAACTAGTCACATGGTGAAACCTAAAGGCACAAGCTGACATAAGAGGATGAAACTATAAAATCACATGGCAAAAAAGTGGATCCAAGAAGGAATGACACATTTGGGTCAATAATTCAATCGAAGGCCGAAACCGGTTTGCCTGCAGACTGAAGGGTCCCGGGTTTGACTCTGGTCAAGGGTCCCGGGTTCGACTCTGGTACCTTGGTTGCGGGCACATCCCCAGTAGGGGGTGTGCAAGAGGCGGCTGGTGGATGATTCTCTCTCATTTATGTTTTAACTCTCTATCCCTCTCTCCTCCTCTCTGTGAAAAATCAATAAAATATATTTTAAAAAATAATTCATTCAAAGACACTTAAAAATCACTCCAAGTATGTTAACAAGACTTGAGGTCAGGTACTATGATTGCTCTTATGGGACTATTAGGTCTTTCTTTTGCTTTAAACTATTGCATCACACTGAGATGCAGGACATATTCCCAAAACTAACTCTCCATATAAAATTGAAAATTTTTTCCAAATTTTTGATCTTCTAAAATTTTTTAAACAAAGGTTCTATTAGAGCAGTAATTGATAACTAAGAATGAGGTATCTGAATCAACATTTTATCTGCCCCTGATGAATAGCCATAACAAAAATATTATTGTACCTAAGAAAATGCATGACATTAAACAGCTATTCAGCCTGTGTGATTATATCTAATTTAACTATGTTGTTCAATAGGGTTAATGTGCTCTATTGAATGGAAATTAGGACACCAGGAAACATCTATTTGATGGGTGGAAATGTGTTGGATTGCATGACTATCTTTTCTGCTTGAAGGCTTTCATGCTAAGAATGAATCATTATCATGCTTTTTAATATGTATCATCTGAGATATGACCTGACACTAGTAAGTAAATTATATGGATTGGTACTTGGAGAGTAGTCACAATGTTTGCTAACATATTTCTTAACAAAATTTAGTTATATAGATAGTTAGGTAAGATGATTTTTATAGTTGAATTCCTACTTGTTAAAAATGACCTGAAAACATATGTAGAAATTATATTAGTACTTCCATCTCTAAGTTATTTCTATCCTTTGCTTCCTTTAAGAGGATTAACATGACACCTTTTATTTAAGTAGAATATAGTGTAAATATAATCAGAAAGAGTGGCCCTGCTATGCTCTAGATACACATTGGGTAGGGGTTCGAAACATGTGGTCCCTGATGAGCATCAGGGGTTTGTGAAACAATTTATCATTTGTAAAATAAATATATGTATACATGAATATCCTTCTCTAAAATATGTCTATAGCCTTCATTAGTCTTTTAAAAATTCAAGACTCAAAAGTCACTAACTAAACAATTGCTTCATGTCTAGCAGAGTTTGTGTTCAGTTCGCTACGGGATCATTTTATCTTTTTATTATTTTTTATTGTTTAAAGTATTACAAATAGTAGTACATATTTCTCATTCTCCCTCCCATGACCTTCCACCAGCCTCTCTTAGCCCCCTGAACATGCCCTCACCAGATGCCCCAGTGTCGAGTGCCTATTGGTTATGCTTATATGCATGCATACAAGTCCTTCAGTTGATCTCTTATCTCCCCCCACCACCAGCCTTCCAGCTGTAATTTTAAAAAATATTTTATTGATTTTTACAGAGAGAAATTGAGAGGGATAGAGAGTTGGAAACATCATGAGAGAGAAACATCAACCAGCTGCCTCCTGCACACCCTCCACTGGGGATGTGCCCGCAACCAAGGTACATGCCCCCGACCAGAATCGAACCTGGGACCCTTCAGACCACAGGTTGATGCTCTATCCACTGAGCCAAACCGGTTTTGGCTCCAGCTGTAATTTGACATTCTATTCGATGTTTCTCTACCTCTGTATCTATCTTTTTGTTCATCAGGTTATAATGTTATTTATTATCTATAAATGAGTGAGATCATGTGGTATTTTTCTTTCAGTGACTGGCTTATTTCACTTAGCATAGTGCTCTCCAGTTCCATCCTTGCTGCTGCAAATGGTTAAGAATTCCTTTTTTTTTTTTATATAACAGCATAGTATTCCATTATGTAGATGTATCATATTCCATAATTTTCTAATTCACTTACCTGCTGATGGGCATTTAGGCTGTTTCCAAGTCTTAGCTATTGTAAATTGTGCTGCTATGAATATAGGGGTACATATATCCTTTCTGGTTGGTATTTCTGTTTTCTTAGGATATATTCCTAGAAGTGGTATTACTGGGTCAAATGGCAGTTCCATTTTTAAATTTTTGAGGAAACTCCATACTGTCTTCCACAGTGGCTGCACCAATCTGCATTTCCACCAGCAGTGCATGAGTTTTCCTTTTCCTCTGAATCCTCTCCAGCACTTGTCATTTGTTGATTTGTTAATGATAGCTGTTCTGACAGGTGAAATGGTATCTCATTGTTGTTTTGATTTGCATCTCTAGATGATTAGTGACTTTGAGAAGTTTTTCTTTCTTATGTCTCTATGCTTTCTGAAGGTCTTCTTTAAAAAATTGTTTATTTAGGTTGTTTGCCCATTTTTTGATTGGACTGTTTATCTTCTTTTTTAAAAAAGTTGTATGAGTTCCCTGTAACTGTTGGAAATTAAACCCGTTTTGGAGATAGCACTGGCAAATATATTCTCCCATGCAGTGGCCTTTCTTCTTGATTTGTTGATTTTTTTTTTCTGTGCAGAAGAAATTTTCCTACAATTTTGCTGCCTATGTAGTTTTGTTGGATTCTTATGCTTTCCTATCTTTCATTCAAGTCCTTTAGGCATTTTGAGTTTGTTTTTGTGTATGGGGTAGGTGGGTGATCCAATTTCATTTTTTTTGCATGTATCTGACCAAATTTCCCAGCACCATTTATTAAAGAGACTGTTTTAAGTTCATTGTATGTTCTTGCTTCCTTTGTCAAATATTAATTGAGGATAATGGCTTGGGTCAGTTTCTGGATTTTTCCATTCTGTTTCATTGGTCTATATGTCTGTTCTTGTGCCAGTACCAGGCAGTTTTGAGAACTGTGGCTTGGTAATATAGCTTGATGTTTGGTATTGTGATCCCTCCAACTTTTTCTTTTTTCTCAGGATAGCTGTGGCGATTTGGGGTCTTTTTTTCAGATAAATTTTTGTAGAGTTTGTACTAGATCTTTGAAATATTCCATTAGTATTTTAATAGGTATTGCGTTGAATCTATAAATTGCTTTGGGTAGTATGGACATTTTAATGATGTTGATTCTACCAATCCTTGAACATGGTATGTTCTTCCATTTGTTTATGTCTAATTCTCTCTCTCTTTCTTTCTTTCTCTCTCTCTCTCTCTCTCTCTCTCTCTCTCTCTCTCTCTCTCTCTCTCTCTCTTTTTAAATATCCTGTAGTTTTCTGAGTACAGTCTTTTATGTCCTTAGTTAAGATTATTCCTAGGTATCTTATTTTTTGGTGTAATGGTAAATGGGATTTTTTTTCTCCACTTCTCTTGCTGTGAGTTCATTATTAGTGTATAAAAAGGCCATAGATTTCTGGGTGTTAATTTTGTATCCTGATACATTGCAAAATTTACTTATTAGGTCCAGTAGTTTTTTCATGGAGTTTTTGGGGTTTTCTATGTATAGAATCATGTCATCTTCAAATAGGGACAGATTTGCTTCTTTTCCAATTTGGATGTCTTTTAGTTCTTCTTCTCTGATTGATATGGCTAGTATTTCTAGTACTATGTCAAACAGGAGTGTGAAAGTGGGTGTGATTGTCTTGTTCCTGTTCTTAGGGGTAATGAGTTTAGTTTTTGCCCATTGAGTGTGATGTAGGTTGTAGGTTTGTCATATAGGGCTTTCATTATGTTGAGGTATGATCCATCTATTCCCACTTTGCTGAGAGTTTTTATCAAGAAAGGGTGTTGGATTTTATCAAATGCTTTTTCTCCATAAAAGGATGTTGTTATATGGTTTTTATCTCTCAGTTTGGTTATGTTGTGTATCTCATTTCTTGATTGTGGATATTGTACCATTCTTGTATCCCTGGAATAAATCTTACCTGGTCACAGTGTATGATCCTTCTAATGTAATGCTGTATTCCATTTGCTAGACTTTTGTTGAGAATTTTGGCGTCTATGTTCATGAAGGATATTAGTCTATAATTCTCTTTCTTTGTTTTGTCTTTATCTGGTTTGTGGATTAGGGTAATGTTGGCTTCGTAGGAATAGCTTGAAAGTTCTTCTTCCTCTTGAATATTTTGTATTAGTCTGAGGAACATAGGCTTTATTTCTTTTTTGAATGTTTGATAAAACTCCCTTGGAAGCCATCTGGTCCAGGGCCTTTGTTTGTTGGAAGTTTGTTGATTACTGCTTCAATTACCTCCATAGTTATCAGCCTATTCAGATTTTTTAATTCCTCCTGGTTGAGTATTGGAAGGTCATATATTTTTAGATTATGTTCATTTATTATAGGTTAACCAGTTTGTTGGAGTAGAGTTGCTCATAGCATTTTTTTAACTTTTTTTTTTTGTATTACTATGGGGTCTATTATTTCCCCTCTTATGTTTATAATTTTGTTTATTTGGATCCTCTCACTTTTCTTCTTGCTGAGCCTGACTAGAGGTTCATCAATCTTGTTTATCCTCTCATAAAACCAGCTCTTGGTTTCATTAATCTTTTGTATTTTTTTATTTTTGGTCTCTATGTCATTTATTTCTGCTCTGATCTTTATTATTTCCTTCCTCTTGATCACACTAGGCTTTATTGTTGCTAATACTTCAAGATGCAGAGTTAGATGGTTTATTACAAGTTTCTCTTGTTGTTGTTTTTTGCTTTGTTTTTGTTTTGTTTTGTTTTTTGTTTGTTTGTTTGTTTTTAGGTATTCCTGCAATGCTATGAACTTCCCTCTCAGGACTCTTTTCCTGTGTCCAAAAGATTTTGGATTGTTGTGCTTTCATTGTCATTTGTTTCCAGGATGTGTTTTATTTCTTCCTTGATCCTTTTGGTAACCCACTCATTGTTTAATAGTGTGCTATTTAGTCTCCATGTGTTTGAATTTTTGTGATTGTTTTTCTGTAATTGATTTCTAGTTTTATGCCATTGTGATCTGAGAAGATGCTTGATATGATTTCAATCCTCTTAAATTTGGAAAGACTTTGCCTGTTTCCTAATATGTGTTCTATCTTTGAAAATGTCCAATGTCTTGAGAAGAATGTTTATTCTGTAGTTTTGGGGTGGAATGTTCTAAAGATGTTAATTATGTCCAACTGATCTAGTGAGTCATTTACAATTTATGTTTCTTTGCTAATTTTTTATCTAGAGGATTTATCCAGTGATGTTATTGGGATATCGAAGTCTCATACTATGATTGTGTTTCTGTCAATGTCTCCCCTTATATCTTCCAGAAGTTTGTTTGTTTGTTATTTTTTTTAATGTATTTGTATGCTCCTGCTTTGGATGCATAAATGTTTACCAGTAATATATCCTCTTGTTGTATCAATCCCTTTAGAATTATGAAATGGCCTTCCTTATCTCTTGTTATGACGTTCACTTTGAGGTCTATTTTGTCAGATAGAAGTATTGCTACTACAGCTTTTTTTTCATTTCCATTTGCCTGATAGATATTTTTCCATCCCTTCAATTTCAGTCTGTGTGAGCCCCTTTTCTGAGCTGGGTCTCCTGAAGATAGCATATATATGGGTCATGTTTTCTTATCCATTAGCTCACTCAATGTCTTTTGATTGGAGAATTTAATCTATTTATATTTAATGTTATTATAGATAGGCATTTCTTTGTAGCCATTTCTGTACTTTATGCCTGTGTTCCTTCCTTCCTTCCTATTTTCTCTTTTTACAGTATTCCTTTAGCATTGCCCACTTGGTAGTGATAAATTCCCTTATTTATTTATTTATTTATTTATTTATTTATTTATTTATTGAATGCAAAGGTCCTGCTTACCCCTTCAATTTTGATTGATAGTCTTCCTGGCTAGAGTAATTTTGGATTCAGTCCTTTGCCTTGCATCACTTTGTATACCTCCTTCCATTCCCTTCTATCTTGATTTGTTTCTGTTGAGAAATCATTGGATAATCTGATAGGGGATTCTTTGTAGGTAAAGCTCTGTCTCTCTCTTGCAGCCTTTAAAATTCTCTCTTTGTAGTTAACATTTGCCATTGTAATTATTATGTGTCTTGGTGTGGGTCTTTTGGGATTCATCTTACTTTGGACTCTCTGTACTTGTGTAACTTTTTTCTTCCACATATCCAGGAAGTTTTCAGTCATTATTTCTTCAAATACATTTTCTAATCCTTGCTGCTCTTTTAGTCCTTCTGGCAGCCCTATTATACTTATGTTACTTCATTCTGTGTTGTCCCAAATCTCCTTTAGGATCTCCTCCTGTTTTTTATTTTTATTTTTTTCTCCAGTTGCTGTTCTGATTGAGCTTCTTTCTTTATGTTACTTTCTACCTCACTAATTCGGTCCTCTTCTTCTTTTAGTCTGCTGTTGAAATCTTCCATGGTGTTTTTGATTGTAGGATATCACTTTTTATTTCTTCCTGATTTTTGCATAGATTGTTGATTTTCTGATCCATCCAGACTATAAACTGTATGACCATTACTCTGAATTCTTTTTCTGTCATGTTGCATGCTTCCATTTCACTAATTTCCTTTCTTGGAGACTCCTTATTTTGTTTACTCTGGGATTGTGTGGTCTCCCCATACTGACTATCAACAGAATGTTCAAAGGCCGAGTTGTATGGGCCTGTGCCATGTTCAGTGGGAGGTTTGCACTACCCAAGTGTCATTGAAGAGCTCCAAGACCAAGACTTGTAACTGCCGTGTGTTAGTGGGAGCCACACTCATCCAGGATGAGAGTCACTGGCACTCAGTGTGTCCTTGTACATGCACCTAGAATAAGGGACTTCACCTGTGCCACACTGAAACAAAGAAGCCACTGGCATGTGCTGAAATTGAGGGTCCCCTAGTGCCTACACCAAATTTTGAGTATCAGTGTCTGTTGTTTGGTGTGGCCTCTTGCTAACAATCAGAGTCCCTGTGTGTGCTAAAAATTGGAGTCACTGTCTCTTAGTGTGAATGCACTGGGATCAGAGATCTCAGGTACATGTGCTGAGAAACAGAGTCAAGTCACTGGTGCTCAATGCTGCCTCTCGCCCAGAGAATCAGGGTCCCAGTCAGCTTGGGGGACTAGATTTCACAGTAGTGCTTTGTTGGCAGAAGGCACACTCCTGCACAGTGGAAAACAGACTTCCTTGTGCACTTGTAAGAATCATAGTCAGGTGGCACTACCACCCTGCGTGGGCATGGGGTTTGGTCACATGATTGCATTGTTGGGAACAGATTCCCAGTGTCCATACTCTCCCAGGCTCAAATTCCTGTAGTGGCACTGCAGCCCTGTGCGAAGGGTGGGTCTAGCAGTTTGTATGGAGCTGAGCCTGTGGGGAGGAGGACGGGCTCTGTGACTCACAGGAATCTGCGGCCATGATGTCTGGATGCTTGGTTTCTATGGATCTACAGCTGTGGTTGCAAGTCTCTATTCCCAGTGGCTGCAGGGTCCCCATTTGCATCTGAGTCCAGACTGGTTGTTTTTGAGGCTAGTATCATAGTTTCAAGAAGCTCTATTCTCCAAGATCGTATAGTCTCTGTGCCTTTGCTGGCCACCCTCAGATTGTCCACAGTGGCAGTGGGGCTCTGCTGTTTAAGACTGCTTGGTTTGGCAGCCCCTTAGAAAATCTGCAGGATCTAATTCTTCATAGCTCATATGGTCATACACACACACACACACACACACACACACACACACACACACACATCACAGATGTCCACACACTCCTCTATAGCTCCCTCACTCTCTCACACTCTTTCTCTCTCTTTTTTCATTTCTATTTGCCTGAAATAGCCTTTTCTATCCCTTCACCATTATTCTGTATGAATCCTTTCTTCTGAGGTGGGTTTCCTGTAGACAGCAGATATATGGTTCATATTTTCTTATCCAATCAGCTACCCTATGTCCTTTGATTGAGGTATTGAATCCATTTATATTTAAAGTTATTATTGATAGGTACTTTTTGTCACCACTTTTATTTTTTTATGGCTGTGTTCCTTCTTTGCTTCCTATTTCTTCTTTTTACAGCAGACCCTTTAGCATTTCTTGCATTGCTGGTTTGGTGGTGATAAACTCCCTTAGTCCTTTTTTGTCTGTGAAGCTCCTGATTTCACCTTCAATTTTGATTGACAGCCTTGCTGGGTACAGTATTCTTGGATTAAAACCCTTCCTTGGCATGATTTTCTGTATTTCATTCCATTCCCTTCTGGCCTGATATGTTTCTGTTGAGAACTCAGTCACTAGTCTGATGAGAATCCTTTCTAGGTAACTTTTTGTCTCTGGCTGCTTTTAAGATTCTTACTTTGTTTATGGTGCTTACCAATTTAATTATAATGTGCTTTGGCATTGGTTTTTTGGGGGTTCATTTTGTTTGTAATTCTGTGAGCTTCTTGGACTTGTGTGAGCTTTTTCTTCCCTATATCAAGGAAGTTTTCTGTCATTATTTCTTCAAACAGGTTTTCTATTCCTTGCTCAGTTTCCTCTTCTTCTGGGACATCTCTTATGCAGATGTTGTTTCATTTCATGTTGTCCCAAAGTTCCCTTAGGCTTTCCTGTTTTTTAAGTTTTTTTTTTTTTTTTTCTAGATGCTGCTCTGCTTGGGTATTTTTTCCTATATTGTCTTCTATCTCACTGATGCAGTCTTCTGCTTCTTCTAGTTTACTGTTGTTGTTTTCTATTGTGTTCTTTATCGCATCAGTGCCATTTTTTCATTTCTTTTTTGTTCTTCTTCATTTCCTATTGTTTCTTACACATATTGTTGAATTTGTCTGCCAACCTTTTCAGCGACCTTATGACCATTTCTCTGAATTCTTTCTATGACATATTGTTTGCCTCCATTTCTTTTACTTCCTTTTCTGGTGAAGTCTCCCCTTCATTTATATGTGGGCTGTTTCTTTGTTGCCCCATGGTCTCTCCTCTCTGGGTGTCTGATATGTAGCTCTTTGTCTCCTGAGTTAACTTAAAAAGCGCAAAACATAACACAACAAGGCACAACACACAAGGTACTGATCACAGATGTATTCATAGTACTAATAACCTGCAAAAAAGGTGACCACCAGCAAAAAGAGAATTAGGGGATAAAAAAAAGTGCAAAAATGATATTGAGAAACAGAAAAAAAAGTAAGAGAGGAAAGAACTATAATAAAAAAAAGTAGGAGGAAAACTGTTTATGTGGGGGAAAATTACATTTCTAAACCAAAGAAATTTAAATGACTAACACACAGATATGAATGCAAACTATGAACACCAACTAATAACAATTGAGGAGAGAAAAAACAGAAGCAAAAAAGGAGAAATAATCATAAAAACAAACAAAAAAACAATCTAATCAATAATCAATCTAACAACAATAATAGGACAGAGAGGAAGAAAGGCAAATAAAACCAAAAACATACATTTTAAAAAAAGGGGGGGGGGGAAGTGATAAAAACAAAACAAAACAAAACAAAACAAAACAAAAAAAAACCAAAAAAAAAAAACCTTGGATAATGAAGAAAGAGTTGAGAGAAGTGTGCATGGACTTGGAGCAGGGGGCTGGATATTATACATATAAGTAGGGTGAATTTTTAATGGGGGTAAAAAGAAGGAATAGGGCCAATCTAAAGCAGTAATAGGGTAAGAGAAACAGGACAACAAAAGGGAAAAAGTGAGTAATAGAGATGGTATAAAGGTAAAGGTGAGATAGAGTAAAATGATGCTAAAGGAAAGATGAATATAGAATGTAGAACACTAATCCCAAAATAAAAGAAAATAAAGATGAAATAAAATGAAATTTTTAAAAAAGGTAAAATAATAGTAATAATAATCCTGATCAAAAATAAAAAAATATATTAATTTAAAAGGTAAAATCAAGTGAGAAAAAAAATAAAGAAAATTAGTTTCTTAAGTAGAAGATAATAAAAATGTGCAATAGTGAAGGTCATTCACTTCCTCTATTTTTCTGTTTGGCATGCCTCTTTCCTGTCAGGTATTCAGGGCAGTATTGAAATTCCCTGTGTTCCACAGCTCCTCCATGTCATAAGCCGCAATCTTGTTTTCAAACAGGCAGTATTTGTTATTCAGCCTGCCTGTGGTTGTATTTACAGAAGAGTTAGTTTGTGATTCAACCCCTGGAAGTCAGTGTTTCTGTGTTGACATCTGGGGCCATAAGTGCTCTCAACCCAGTATTTAGAATTTGTTTTCCCTGCTGCACTTAATACTGGTTTTGGGGTATGGACTGCCCCAGAGCTGGTTTTCTGACCATTTCTCCCTGCTCTAATCCCCGGATTAAACAAAACAAAACAAAACAAAACAAAGCAAAACAAAACAAAACAAAACAAAAAGCTTTCCTCTGCATTCTCTGAGTTTTTTTTTTTAATATGTTTTATTGATATTTTATAGAGATAGTTAGAAACATTGATGAGAGAAAAACATTGATCAGCTGCATCCTACACACCCCCTACTGGGGATGTGTCCATAACCAAGATACATGTCCTTGACCAGAATCAAACCTGGGGGACCCTTGAGTCCGCAGGCCTATGCTCTATCCACTGAGCCAAACCAGCTTGGGCTCTGAGAGTGTTTTTAATTGGGTGATCCTATGTACCTGGCTTAGTAATCAAAAGCAAGGATTTAAAGAGAACAAAAGAGCCAGAGTAAGTGCGCAAACTTGCGACTATTTTGCCCTGACTCTGCTTATGTCTCTGTGCATGTCTTTTATCTGCTGTAACTGGTTTACTGGTAAAGCTTCAGCATGCCTTTTTGTGCCCAGCCCATTTATGGGTTGATTTCTAGAGTTCCTTTCTGTCAGCAGCCCTGTGGACCCCCTTCCACATTTGTGGACTATGCTGGACCAAACTTCTGCAGATTTTGTGGGGCCCAGACTTCATCTGAACATCTAGATTCCACTGCTTGCATTTTTCCCTTCTTCCTGGATCTCAGACCTCACTTTTCTCTGGGCAAAAGTCTCCATGTTCGTGCTGCTTGAGACCTGGTGTTGGTGGTTTTGCAGCTGGTCCCTGGTTCTTGGTGGTTGTAGGTTCTCTGGAGGTATCCAATTCTTCCAGGTTGAAGGTAAGGCTAGGCTTCCAATCAGAGCCACTCTCCCCTTCAAAATGGTGCAGTCTCTGTGGTAGAGCCAGTCATTCCGCGAGAGATTTCAGCAGCAGTGGAGGCTGCCCGGTCAGGGGAGCCTAGTACGACAGTCCCCAACAATCCCTTGGAATATAGCTGTCCTTCACTCACAAATAGACACTCCCTGTATGTCCACACACTCTCCTTTCCTTCTCTCAGCCATCTTTGATCCTCTGTGGGCTCATTTTATGAGTGATGACCAAATTCCTGTGCGTGTAGAGGAGGGTAAAGCTTATTCAAACTGGAAATGTTTAGTCTGGAGAAGGGAAATTGAGAGATCCTGAGCTGTGTTCCACTCTTCAAAGGGCAATCATTTAAAGAAGAATTTGCCTTATAATTTTATAAAAGAGTAAGAGGAGAGATGTGCAGCAGTGTGTTTAAACTCAAGCTATGAGTAAACTTTGTAATAATCTCAACTTTCAAGAAATGTAATGAGTAGTTTATTATTTACCTTTAATTTTTTTCAAGTATAAAGCCAAAATTACTAGATATTATAGTGTTGCTGCTATCGTATGACTACTCATGCTCACCTATGTGAATTGCTTCAATAATTAGTATAGGGGCTTGATTTTTATTTTTGAACACTATAATAAGTGTATGGGAGCATGTTTAGATGGTAGAACCTGATATGTTTTTATTCTATAAATCATAAAATTTAAGCATTACAAGCAATTTAAATATTTGATCCAGCTCCCTCATTTTACAGAGAAGGAAACTCAGATATCTAGAGTTTGCTCTATATTCAACATTACACAGTAAGTAGTAGAATAAGACCTTGACCACTGCTCTAAATGCTTTTACTAGATATATTTTGACTTTCACCATGGGTAAGGCAAACTAGGTCTAACTTGAAATATAAAATGAGATGATGTATGTAAAAGTGATTTATATATTGGTACTATAAAAATGCTACTATATATTACCAAAACCGGTTTGGCTCAATGGATAGAGCATCGGCTTGGGGACTGAAGGGTCCCAGGTTCGATTCTGGTCAAGGGCATGTACGTTGATTGCAGGCATATCCCCAGTAGGGGGTGTGCAAGAGGCAGCTGATCGATGACTCTCTCTCATAGACGTTTCTAACTCTCTATCTCTCTCCCTTCCTCTCTGTAAAAAATCAATAAAATATATTTTAAAAATAAATAAATAAAAATGCTAGTATACAGTAATAATAAACCTGAGTGGAATGTTAGAATATAATTCTATAGTATAAGTAGGAAATAATTAGAAAGACACATCAGTTTGGAATAGAAAAGTAAATATTATCATCTTTATTAATTTCCCCAACTTTTTCCTTCTTGGAAATCAGATCTTTCCCATACTTCCTTTTTACAAAATTGTGATCTTCCCTCTTATAAGATTATATATTTGCTGGGAATTTAAATGTGATTTGCAGCTATAAGCATATACAAATGCTGAAGCAGAACTGACATAGAGGAGGAATCCTATCAATATCTAAATGTTGCAACCCTGGATGGTACTTTCTGGATTTCTTAATCTCGAATGGTTAAATTTAAGGGACTTAACATGAAATCTTGACATCATGAAAAGTAAATATCTGATCTTGGCAACTAATTATGTGTTAGCTCTGATTGTGTTTTAGATAAAATGTGCTTGGGAGCTCCTATATATAGATATAATGGATCTATCTGAAGTTTTTGAAATTACTAAATGCCACTTATTTATGGATTAAATGGTGATTTAAACATTATCTTTTCAACACTACTGAACCTGCAGCCTTTTCAAACAGCAATATAATTTTGTACAATACTTTGTACATTTTAAAATAGCCTTTCTATTACTAAACTCACTTGAATATTTTTGTTAAGAAAACCTGAAAATAAAAATCAAGACACCATGTAATAGGTGTGATGGCTGTAACATCTTCAAAGGATATTTTATTTTTGTCTATGCTAGTGAGACTGGAGCTATGAAGATAACATTTAGGAGGTACTTGTAAAAGTTCAGGTGACAGATCAGAGGGTTCAAAGAGGAATTTTAATAATGCTCAGAGTATCAAAGAGGAGATATGTCTAGGAGGTACTTAGATATGAAGACTTAATAGTGTTGGATAATAATTCAATAAAGCCATTGTCTTCAATTGGCAGCTGATATTGTTCTTATGCCTTATTATTAGTTATTCCCCCATACTTTCAGTTTCAAGAATCAAAGAGGAATCATGTTTTGAAACCCACATGTACCAGGTCCCAAAGCAGGAGGCAAAATCTCACAGATGGAGATGGGGAAGTTCAAACCACATTAAGGGGGCAATACCATACAAGTAGTTAAAAATAATTCATCCTCTCAGTCATTATACCACCTCTTTGGGGGTACACATTGCTGGTCTCAGCTCGAGGTCACATTTGTCAAATAAAGTATTTGACAAATGTGAGTACTTGACAAATGTGACCTTTCCGCCATTTTACCAGTGGCTGCTGAAATCTTCATTAGTTCCCCAAAGGGCCTTACTTACCTCTCACTTGATGAATTAGACTTCTCCTAAATGGAGCATCATTCCATCTCTGACTTGTTCAGAGATAAAGCCTGATCAGAGTAACAGCCTCAAAGAAAATTGACACAACCCCAAGAATGTCATGCCAACTTTTCACCATAGAATAATATACAACCTTTATACTACAACCTAACCCAAGTCTTCTTTGAATGAATCTTCAGGAAGAACCAGTTCAGCAGCTTGCTAATGGCCATGTCTTCTTAAATCTATGTCATCTAAGTCAGTAAAGGAATGAGGTAGTGTGCAAATATCAGAGAGAACTATGCCATCACAACCTGACCTTTTGTTTTAAGCACTTCTTTTCATGGAGGTCTATCATATCAAATCCTAGATGTCAATAGTCTTTAAATTTTGACAATCAGTAATCATGCTTATAAATAGGCTTAGGAACAAATTAAAAATGCCACTTTCTTTCCCATAAAAATATACATTAGAATAAAGTGAGTGAAATATTTGTGATTTGAGACAATTTTGAATTCTCTTTATATTAAAATTGTTGACACACTGATATATATATATATATATATATATATATATATATATATATATATTCCAGTCACTTACGCATAACCAGAATGACCCATCACTATGTCATGCACTGACCACCAGGTGACAGATGACCAACCTCCTGTGGTTCCTTCCACTGGTTGCAAGGCTGGGATGAGGAACTGGGGGTGGGTGGCAGCGGAAGTGGCCTCTTTCCCAGTGGCACCAAGGGCTGGCTCCCACCTTGGGGCCGGTAGACAACCTCCCATGCCAAATTCGTTCCCTAGGCTGGCAGGCCCAATTGGTAGCAGTGCATCAGTGAGGGAAGGAGGAGGGGTGAGGCAGGGAACAGTGCAGTGATGGGGCACCGACAATGGTGGCATTGGTATCTGGCATCTGTTCCTCTGGGCCCTGGAATGGGACAGGAAACCGAAGGCTGACTTCCTTCTTGGGTCCAGCGGACAACCTCCTGTGCACTGTCCCTCTCCCCTGCCAGCAGGCCTTGGCTGGCCTGCCACCCACCTGCTGCAGTGGTGACGTTGTGGTGAGGGAAAGAGGATGGGCAGAGGCCAGGAATCACATGGTGGTGGGGTGCTGAAGATGGCGACGTTCAGTGTCTGTTCCTTCTGTGCCTTGCCCAGTGAACATTGCCTTCTCTCCAGCCCAGCACTGATTGGCCTGGCCCTGATAGGCCCTATCTTTGGCCAGGCCTAGGGACCTTACCCATGCATGAATTTCATGCATCAAGCCTCTAGTTTATTATAATAATAAATTATCTCATCTGATGCTAACACACTCATCCCTTATGGTGCCTTTGCTGCTCTAAAGTTCCAGTTATTATGGAACTTAGTTTCTAAGTATTTTTTTAAAAAAACTTTTTATTCTTCAATTGCAGTTGGCATTCAATCCTATATTAGTCTCATGTTTATAATGCAGTGATTAGATATTATATACCTTACTAAGTGATCACTTTAATAAATCTAATGCCCATCTGACATCATATGTAGTTATTACATACTAGAGGCCCAGTGCATGAATTCGTGCACAGGTGAGGTCCAGCCAGCCTGCCCCAATCAAGGTTGACTGGGCCAGGTGGTCGGGGGGAGGGGTCATGGACAGTTGGCTGGTCAACCCCGCACCCTGGTCAAATTTCTAGTCGAGGGGACAATTTGCATATTAGTTTTCAATTATATAGGATTATTGACTATATTCCCTATGCTATACTTTACATCTTATGACTATTCTGTAACTACCAATATGTACTTCTTAATCCCTCACCTTTTTTAGCTATTTTCCCCAATTCTTCTAATCTGGAAATTGTCAAAATGTTCTCTATATTTATAAATTTATTTCTGTTCTCCTTGTTTTTATTTATTTATTTATTTATTTATTTATTTATTTATTTTTAGATTCCACATAAAAGTAAAATCAAATGGCATTTGTCTTTTTCTCCCTGACTTATTTCACTCAGTGTAATACTGTGCAGGCCCCTCCATGTTGTAGCATATGGCAAGATTTGAGTTGTGCACTCTTCCTAGTCACCTGAGTTGAATGCTCCAGATGTAACCCTGTGTGGTTTATGTGCATCCTCCTGTGGTAGTTGAATTTTGATTTCTGTTAGTTTGTCAATGGAATTGATTTATCCTGAGGCCAATTGGCTGTGAGGGTAGGTTGCTACTATCATGGAGGATCTGTTGTGCAAGTACAAACCCCAAAAGCAAGACTTGCCCCAATGGCCTCTGGTGACCACTGAATATGCCCCTTGGGTATGTCACTTGTGGAAGTGATTGGGTAATGCTTTTATGTTATCTGAAGCTGTCCACTGGGTGCACTGGGAGAAAACTATCCTCTCAACCCTCACCTAAAAGCCAGATAAATCAGTTTCTCCCTGAATTAACCTGGCACCTTTTGAACTTTTGCCCTAGCACTGGAGTTCAGAGTGAGTCTGAGGAAGTCCATGTGTGAGCCCTTTAAAAACAAGTCCTAGGACCCTAGCAGCCCTCCATCTGTTTTTTGCAGCCTGCAGTTATGGGGGCTTTTCTTCTGGGCACTGGAATCCTCATGTAGGCCTGGAATCCTTGCTCCTCAGGGAGGACCTCCACAACTGATATTTCTCACCACTACAAATGGGTTTGGGGCAAGCTCATTCTGCATCTCTGTCCTTCTTACTTATCTCAGCATGGCTTCATTTTTGAAAACATTTTAAAAGATTTTTGAATTTTGGTTTTATAGAGAGAGGAAGGTAAGGGAGACAGAAAGTGAAACATCAATGTGAGAGCACCACCCCTTACCTGGGAAGGAACCCACAACCTGGTAATGTTCCCTAACCAGAAATAAAAACGATCAGTACATGGGATGATGCCTAACTTACTGAATCACACTGGACAGGGATTAACATTGCTTTTTTATATCCTTAGTCATAATACTTTTGGTGGATATTAAAAAAAAAAATAGGACACCAAGCGCAAGTTTTTTTTTTTCTTTTTAATTATGTACATGTCTGACATGTATTCCCTGGTGAAACCATTGGGACAAATCTGTCAACCATGTAGCTTTGCTGCATGGAAGGGACATGGTGGAGTTCATGGTTTGGCAAATATTTTGACATGGTTGGGATGTAACAGCTGCTTGGACTGCTTTCCCTGGGTTTTGTCCACACAGACTACCTCTGTGAGATGTGGAAGGTCATTCAAAGTTTGATCCTGAGGATCTTTCTTTTCCTTCCTTTTTAGTGTATGCATTGAACAGAGATTTGGTACATGTCCCTCATCTGTGTCAGGACTGAGGATAGGATATCAAAGTAGAATGCTATATATGCACAGGAAATGGCAATGTTGTATTGCTCATGGAAGTGGTGATCATTAAGGCTAATATATTGCAGTTGAGATGGACCAACGTATTTTGAGAGTTCAATAAGTTCTGAATAATGATTGTTCTGTAGTTTAGTTGTAATTCTGACGTGGTTGAGGGAGGATGTGAATACCAATTTTACTTATTCTGCCATCTTGACCAAAAGCCTAGTTTTTGTATCAGATTATTTCACTCTCTCAGGCTCCTCATTTCCATCTTCAAATCAAATCATGGCCTCCCCTTGTATTTTCTTAAAGGAAGAAGGTTATTATAAGACTAGTTTGTACATACCTTATGCTTCATGGCCTCCATGTTGTACAATATAAGACCATCATATTATGTGGCAAATTATATGATGCAACCTCCAACTGCTCCAGAATTCCATAGAAGTGAGGGATTAATGTTGGCTGAGAATTTTTGGTAATTATGTTAATGAGCCAGGGATACTTTCCTACTGAATCCACACAACAACCTTGTAAAGCATATTCTCACTTATTCCCATTTTATGGAAGAGCAGACTGAGGCTCATCAAATTTAACTAACATTACAGTGGCTACAAAGTTGGTAAATATTATATTTAGAATGGGGACTCAAGTCTCTCTCATTCTAAAGCCAGGGTATATCCTTTTTAACTACATGATACTATTTGCCTGAAAGTGAAGGGCAGTAGTGTTTAAGATGGGCCTTAAAAGATAGAGTTTCAATATGAAGAGTTCTAGTAAAAAAGTAAATTCCCAAAAGAGAAAGCAGAATAAGCAAGGATGCAGAGATGAGATGGATAATGACTACTGGTTAGTTACCAGACCAACTTGATTCATAATTTTAATGGAGGCCTTGAGTTAAAGACAGGAGTAAAACATGGAAAAATGGAGCTGCAGGTCCTTGAAAGCTAAGACATGTAGTTGAAATTTGACACAAGAAACCACAGTGAATTTCTTGTTCTCCGATTTAAAATGTGGGCTAGGGCATGGTGATGAAAATTATCTTTATTTGGTTAAATAAATTACAAAAAACACATTAATTTATTCAACACATTTAAATGCAGAAGAAGTTATTACATGGGCCTCTAGGAAATTTTTGAGGGGTGGGGAGTGTCAGATGATTTTATGGGACAAATACTCACTACATTGAATAGAAACTCTTCCTAACAAAGGCTGATCTTATTTTTGAGAAACTAAATTTCTAATTTTGTTCTATTATTGGATTTTAGTCAAGAGAAATAATTAAATCAACCTCTTCTAAGCTATCACTGTGGTAGGATGACACAATTTGCAGTTAGGTTTTAAAAATTGAGTCTATAGAGTAGTGTTTCTTAAATTTGAGTGTATATCAGAATCACCTGGAGATTTGTTAAAACACAGATCACTGGGCCCTGCCCACAGTGGTTGCCATGCAGCAGGTCAGACTCTAGGGTGGATCTGGAGAATTTTCATTTCTGAACAAGTTTTCATGTCATGCTTATGTTGCTATTCCATGAACCATACGTTGAGAACCACTGTTCTAGGCTGATTTCTCAGAATCAATTAGGTGGAGCAAACAACTAAACCCTAAATATGTGTTTAGTAAATTGATAGCTATGACCTAGAAACAGGCAGCTCACATCATGCATTCTTATGGAAGGCAGTTCATTAAAATGGAAAGTACAAGGTTTTGGAGTCATTTAAATTCCAGCCCCAGCCCTGTTTTTTACTAGATGTATCGTTTTGTAAATTATGCAACATCTATAAGCTTCAGTGTCCTAACCTCTAAAACAGATTTAATAAAATACAGTTATGTTAGGATTTCTGGGAGGATTAAATGCAACAATCCTGGTTACACTTGATGTCTGGTTTGATAGATTATATATTTGACAAATATGCAGTTTATTGAAGCAAACATTACTTAAGAAGTTATTTTGAAGTACACCTTGGAATTACATGGCTTCACCTGTGCTTTAACTCATTAAGTGTGAATATTTATTAGTTTCCCTGAAAGTTGCTCCTTTATATCACTTTGAAATCTCTATAATTTCATAGCAAAGTAATATTATTTTCCAGTCAGGATCTATGACTAGGAAATTGGTATTTCTGAAATTCTGCTTCAGATTAGATTCCGTCAAATTGGAATAATTTTATTTGTACAAGAAAGTTTGCTGTCATCAAGTGTCAAAGGGTCATATCTTCATTTCATCTGTCATTCCAACCCATTTTAAGAATAAAGTGCCAGAGAAAAAGTTTCCTGTGAGCCTGTAAAGGCCTAAGCCCTTAGGAATAAGATTAGCTTTTATTCAAGGTCAAGCACCTAGAGAAAGAGTGATCACAGTTGAATGGTATGACAAGCTATAAACTATATCAGGTGTTGGTTTTGACACTGCTATCCCTGCAGTAAGAGTTCCGGTCTTGATCGCTATATGGGTCGATGGAATCTTTGCTCAGGCTCTGTGTTGTTGGTATGCTTCCACTTCAGTAGTTATTTTGGGAATTAAATGTTACTCCCTGAACACCTAAAATCTTGCTACTTAAAGTATTATCTGTGGAACAACAGCATCAGCATCCCCTGGGAGCATGTTAGAAATGCAGAACCTCAGGCTCTATTTCAGACCTACTGAGTTAGACTTTGCATTTAACAAGATCCCCAAGTGATCCCTATGTACATTGAAGTTTGAGGAGTACTCTACCAGGTGATTCTAGGGTCCTTTGGGATCTAATGTTTAGGGTCATAAGGAAACTTGTACAGGCATACCTCATTTATTGCCCTTTACTTTATTGTGGTTCACAGATATTGTCTATATATATATATATAAATTGAGGGCAAGATCTTTCACCAACTGGAGTTATTGTGATACTTGCTTTATTGTGGTAAACTGTAACTGATCCTGCAATATCTCAAAGGTAGGTCTGTAAATATATTTACTTTTATTGTTCCCTTGAAGTAATTACTTGCTTTGGTCTTTCTTGTATTTCCATGTTACTTTTCTTCTGCTCCTCATCTTACACATCTTTTCCAATAGCCAGCTCAAATATCGCTTTCTTTGTGACATCTTTTGTTCCCTTGACTCTCATAACATTTCATTTATTCTTCTAAAATAGTATAATATCAAATTGTGTTCCATTAGACCAGTAATTTGACAGCCTGGCTATGAATTCAAATCAGCTTGCAGCTTTTAAACAAACACAGATGCCCAGTCTAGACTCATTGAATCACAACCTTTGTGGGAGGGGAGGTTACAGCCTAGGCCTTGACATTTTGTAAAATTCCCTGGGTAATTTTGATATGTATTTCTGATGATGAACCACCACGAAAGAAAATGATCTCTCTGTAAGCCATGGTTCTTTTATTTCCCCCAGACTTTTGTATGAATGCATACTTATTGGATTAAAGAATGAATAATTTATTTATTTGTCTTTTACAATATATTAAGTTCTTCAATGACATATCCTTGTCTTTGTTATCTCCTTGTATCCTGGGCCTTTCAGAAGATCTGGCAAATGGTAGATATTCAGCACATATTAATTCCTTTAACTCTACCCTTTCTGAAGGCATTGGAGTTATAAAAAAAGAGTTTGAATCACTCTGCCATTTTGTATCTATATGTCCTTAGCAAGTTACGTCATCATTTACTCAGTTCATTTGACCAATGACTTTGTATATTTATTGACTACCTACAGTACAACATGTACTATATTAGATCTTTATGATACAGTGGCAAACAATACACTTAACTTCCTATTTTTGGAGCATACATTCTAGTGGAAGAGATGGACAAAAGAAACAAGTAAAAAGGCTAATAAAAATGGAAAATTGGAATAATGTACAAGCAACAAACAAGGAGCTGAGAAAGTGAATAATGATATTAAAGAAACTAACTTTATGTGCAAAGATATTTAGGTTGTTATCCAAGGGATGAGATGGATCTTGTAAAGGTCAGGATATGGTAAAGGCCCTACCAGAAGGAGAAAATGGGAGTGCAACATGTTCAAAGCAGGAAATGCTCATTGTGTTTGAAAACAAGAGAGAAGACAAATGAGATTGGAGCTCAGTGAGTAGGAAGGAATTAGGGCTAGGCTGTGTTGGTATTAACACTGGAGAAACAGGAATGCCTAAAATTGCTTTGATTTAGTCATTCTTCTCTCTGAGAAACAAGGTACACAATTATTTTTTAGTTGGGCTAGAAACTGACAATCCCCAAGTACAATAGTACCAAGGAAAGCTGTGTTAAAGCTTCTGGTGTAGCCTAGAGGGTCTCTACCACTCAGTAAACTCCAAAGTAATTCTGGGGATCTCATGACCTCTGGCCAGACATGATAAGGAAATTTGAGATGATGTTGCTTTTGAAGAAGGCAGAAGAGATTAATATGACTAGGTTTTGAGGCTATCTTACCAATGCCAAAGTATCATAACATTAGTGTGACCTTTTTATATCATTATTCTCTTACAAGAAATTCCCCTCATGTAGTATCACGGATATTGACTGATCAAAATAGCAATTCTTTCAAGGGGTGAGGGAATAAGAAAGGCTATGGAGAAAAGCCAAAACATTTTCCCCCTTAAGTTACTAAATCTGTTTGAACATCCGTTTTCTTATCTCTAATACTAGAGGACCAGTGCATGGATTTGTGCACTGGTGGGGTCCCACAGCATGGCCTGTGGGGATCAGGCTGAAACTGGCAGTCCAATGCTACCTGCCACTCCTGCCTGATGTTCCCACTCATTCTGGCCCCTCTGTGCCTGCCACAGGCTCTAGTCCAGTCATTCCCGATTGGGAAAGACTCGCACCACTGCAGTAGCACTTGCCAGCTATGAGCCCTGCCTCTCTTGTCCGTTGGTCAGCTGAGCAGTGCTTCCACTGTGGAAGCACACTGACTACCAGGAGGCAGCTCCTATGTTGAGCGTCTGCCCCCTGGTGGTCAGTGCACATCATAGTGACCTATCAAGCAGTCATTTGGTCATTTGGTTGCTTAGGCTTTTATATTTATAGGTAAAAAGACTTACAGCAACTATATCAAATAATTAGTGTGAGTATAAAATAAGATAATGCATGTGTAGCCATTCATAGTGCCTGTAACCAAATTGGCTACTCTTATCATTAGATGACTAGTGGCCTAGTGCATGAAATTCATGCACATTAAAAGGGGATTAATTAGAGGAAATATTTAATATTGCTATTTGCCCTTTCTCTATAATAGAAGTGTCAGAGATGAAAGAAAATTAGTAATGTGTATATGAAAATCTTCCTCCTATCAGAGTCTGGGGCATGCCATGGGACCCAGAGTCAAGTCCCACCCACCCGCAGTGCCTCAAAATCATGTAAGACTAAGACCCAGCCGGCCCCACCCCCATTCGGTAAGATTCAGACCTGGCCTTCCCTACCTCTGTCAAGCCCCTCTGGGTGGGGGGTGCAGCCTCAGGGTCCCCATCAAGTCCCACCAGGTGGGGGAGTGCAGCCCAGGTCCACTGGCCAGGGGGTTGGCATTGCCTGAGGTCCCCTGGCCCTGCACCAGGATGGGAGGAGCACCTTGAGGTCCTCTGTCAAGTTCCACTGGGCATGGAGTGGGGATTGAGGTCCCCCGGCCCAGTGCTGGGCCATGGTGGGGATCATACCCTGATGTCCCTGTCAAGCCCTACAAGGCAGGGGAATGGCCTGAGGTCCCCTGTCAATCCCTGCCAAGCTGGGGGCATGGCCTGAGGTCCACTGTCAAGCCCCACCAGCCGGGGGAGTTCAGGCTCAGATCCCCTGCCCCAGCCCAGCACCACACACCCTCAGGTCCCTGCTGATTGCTCCTTAAGGCTCTTACAGGAACTTGGCATCTGCTCTGGGTGCAGCCATCTTGTGTTATGGAAACCCCATCTCCACTGTGGGCACTGCTATCTTTGTGACAGGGTGATGGTCAATTTGCATATTCCCTCTTTATTAGATAGGATTAGAATTGAATGTAAAATTATGAAAACATTTTACAAAATCATCATGCACAACAGATTCGGTTAAGGTTGCCAGTTTGTTCTTTCATCCCTGCCACCCAATACCAGCACATGCAGAATGGCCCCAAAGTCTTAGAGCTAAAATACATTAGAAAAATGGACTTAATTCAAAGTGATAATCCTACCTAATAAAAGACTAATATACAATTTAACCATAACTCCACTATAAGCCATGCCCACCAACCACGCCCACCAGCCAATCAGAGCGAGTATGCAAATCAACCCCAAACCAAGATGGCTGCAGCCACAGGGAGCAGTAGAGGCATGGGTTTCCCCAGTAATAGGGGAAGTGAAGCTTTCCACACACCCTGGCCAGCCTAGGCCTCCACTCAAGGATACAAAGTTTCAATTATAGAAGATAAATCCCAAGAAAAATGACGGCAGCCATGGACATGGAGAGAGCAGGCTAGGTTTGCCCCTACACCAGAGGAAGCCAAGCTTTCCACCTGCCCTGTTTGGTGGAGGCCTCCACTTCAGGTTGCAAAGTTTCAATTATAGAAGGTAAAGAATTCAAACCGAAATGGTGGAAGCCACAGAGTGGAGCGAGCAGGGGGCTTGGCTCTGCTCCAGGATACAAAGTTTCAATTGTAGAAGGTAAATATATCCCAGATACCAGGGCCTCCTCTTGGGTCACCAGGGGGCATGGCTGGTCTGCAAACCACCACAGGCCCCTTGCCCAGGCCACCCCATGCTCCAAGGGAACCTCCACCCTGATCTGAAACACCCTTCAGGGCAAAACAGCTGGCCCCCACCCATGCACCAGGCCTCTATCCTATCTAATAAAAGAGTAATATGCAGATTCACCATCACTCCAGCACACAAGATGGCTACCCCCATGTGGACACAAGATGACTACCACAAGATGGCCAGCACGGGAGGGCAGTTGAGTGGGACCGGGTCTGTAAGGGAGGGCAATTGAATGCAATCAACTCTGCAGGGGAGGGCAGTTAGGGGTGACCAGACCAGCAGAGGAGGGAAGTTGGGGGCAAACAGGCTGGCAGGGGAGCAGTTAGACATCAATCAGGCTGGCATGGGAGTGGTTAGGGGGTGATCAGTCTGGCAGGCAGAAGCGGTTAGGGGCAATCAGGAAGGCAGGGAGATGAGCAGTTGGAAGCCAGCAGTCCTGGATTTTCAGAGGGATGTCCAACTGCCAATTTAGACTTGATCCCAGTTAATTTAGACATGGTGGGATCAGGTCTAAATGGATAGTTGAACATCCCTCAAGGGGTCTTAGATTAGAGAGGGTGCAGGCTGGGCTGAGGGACACCCCCTGACCCTGTGCATGAATTTCGTTCACCGGGCCTCTCGTAATAAAATGAAACTCATTGTCCCCAGCCTGTGGTGAAATGTTTAATCAAAAAGGGGATGGAGGAGGACAACAGCTCTCCTCCCCTTTTCTTCTTTTCACCCACCTATGGCTTATAAATTTGGCCCCAGAGATAAGGGTGAAGACAATTAGCAGTGGTAATGTACATCTGTAAGTGCCAGCAACCATAGAAGATTCTAGAGGTGCAATGAGAGAATCAAATCAGAGAGGGAAAAGAAGAAAAAATCATGCTGAATTTGGTAGAAAACTGTGGTATGAACAAGTCTGAGTGGATATGAGCATGTGCAAATATGAGTGATTTGACTATGTGGTGTTTGTGTATGAGTATGTGTGTGTGGTATGTATGTATGTGTGTGTGTGTGCATGAATGATGATAAAGGGAGAAAGGCAAAGAAAGAGAAAGAGAGAGAGGGGGGGGGGGAGGGAGAGGGAATATAATTTTGAATATAATTTTTTTTTTTTTTTTTTGCAATCCAGGAGTCTGTTGCTCATTTGCCTTTTAAATCAGGCTATGATGAGGAGTGGGACATTTTTGAATCAGCCTCTTTGTTGGGTGACATATATTCATTTTGCCAAGGATAAGTCATTTTTTGAACTATAAATTGGGTCATTCATTAGTATGGAAATAAGGTTTTTTAGGACTAAGAACAGCTTATGTGTAAATACTCTTTTCCTTCAGCTCTGAACAAAGAAATGACTGTGGCAGTCAGAGTCACCACTAGTGTATGCCAAAATGGTTGATGGTCTGTCCTCATCAGACTTTGCTATTGCTACACATTTGGTTGAGGAGAAGGACTTTACTAGTTGATGTTAAAAAATACATGGAATGGATACACTCAGTCTGTGTGAGTAGTTGGCAGCAACCCTTTTGCCCTCTTCTGTTTGGGTGTACCTTTCTTGTCTGCAGGTGAGACAGCTATACATAATATCAGGAACAGGCACTGAGGAATCAAGGTTAGATATAATGTATTCTAGACACTGAACATACATATATATGACTCCAAATATAATTCTTGTTTCATAGATCTTTTCTTTTAAAAGTAATTAAAGTAAAACAGAAGTTCTTTTAAATGGAACCTACTATTATATTATTTGGATATACCATAGGCTAATCAGCAGCATCCAGGAAAATTTATTTTTGTAACTAAGTGTTTAATTTAATAAGTATATATAAGGCTTACCCATATGTAAGAAAGAGATTCATCTTTTAGTTGGAAAAAGAAAACTGGAACAGACTAGAATATCTACACCTGTATCAGCAGTTATTTGTTGACAAAACCAAACTATCTCCCTGTCTATACATATAATCACCTGGTCAAAAAAGTCATGTTTGAGATACAGCTTGAGTAAAATAAAATGGAAACACCCTTTCTGTCAACTAAAAATGAAGTGGTGTGTTGTGACAATTAGCGAAATGTTTGGTACTACTTGTACTGTTTTATTCAGCATATCTATTATATTATTTTGTAATTAGTAGTTTTGTGCTTTTGAATTATCTGAGTATATAATCCAGGAAAATATTACCCAAAATATGTTTCTTTGTGGGGGACATTCCATATGAATATATAATTATTACAAATGTATAATTACATATAACATCAAAACACTTGGTTAGCAATTATGACTAAAATATTCATATAAGCTTTGAAAATTAATATTGAAGATAAGCTTAATAATGCTTATATAAGTTTTACAATCATATAGAAGTCATTTGCTAAAATGACTTTAAGAAATGAATTGCACAGAGAAAGAGAACAAAGGTCAAAAGTATTACTGGTAGCCACATTTGTGACTCTAATCTCCACAAGAGTTTAGAAAAATCATGTGGAAAAGTAAAACACTGTCATAATTTGTATAGATTTTTTTCAATCTATATGTTAGTAGTAAGGGGAATATAGGCTTACTGTATTTTGCTGAATCCAGTTAAATTATTTATGTCTGGATAGAATGGAGGAAACTTCAAATGGGAAAATTCTAGGTCTTATAAAATACAAGAGAAAAATGAAATAATATGAGAATACCAGGCTTATCTTCAATATTTATTTTCAATGTTTATGAGTATTATAATCATATGTATGTAGGGTAGAACCTAGGAAATTTGTTTCTATTGCATCAATTTGTCTTTTCAGAACTCTGTGAAGTGGTAGATGTCCTGTGTCCCCTGGTGTGGTTGTCATCTCTTCTGTGATTAGGCCACTTTGGTCTCAGGACTAGAAGCTAGGCAATTTGATCAGTTCCCAAATAAAAACTGTTTTCTGTGATGAACTGGCTTCTTAGAACTTGGCACTCTGGAAGGCCAGTGCTGTTTTCCAACATGTGTGGGCATTAATACACATGTGTTGTGTATAGAGGACAGTTTGTATTTTCAGAGGGCTCTGTGTCCAATATGAGAGATATTTTTGGCACCAGCATGTCCAATTCTGTATTAGAACCAGGGTATCCAAAGCCAGTATTATGAGTAAGCACAACCATCTATGTAGAAGAAGTAAGAGGATGTCACTAATTGATTGCTACACATCTCCCTGCTAATGTAGTCCCTGAGGAGGCATGCACTTGAACTGAGTTATTTTAGCTTACTCTGTCCCTCAAGAAAATAGTATGTAGAGACTGCCCCCACCACAGACTGAGGTTCTATGGGTCAGGCACAAATGACTGAGGAAATAGGAGACTAGAGGACTAACTGGAGACACTGGAGCACTAAGCAGGGTGGCTCTAGTTGTCTGGAGAATTAGGAAGGATTTTCTCTGCTTAGAATGAAGCTTATCAGGGTATAAAAAGACAGAAAGACATGGTTTTAAATTCTAGCCTTATCATTCACTAATCTGTGTGCTCTCATGCAAGTTATTTAATTCTGAGCTTCAGTTTTCTCATATGAAAAATAAAGGTAGTTGGTAATTACCATGTAGTTATCATGTAATTGTTAGTTATTGCAAGAATTAGAGAAAAAGTTTTCATATATATATATATATATATATATATATATATATATATATATATATCTGTGTGTGTGTGTGTGTGTGAATTATTCCACAAATGATAATTATATTAGTACTAGAGGCCCAGTACATGAAAATTCATGCACTGGAGGGGGGTCCCTCAGCCTGGCCTGCCCCCTGCCCCCTCTCACAGTCCAGGAGCCCTCAGGGGTGTGAGCCTGGTGGTCAGGGAAAAGCAACACCCCATCACACCTCTGCTGCTGACACTGCCGGCAGCACAAGCATCATCCAGCCCTGGTTACCTTAGCCTCAGGCAACCCTGAGTGGCTAGGCAGTCACTATCCAAGGCTTGTCTGTACCTCGGGCCAGCCGTGGGCAGCTGGGGGGCTGAGCTGAGGGGACTGGGGGACTCTGGAGGCAGGTTTGTGGAGCGGCCAGGCCCACCTGCCACCCCAGCAGGGCTGAGGGGACTGGGCACTGCCATCTTATGGCTGTGGGCACTACCATATTTGAGGGGGTGGCAGTCAATTAGCATATTCCCTCCTTATTGGCTGTGAACACCACCATCTTTTGGGGCAGGGCAGTCAATTAACGTATTCCTCCCTTATTGGCTTTGGGTGCCACCATCTTTGTGATAACATGAGGGTCTATTAGCATATTCCCTCTTTATTAGATAGGATTGACTCATTTACCTCAGGCTAGCTTTAACTTTATGATTGATCCTTATATATGGGAGTGCCCTGATTTAAAGGAGAGATGATGTTGTGAGAGCAAAAGTAATAACTGGCTTCTCCTGCCCCATACTATTCTACTATTCTTATAAGGTCAATTTCTCATTATCCTGCTGATTCTATAGAGCTAGTTTCAGAACATGCTCTGCTGTCCTCATTCACTCATTACCCCGAGATTGAGATGCATGCCATCAAAATGTACCATTTTCTACCTGACCTGTTTTTTTGTTGTTTTCTTTTTACTTTATAAGTAATATTATGTAGCTCATATTATGCTTTTGAGTGAATCAGAAAATACATTCTTTCCCCTAAGTTCTTTACTTCCTGTGGGGAAGCATAGGACTTGGTTGGAAATCTGTAAGGAGGATTCTCAGAAAGGTTAGGGGCCCCTAAAGGGACCTTGCTGAAGGCAGTAGCCCCTGCCTCTGCTTTTCCAAACAAGTCCAATCCCCCTGGTGTTTTGCTAGAATCTCTGTTTAGTCTCTTATACCTAACCTTGTAGAAACATGTGCCTTCTCAAGGATACTTACCCTACTGATTGTATCTAGAGGTTAATTTTAGTTCTAGCTCTTATGACAATGAAAGCCAAAGGAGGCAGGCAAATAGGGCTACTAGACAACAATAACCAACTAGTCCCTTAGCCCTCTCTTTCCCAAAAACATATGTTAGAGTAATCATTCATCCATCGTTCAGGTTCTGCTGGTCAGCCCGGCAACTCCCATGTGCTATAAAATTATTGTAAATCATATATAAGTAAATCATGTCTGTTATGCATGTGGTACTATGTGCATTTGTAACAGTGCACAGCAAGCACAACTGTATTTGGTTGTATACTATTTCAACAATGTTTATCTCCACTTCATTTCCATAACCTAGAACTACTACTGTACCTCCAAAGTATCACATTGCATATTTTACTCTTAGACTGCAGCCTTCTATTTTTATCTCTATATTAGTCCCAATACAACTGTTCCTACTCACTTTGATGTCCATCCATCTCACCTGATCTCTTGTATTAATTTTCTATTGTTATGTAACAAATTGCCACAAATTTAGCAGTTTAAAACAATATCCGCTTATTAGTTCAGTTCTGTAAGTTAGAAGTCTTGACTGTGTTCTGTGTACTGAGTCTTACAAGGCTGAAATGAGGTGTTGGGTAGACAGGGACCTTATATAGAGACTCTGGAAAAGAATCCACTTTCAGGTTCGCTTCAGATTATTGGTAGAATTAAGTTCCCTGTAGCTTTCAGCTGGGGCTGCTCTCAACTCCAATAAATTGCTTGTAGTTCTCAGCTTGTGACCATCTCCATCTTCAAAACTGGCAACAAATTCCTCTCCTTCTCCTCCTGCCCCAATCTTGTTGAACTCTCTTTCTGCTACCAGCTTGACAAAACTCTTCACTTTTAAAAGGCTAATGTGATTAGGTCACCAAGATAACCTTCCTTTTACCATGTAAAGAGGTAAGATAATCGTGGGAGTAATACCAGGGGTGGAGATCATGGGGACCAAAATCCTACCTACCACATTTCCCATTTCTCAGCTCCTGAACTTTATTTTATAACCAGTCTGGACCACACAGCTCATCACTTCAACCATATTTTGCTGTTATCCTTTATTTTCTCACCCCATTATTCTACTGATTCATCCTGGTAACTTAACTGTGGGTCAATACAACACTTCTCATTCCTACATTTAGGCTGCTGAGAAAACTGGGAGTTCATGATAATATATAGTTATGGCTTTCAGTGCTGTCACTTTCTGTCTGGGTTATTGCAGTAGTTCTTCAACTCCAAACTTAATGCCCTGCAGCCCATCTCTTCCACTACTGCTAAAGCTATTTTTCTGAAATGCAATTCTGATCACGTCAATCTGTATTGTGAATCATGTAATGGCTTTCTGTAGCTTTCAGGGAAAAGTCTCAATACTTCATGATAATATAGAAGGGCCTTCTGGAGATGGCATCTACCCATCTCTCTAACCTTATCCCTTTCAGCCACACACATGAAACCCACCTTAAACTATACAACATTAGTAATTCTGTAGTTCTTTGCTCATACCATGCTTTATAATGCTTCCATCTCTTAGGCACAACTCTTATGTTTACCTGATACACCATATCTATTTTTTTTCTTGTCTAATATTTATTCCTCAAGGCATCAAATGTATCTTTGTGAAGACTTCTCTATACCATCTGTTTCTTTACCTCAGGAAAATTTATTTACTCCTTCCACTGGAAACCCTTATCTGTCATCAAATCACATTACATTTATAGCTCTAAAGAAGACGACTAAGTCTTATCCACTCTCTTCTTGCTTTCCTTTCTTCTGACTTGGAAAATGAGCACATAATAGACACTTGATATATGTTTCAATAATTGGATTTATTCTAAATGAGAAGATACAGTCAAACTTGTTTGGTGCTATTAATAAATTGGGCAAAATCTTCAGGACTAAAATCAGTTAAAACTCTATTTATAATTAAGAGTTAGACCCTGGCTAAGAAGCCCAGTTGGTTAAAGCATCATCCATATATACCAAGATTGGATCCCAGATCAGGGTCAGGCTACATATAAGAATCAACCAATGAATGCACAAATAACTGGGACAACAAATTGGTCTCTCTCTCTCTCTTTTCCTTTCTCTCTAAAATCAATAAATTAAAAAAGAAAAATAATTGAATTAAAGTTACTATACTATTTAGACCCATGAAATTTAAACTTTTCCTCAAGATTGTATTCATCTCTGTTTTTTTACTATATCTAGAATTGATAATGTATTTATAAGAATGGGAAACAGACTAAAAAGCATATGGTATACTTCTGTCATATTATTTGGTCTTTAGTCATAGCTAAAACATTTAACTAGGTAACCATTCTGTTATCTGGTAATTTAAGTAGTACTGAGGAACACTGAGGTGAAATAACTTCTGTAGGAAAACTCAATAAAAATCAAGTGCAGCATATAACATTGATAGAAACCATGAAGCAAACTAAAAACTGTATGAGGGAAATTCAGGAAATTTTATTATCATTGATTTGGTATATGAACAGTGGTTACTTGGGACCCTATATTTTTCTTAATGAAGTTTGATAAAAAGTATCATATCTCCAAATATAAGACATTTAACTTATTTCATTCATATTAAATGTTTATATAGCCTAAATATGGTCCTCTAATAGCAGCATATGGATGTGACTTCTGTTATACTTTAAAGATAAAGAGACTTTCAAACATCTTTTTGTTGGAGAATGTATATAGTTTTATTATATAAAATTAATGTGTTGACTCACATCCCACGTGGCTCAGGGTTTGGGCTCTGGACAAGGCCTCGCACAAATGACAGAGATGAGACAAGAAATAATAATTTGGAAATTTGGGGGCCAGGTGGGAGCCCAACACAAGAGGAAGAGCTCCACTTGTGCTCAGGCCTTGCCATCCTTTTATTGTTTGGGATATACCTGTAGCCCTTAGGCAGGCAATTTCAATAACAGACAGACTATATTATCAATAAGGATTTACATGAGACTATCCGGTCGGAAATTGCTCCAGCAACCATTGTCTCAACTAAACAATTGGTGCATAGCTCTGACCCTTGCCAGGGCTCAAGGTTCACCAGCTTTCTGGGCTCCTTGTTTACACTTCTCTGATAGTGAAGATAATGGGTAGCTTCTAACATTTCCCCCATTCCTTTACCTTAATAAATCTTGAAAAGTGAATGCCGCCTGAAGGGTTTGAGTCCTTTTAAGACTCATTTCCACATCTGAAGTCTAGAAATAAACATATGAGAACAAAAATGAGACAAGCAATAGTGGTTATGCTGAGAGGCAAATGCAAGGATATCCAGTGGAAGGGGTTAAATTCTTTCATGTTCTTTTTAAATTGCTGCCAGGCATTCAAGGAATTAGTTTGTAAGTTTGCCTGGGATAATTGTACAATATGCTGTTGTAATTCTAAAATGTCAAGGATTGTGTTACCTTTACCCCAAGCACTAATAAGATTATTTTTTATTGATTCCCAAGTGTTCAAGGTACTATTTTAGGGAATGGGGGTAACTCAAATCTGGGAAATATTATAATGAACCTGCAAAGAAATTCTTTGCTCTAGGCTGTGGATTTTATCACCCATTCACAAGACTGTAGACTTTAATGCCAACAATTCAGTCTCAAACTGGCTGTCAATTATTTTTGTATAGACAAGGTCTTATTTACATTTTCCTTAACTTGTACAAACTGAGAAGTTTGAACAGTTTGTACCACGGATGAAGCAGCAATGTCCACAGAAGTAAGTAACATTACAAGGGCGAAGATTCCTGCAATTAACATTCCAATAAATCTTTTTTGTTTTTTTAAGATTTTTACCAGATCATGTATAGGGTGCTAGGTTTGATGAGATTCTCAAGGCTTGGTTAGGTTAATAGGAATCCAAGCGTCAGCCAGTTGTTCTAAAATCACCAGGGAATCCTTTTGGAATGTAGAATTAATACAATGGAATAGTGTACAGCCTGTGCATGACTCCTCATAGAGATGGCTTGTAACATTAAGGTGCATCTGGCTGGGGCCTGAAAGGATTATAAACGTATCAAACACACAGGCAATGGTAAATACTGTCTTATTGGGAGTTCTCCATAACATACGAATGGAATTATCTGATCTATAAATAAAATTATATCATTTTATAGGTGCAAGTGCAGCAGCTAATTTCCATTGTGTATTTTGTAGGGGCCAATTTTCATGTGGTAATTGAGATCCAACAAATCCTCCTCTACACAATGAAATAGAGTAATTACCTTCAACATATAGATAGGATGTGTTCTTCCATTTGAGGGTGCAGTTATTACTATACGCAGACCCATAGGGACTCCAATCCACAAAGGAAAAACTGTTACTCAGTTTGCTGGTGGCAAGGTAATAACTCTGGCAGTCCTGCCAATTAATTTCTTCCTCGGTGGAGTGCCTTTCATAAGACTTTTTACATAATGGCTTAGTGTGTGTGTGTGTGGGGGGGGGGTTGGGGAGGTGGTTTCTTAGTACAGTTACATTTTCTGCACCTCTCCCTGGAGCAAGTAGTGATAGACGGATTTGGGCTTTTGCTTCTCCCTCCTTTGGCACTCATGCAAGCCAGAAGCCTTTCTTTAATTTTACACACAAAGGATTAGTGGCTTGATTCTGTGTCATACAAAAGGGAAGCTGGGTGGCGACACCCATGTACTTATACTTTGCCCATATACTTCATTGCACCACCTGTGGTCCTCCTGGATTAATAAGGTGATTGGTATTATCGGTGACTACATTAGGTGAGGGATCAGCTCATGTAAGGGGTCTTACCCATGGGGGTCAGGAACATAAGTCCAAAATACTTCCCCATGTGCAGCACAGCTGATTACTGCCAGCATGGCAAGAAAGACGTTCTCAGGAGTTCTTGGGTTTCTGGTCTCCTCACAAATTCGCTAAGTTTTCTGGACCTTCTTCTTCACCATGACCCAGGTGACCTCAGGGCTGTTCGCTATCTGCCTGGTCCTCCTCCCACTCCTTAACTTCAGAGGGTTACTTGAGGCTGCTGTTATTTGTGGGTGAGGTAGCCTCCACCCAGTGGCCAGGTTATTATGACCACCTGACATTTGTAGGTAAATTAGCCATACACTGCATCATATGGGATATAGAAGCTGAAGGCCTGTTCAAACACCTTTGCTGTCTGCAGTTTCCAAGATAAAACATCTCCAGTTCACACAGAAACACAAGAATTGGACAGTGGAGCATTGGGAAAAAGTCATGTGGTCCCATGAATCACGTTTTCAGTTGCATCATGCAGATGGCAGAGTGAGAATTTCCCAGAAACAGCATGAAAGCATGCACCCTACATACATGAGTATAACCCTTCAAGCTGGTGGGGGCAGTGTTATGGTTTGGGGCATGTTTTCTTGGCATGATTTGGGCCCTTTAATTCATGTGAAACAATGTCTGAAAGACACAAGATACCTAAGTATCTATCCTTGCTGATCAAGTTCATTCTATCATGTCGATGGCATATCCCAATGGAGATGGCTTCTTCCAAAAAGACAATGTGCCATGCCACAGTGCTCATATTGTGCAGGAGTGGTTTCAAGAACATAATGGAGACTTTACCTTGCTTAGGTATTCCCCCAAATCACCGGATCTCAATCCAATTGAGCATTTGTGGGACAAAGTTAAAAGAGCCATCAAGCAGCTGGTTCCATCAAATCTCACAGAACTGGACAGTGCTATTCATCAAGCGTGGTGGCAGATTCCTCACATCACCCTGCAATCTCATGGAGTCAATGCCAAGAAGAATTGCCGCAGTATTGAAGGTAAAAGGTAGCCCAATGAAGTACTGATTGGGTGGTCATAAAAATCTGGCCACTCAGTGTATAGTCTGCAGCTACAAGGTGTGGCTCCAGGTGCAGGGTCCTCACTAACCTAGCTTGTTCCTCCCTCAGATCCATGTTGAAGTTTAATATTTCTTGGGGGATACCACATGAGCTTGGAGAAATTTTCTGGAAATATACAAGCAAACCCTTGACCAAATCTTAAGAGGGGATTTGGGTCTTTCCATAAACCAGACTCCGGATCTTTTAATTTAACCAGACCACTTTCCTTTGGCTTATTCTGACTCCAGTGTATTTCCATGGGTGCCTTGCTATTGGCATCATAAGGGAAAATTTTTTAAATAATTAAGGCTTGGTGTAGTCTACTTACAGGCAACTTCTCCATAATCCCCCTTTTTTGTTTTTCAAGTTGGAATTTTAGCCTTTGGTGTTGGTGCTCTATTTGCCTGTCCCTGAGAATCATATGGTATTCCTGTAATGTGCTGAATGTTCCACTTATTACAAAATTGCTGGAAATGACAGCTTGTGTAAGGGGGGGTCCATTGTCAGTTTTAATAATTTTTGGATTTTCCATGACAGCAAAAGCAGCTAGGCAATGATTAGTAACCTGTTTTTTCATTTCCCCTTTAGATGCAATAGCCCATAAGACTTTTGAGAAGGTGTCTACAGAGACATGCAATGCTCCAAAACATCCAAAAGGAGTATAATGTGTTACATCCATTTGCCAGATATAGTCCCTTGTTAATCCTATAGGATTAATTCCTGTGTCAGGCCCTTGAAGCAGATGTAACACACAAGTGGGACGTTCCTTAATAATCTGCTTTGTCTGCTGCCGAGTGATTGAGAATCGTTTGGACAACATTTTGGCAGGCTGATGTAAAAGCTGATGAGACTCTGAGGCCTCTTTTAATAAAGCAACCGATTGATCAGCATGTGCATTTTCTTTTGTTAAAGGGCCAGGTAATACACTGAGAGTCCTGATGTGAGTGATATAAAAAGGATATTGTCTCTGTTGTACAATCTGCTGAACTTGTTTAAATAGTAAAAATAAACTTTGGTTACTGAGCCATTTTAGCCAGGCAGTTTCAATTCTATTCACTAGGCCCACAGCATAAGAAGAATCATATATAATATTAAGAGGCTCTTGGAAATCTTACAATGCAGCCTTAATTGGTTCTAATTCAATTCTTTGTATGACTGGTCAGTATGACTTGGTCTGAATTCATGGTATGATCGGTGGCTTTCCCATTAGATGATCCATCAGTAAAAACAATAAAGGCTCCACAAATAGGTTCCTGCCTAGTATTTTTTGGTATAATAATGGGGGTATTATGTAAAAATTGTAGTAATTTGTCTTTTAATAGGTTACAACTAAATCCCCCTGAATATCCACTTAGTCCAATTTGCCAATTTAAATCAGTTTGAAATAACATTTCTAATTGCTTCCCAGTGAGGGGAAAGTAGATGCACTGGGGTTCTTCTCCTCTAAATTGCCAGCAGCACTTTCTAAGCTGAGATATCAGCTGAGCCATAAATTCTATATATGTAACTGCAGTTTTAGAGTACTGATGCCTTAGGTGGACCCATTTAATAATGAATGGCAGGAGGGTTTTTATTTTGGAAGATGACTTCAATGGAGCTATTTATAGTACGGTTAATCTGTTCTAATAAAGGCAATTCAGGCTGTACTTGTGCTACTTGGGCTGATGAGATTGCCTTCTCAATTCTTAGCAACTCCTTCCTAGCTTCATCTGTTAATGTTTGGGGAGAGGAAATATTATAGTCACCCCTAAGCATATTAAATAAAATTTTTATTTCTCCAGTAGAGATTTTCAGATAAGGTCTTAACCAGTTAATGCCCCCTAATAAATTCTGAAAGTCACTTAGAGCAGTCTTTTCTTATTTCCATCTTCTGAGGCCTAATGCATTGGTTTTCAATTATGGTTCCCAGATATTTAAAAGGCATCTCTTTCTGTACCTTTTTCTGGAACAATTCTTAAGCTCCTTTAAGAAAGCTCCTTTTCTAATTGGGAAAACATTGCTAACGTCTGCTCTTCCTGTGGACTTGCTAAGTCATCCATGTAATGAATGATGTAACATTGGGAATATTTGTCCCTTAAAGGCTGAACAGCTTGAGCCACATATTTTTGACACAAGGTAGGGCTATTGGCCATTCCTTAAGGCAAAACCTTCCATTGATATATTTTCATGAGTTCTATCATGAAAATAGATAGAACTCATGAGTTCTATCATGAAAACAGTCACCATTTTCCTGCCACCTTCTTAGGTATAGTAAATATAGGCATATTCCAATGGCTATTAGAAGGCTCTATGTGACAAACTTCTATTTGTTCTTATATTAATTCATGAATATGTTTTAATTTCTCCTTTGTTAATGGCCACTGATCCACCCATACAATTTTTTCCATTGTATGGGGTCAGCATGAGAGTGAAGAGACTGAGTAGTGACCACTCCTAAAACGGTTGATATACTAATCCTTATATTCTTGGGTTTCCTTTGGCTTCAATGGGCTATTTAATTCCCTGATTATTTTTAACTAAGCCTTGACCAGTCTGATATCCCATCTGAGTCATTAACTGCTGTCCTTTGCTGGTAATAATACAAGCTTGTAAACCTTCTAAAACATCCCGGCCCCATAAATTGACTGCAATTCCAAAGACTATGTAGGGCTGAAACCATCCTGTCTGTCCTTCCTCATATTGTCATTTTAGCACTGCAGCACTATGTTGTGTATTATCAGGAATTCCCACCCCCCTAATTGAGCTCATAGCTTCTGCCATGGACCAACTTGGAGGTCAGAATTCTTTGCTGATAATGCTGACATCTACTCCAGGGTTCACTAATTTTTTAAACAGTTTTCCCTCTATTCTTAAATTAATCATAAGATGGGTTTTGCTAATTTCATTATCTAATAGATATCTGAATTTCCAAATCCTTGTGTTCCTCTTTTCCTATTTATAGCCTCACCTTGCTGAACATAAGGTAGAAGTAGTATCTGAGCAATTCTTTGTCCTGGAGTAATCTTCATAATATGATTGCATTCTAGTATAATTTTAATTTCTCCCTCATAATCTGAATCTATGACTTCAGGCAGAACAGTTAGTCTTCTTAGTGTTTCCGCTCCTCCCTAAGATTAATCCTAATGTTCCTGGTGGCACAGATTCCTGTAGGAACAGCTTGCAGAGCCATATTGGAGGTGAAAGTGACTGCTATAGTACTGTTAAGATCTAGGCCTCTGCTCCCTGGAGTTGCTCAGATGACAGAGGCCCCGGGGGCCTTGCAGAGCAGATTTCCCCTATTGATGATGGGGCTGGGAGACACCCCTCTGGTCGCTTCCCTGTAGTTGGCCATTTCCCATGTCATGATCTAATGGATGCCCATTTTTATGAAATTTTGACCTACACTAACCAGCCCAATGGTTCCCTTTCTGACACCTAGGAAACAGAGAGATTGAATCTAGGAAACAGAGAGATTGAATCTGTGTTGATTGATTTGGGAGGCGGAATGCTCATGCCATTCCCTAGCGCACCACCTTGTGTCCTTCTTGGTTGCCTACATTCCTTTTTTATTTTATTATTATTATTATTATTATTATTATTATTATTATTTTATTTTTTTTTTTACAGGGTAGATGGTCTGTGGATATATTTTTTTAAAATATATTTTATTGATTTTTTTTGCCTCCCTCCTTTCCTCCCATACATACCTTTTTTAAATGTACTGTTCTGCCCTAACCGGTTTGGGTCAGTGAATAGAGCCTTGGCCTGCAGACTGAGGGATCCCAGGTTCAATTCCCATCAAGGGCATATACCTTGGTCTTGAGTACATCCTCAGTAAGGGGTGTGAAGGAGGCAGCTGATCCTGTTTCTCTCTCATTGATGTTTCTAACTCTCTTTCCTTCTCCCTTCCTCTCTGTAAAAAAATCAATAAAATATATATTAAAAAATGTCCTGTTCTTCCATAATTATAACACCTCTTATTTCCCACTGTTACTGTGGAGGCAATTAAATTTTCTTGAAAAGTGCCTGATCCCACATTCTTACATGCTTGAATCATCTCTGTAATGGTACTATTTTTTTTCCTCAGAGGTGTCAGGCATTTTTTACAATCAGCATTGGCATTTTCATAAGCTAATTGCTGAATTAAAATGCCTCCGGCTGTCTCATGTTGAATCTGTCATGTCACTGCTCCAGTGAGAGGAGCCACAAAATCAGAAAATGACTTTGTAGGCCCCTGAATACATTTACCAAAAACTCCCTCAAGGTCCCCTTTGGCTGGTAAAGTCCACTAAGCTTTTCTTCCCCAAAGTCTAACTTCTTCATACACCTGTTGCACATAATTTAGCTGATTTTGCACATCAATATACTGTCCCAGTCCTGCTAGCATTTCATAAGTTATTTGAGCATTCAGCCCGCGGTTTGTGTGGGCTTGCTCCTGACATTTTCCAAAAATTCTCCCTTTCATAGTAAATAATCTAATTTCATCCATCCTGAGTTGCACAAGCCAGAGAATACCAATCATATCAAGCTAAGAATGCTTCAGAAATGTTATTCCTAATTTCTCCTGTAAAAGGAGCCATGGCACCATTCTGAAATATACTTTCTATTAATGCCTTTATCATTTTGAAGTCAAAATTTTCATGGTATCTTATTATCTGATTTGGGAGCTGTGGGTCAGCTACCTGTATAATAGGAAAAACAAGTCTTTCTTCCACCCGCATGCCCTTCAATACTTTTCTGATGGCTCTTTGCATAGGTGATTCTATGAAAGGCAAATTAAATGTTTCAGGATTAGGAAATGGAGGTGGAGGAGGCCATGAAGACCATTCCTACAGTTTTTCTTTTTGCTCTTCTTTAGAAGTGGAAGATGCAAGGGGAGGAGGTTCATCCTTCTTAGCTCTTTAAAAGGCTCTAGAAAATGCAATACCATGTTCCACCAAAAGAAACAGTTTTGAGGCAAGTTTTTAAGTTTTTCCCCTGATTCTGAGCTTTTCTTTTCTTTTCTTTCTTTTTTTTTTCTTCTCAAATTTTGACCCACTCTTTGCCAACATTCAAGATCCAATGTACCGTCTTCAGGAAATCAAGGGTTATGTTTTATGGTATCATGCAAGAACTGTAAGAGAATACATTCTGAAACTTTTATTCCTTTCTCCTTAAGGATGCAAGCCAAAAGTCTACAATAAAGCTTCTCCCCTTTTGACAAATTCTGCTCCATTAGCCTGGCTAAAAAAGACGTTCCCACCCTACTTACAGATTGTGACTTCTACAGCTGGTCATGGGCTTTACAGATGGTGAATTTCCCCATCTATATGAATTCTTCCCCACCTTGCTGGTGAAACTTATTTTTTTAATTTTTTTTTTCTCTAGGTGACATTTTCTCCAGAGGTCCTTCATTAAGGTGTCAGATGTGATGATTCATGTCCTGTGTGTTTCTTGGTTCAGGCTCTGGAGAAGGGCCATGAGCAAATGACAGAGATGAGAAAAGAAATAATAATTTGGAAATTGGGGCCCAGGTGGGAGCCCAATGCAAGAAGAAGAAGTCCATTTGTGCTCAGGCCTTTCCATCCTTTTATTCAGTTTGGGATACACCAATAGCCATTTGGAAGGCAATTCCAATAACAGACAGACTATCTTATCAGTAAGGATTTACATGAGACTATGTGGTCGGGAAATTGCTCCAGCTACCATTTTCTCAACTAAACAATTGGTGAATACCCTGTTTCTCTGAAAATAAGACAATGTCTTATATTAATTTTTGCTCCCAAAGATGCACTAGGTCTTATTTTCAGAGGATGTCTTATTTTTCCATGAAGAAGAATACGGTACACATTTATTGTTAAATGAAAATATAGGAAATTTATTACCTGTATACGGTACGGTAGTACGTAGTTGTCAACACAAATCAGACAAACTGTGAATCCTACAGTATCAAGAATTTACTCATTTGTTCCATGACAATCATGTCATCATCTTCTGGAACATCATCATAACAATCCAATTCCTAAATTTCCTGGTGAATTTCTTGTGACTCCATTTCTTTCAGAATCAGTGGACCAAATCTCTCATGTTTAGCAATAGCATTCTGAGACAGAGCCTAGGGGGGGCTTATTTTTGGGGGACGCCTTATATTTCACTCAGAAGGAAAATAAAGAAGGTCTTATTTTCGGAGGATGTCTTATTTTCTGGGAAACACGGTAGCTCTGACCATTCCCAGGGCTCAAGGTTCACCAGAGTTCTGGGTTCATTGTTTACACTTCTCAGATAGTGAAGACAATGGGTAACTTCCAACAGATTAAATCTCTCAAGTATTAGGTTGTATAGGTAAGTTAATTACCGTATTTTTCGGACCATAAGACGCACTTTTTTTCCCCCAGAAGTGGGGGGAAAAAGTACCTGCGTCTTATGGTCCAAATATAGCCTACACATATACTTTTAAAAAAAAAGTTTTTTTACTTGCCCGGCTCTGTGTGGTCTCTGTGTGCTTGCCCGGCTCTAAAATGGTTCTAAATGCTGCTGTTTACTTTACAGGGTTGATTACATGTGTTTATAACTGTGATGTTGGGTTTTAATGCACATAAAATATTTTAGGACACTATTTGTTTCAGAATCTTTTTTTCTTCATTTCCCTTCTCTAAAAACTGGTGCGTCTTATGGTCCGGAGCGTCTTATGGTCCGAAAAATACAGTATTCACTTTTTAGAAAAGAATAATGGGCTTTCTCTTGCTTCGTTAATTCCCCCAAAAGTTTCTAATTTAGAATGATTTTCTTCCCATGGATTAATTTCTTCTTTGTATATATGCACAAGTAGCTTCCACTGTTAAAGGCTCAGTGGACTTTTGTGAGTACAGGTGTTCTATTAATAGAAACTTCTAACAACTCACAGTCTGTCTTTAATGATTTCTTCATAAGATAACATTTCTGGAATGATTCACCCATAACTGGGAAATATACTATTGACATTATCAAGAAGGGATTATTGTATAGCCAATGTTATGAACAACTCTTCTTTTAAGATCAAGGACTTCTCAACAGTACTGTATATTAAGAATACTGGATAGAAAACTAATTTAGATAAAGCACAGCAGCAGACTAAGCATTGCACATGAAACATTTTTAAAAATTCAAAAATAAAAATACCATAATATTATAGGGTCTTTTTTGTATTATGTTCTCTTAAAACATGAGTGATATATTTGAGAGAAAATGTAAAAGTTATTAGGTCTATCTTCTCACTTTACACATAAAGTAATTGAGACCCAGAAAGGTCCAGTGACTTGCATAACATCTACAGCTAGTTAGTGACAGATAATGACTATTTTATCTTCTGTGTACTTTTTGCTGTGCTATGTGATTTTTTATAATTGTTTTTCAACCCCAAACATTTTAACAATAGTAGAGCCATTTTAATAAAATGAAAAGTCACTTTTTCATAAAAATCATTGATATTTTTCCATCCGACTTGTGTACCCCATCTGTAAAAGATGGAGGGATTAGCTAGTAACATGGTTGGTTCTTAAGATAGGCTTGCTATTTTTCAAAAGGAATGGCTTGATAAATACTTTTTACATGCTTATAGAGTGTATAACTCATATGTGAGAGAAACCTCTTTTGTACTGTATGAGAGCTCCTTTTTGCTTTACACTATAGACCATTTTCATGGAAAGAAGGAGGGAATGAGTCTGCTAGTATTATGCTATTTTGCATTTACAATTCAGAATTATGTCCTTGGTTGTGCTGAAAGAAATTTCATGATGGGATATATTAGAAAGTTTTAGGCCCTTTGGGGCAATTATTTATCAAGTTATTTCAAGCCTTTGCATGTTTTTAAAAAAGTGATTGAATAATATCATTCAATGAATTTGACAAAATCTTGTAAAGTACTTTTGGTTGCTCGGGCAACGCCTCCTTTTGTCTTTGTCTAAAGTGACTTTTCTCATAGCAGCTTAACTTCTTGCAAGTAGATATTTAAAAAAAGAAACAAAATTACAGGCTTATAGCAAAAAGAATACTTATTTTTCCTGAATAAAATCTTATTTTTCCTGAATAAAATCCAGATGAAGAAGAAACATTTTCTCCACCAGCGGCAAAATACTTAAGAGTTCTAACTTTGGCTTTTGAAGCCATTGTCCTCTTTGGTATCTCAGTCCCACCTCTTAGTGCCTTTTAGCTCCATTCTGGAAGCCCTTTATAATATCCCTCAAAGCTCCATGGTAAGGACACACATCAGTACAACCCACACTCTCTACCCTAATCACAACTTAGTCATCTGTGCCCATTCTTTCATACATTGGTCACTGTTTTCCAAAGAGACAGCTAGCTGAAATATTTGACAGATGTTTATTTGTTCACAGACTTGCTCCTTAGTTTCATCACAGATTAATTTATTTTGCTATAATATTTCTTCCAAGTTTTTCAACTTAGTACTATTAACATTGTAGGGTAGATAATTCTTTTGTAGTTGGAGCTTGTCCTGTGCATTGGAGGATAGTTAGCAAGATCCCTGCATCTAGATGATAACTACAATGCCTCAGTTGTGCAAATAGAAAATGTCTCCACAAACTGATGAAAGTCACCTGGGGACCGATATACCACCCATTTATGGACCATTGTTTTAACCTAAGGGAACCACTCTATTTTGGCAATTTCATAGTGGCTGTAGATTGGGCATTGAGAAGATAAATATGTAGAAACTTAATATATTTACATATTTTAAAGGTATACATTTTGGGACTTGTAGTGTTACTTAGTTGGCTCCCTATTCTTACATGCATAGAGTTGGAGTGCTTATACTGCAGTTGCCCACTGGATTTTGTTCAACATTTTAGTTTGATATAATAAGTATATAGATCAGTAAATTTTAATGAATGTATACTATCATCCAGATCAAGATTGCTTACCATTGCCAATAGCTTATAAAGTTCCCTTGCCAGGTAATTCCTTTATCAAAGAGGTGATCACTTATCTCAGATTTGTCTTTTCTAGAATTTCCTATAAATAGATCCAGAGTATATAACTGGTCCCGGATGAGTTCACTGCTGAACTCTATTAAACATTTGAAAAGCATTTATTGTAATCAATATAACACCAAAAACATGACCCATGAAAGAAATGATTTAACTCTCAGCAAAGTGGAAATAGAGGAATCATACGTCAACATAATATAAGCCTTATATGACAAACCTACAGCCAACATCATAGTCAGTGGGCAAAAACTAAAACCATTTCCACTAAAAACAGAAATAAGACAGGGATGCCCACTCTCACCACACCTGTTCATATAGTACTGGGATTGCTAGCCATAGAGATCATTCAAGAAGAAGAATAAAAGGCATCCAAATTAGAAAAGAAGTAAAACTGTCATTAATCGCAGATTACATGATATTGTAAATCGAAAAACCCAAAGACCCTATAAAAAAACTACTGGACTTAATAAATGAATTTGGCAATGTAGCACGACACAAAATTAACATCCAGAAATCTATGGCTTTTTTACACACCAATAATGAACGCACAGAAAGAGAAACTAAAAAACAAACAAAAATCCCATTTACCATTGTACCAAATAATTAAGATACCTAGAAATAAACTTAACTAAGGAGAGAAAAGACCTGTACACTAAAAACTATAGGACATTGAAAAAAGAGATAGAGGAAGATGTAAACATATAGAAGAACATACCATGTTCATGGATTGGTAGAATCAACATCATTAAACTGTCTATACTACCCAAAGCAATTTATAGAATCAATGCAATCCCCATTAAAATACCAATAGCATATTTCACAGACCTAGAACGAACTCTCCAAAAATTCATGTGGAATACAAAAAGGCCCCGAATACCCACAACAATCCTGAGAAAGAAGAACAAAGTTGGAGGGATCAAAATACCAAATATCACACTATATTACAATGCCATGGTTCTCAAAACTGCCTGGTACTGGCACAAGAACAGACATATAGACCTATGGAACAGAACTGAGAACCCAGAAATAGACCCAAGGCATTATGCTCAATTAATATTTGACAAAGGAGACAAGGGCATAAAATGGAGTCAAGACAGCCTCTTTAATAAGTGGTGCTGCGAAAAGTGGTTAGATATTTGCAAAAAAAAAATTAATGACCACCAACTTACATCATACACAAAAGTAAACTTAAAATGGTTCAAGGACTTATGTGTAAGACAGGAACAAAAAAAAAATCTTAAAAGACTCCATTGGCATCAAGATATTAGACATATGTCATAGCAATATCTTTACTAATACAGCTCATAGGGCTATGGAAACTAAGTAGAAAAGAAACAAATGGAACTACATAAAAATAAAAACCTTCTGCACAGCAAAAGAAACCATCCACAAAACAACAAGAAAGCCCACTGCGTGGGAGAACATATTTGCCAATGCTATCTCAAATAAGGGTTTAATCTCCAAAATTTACAGGGAACTCATACTATTTAACAAAAGGAAGATAAATGATCTAGTGAAAAAATAGGCAAAGGACCTAAATAGACAATTTTTGAAAGAGGACATTCAGAAGGCCAAGAGACATATGAGAACAAGCTCAAAGTCACTAATCATCTGAGAATTGCACCCTAACCAGTTTGGCTCAGTGGATAGAATGTCAGCCTGCAGACTTAAAGGTCCCAGGTTCGATTCCAGTCAAGAGTATGTGCCTTGGTTGCTGGCATATCCACAGTGGGGGGTGTGCAGAAGGCAGCTGATCGATATTTCTAGCTCTCTGTCCCTCCCCCTTCCTCTTTGTAAAAAATCAATAAAACATATTTTAAAAAAATAATCATGAGAAATGCAGATCAAAACAACAATAAGATACCATCTCACACCTGTCAGAATGGCTATTATCAACAATCAACAAATGATAAGTGCTGTAGAGAATGCAGGGAAAAAGAAACTCTCCTACAATGCTGGCGGGAATGCAGACTGGAGCAGCCACTGTGGAAAACAGTATGGAATTTCCTCTTAAAGTAAAAAATGGAACTCCTATTTGACCCAGTATTTGCACTTCTAGGAATATATCCCAAGAAACTATAAATACCAATTAGAAAGGATATATTCACCCCTATGTTCATAGCAGCACAATTTATAATAGCTAAGATTTGGAAACAGCCTAAGTGCCCATCAGCACATGAGTGGATTAGAAAACTTTGGTACATTTACACAATGGAATACTCTGACACTATAAAAAAAAAAGTGACTTTTACCATTTGAAACAGCTTTGACAGAACTGGAGAGCATTATGCTAAGTGACATAAGGCAGTTGGAGAAAGATAAATATCACATGCATTATCTCAGTCATATGTGGGATATAATGATCAATATAATTTGATGAACAAGAATCTATTCAGACACAAATGGTAGGGGATGAGGGATTAGAGATAAACCAAAGGACTTGTATGCATGCATATAAGCATAACCAATAGACACAAACACTGGGGTGATGGGTGCTTGCAGAGGGGATAGTTGCAGTGGTCAATTAGGGGAAAAGGATATATATATATATATATATATATATATATATATATATATATATCTTATACAATTAAAAAATGAAAGTTAAAAATGGAACTTCCATTTGACCCAGTAATTCTACTTCTTGGGGTATATTCCAAGAATCCTGAAGCAACAATCAGAAAGGATATATGCTCCCCTATGTTCATAGCAGCACAATTTAAAATAGCTAAGATTTGGAAATAGCTTACGTGCCCATCATTAGATGAGTGGATTAGAAACTGGCACATTGACACAATGGAATACTATGCTGCTATAAAAAATAAGGAACTTTTACCATTTGCAACAGCATGAATGGAACTGGAGATCATTATGCTAAGCAAAATAAGCCAGTTGGAGAAAGATCAATATCACATGATCTCAGTCATATGTGGGATATAATGAACCACAGAAACTGATGAACAAAAATAGATCCAGAGACAAAGTAACACTAAACAGAACAACTTCAGAGAGAAGGCAGAGGAGGGGCGGGGGGTTAGAGATCAACCGAAGGACTTGTATGCATGCATATTAGCATAACCAATGGACATAGACATTGGGACCATGGGGGTGGGGGCATCAATCAGGGGGAAAGGAGACATATGTAACTCTTTAAACAATAAAAAAAAGAAAAGCTAGACTTAATTAAAATGAAATCTTCTGCCCTTGTGAAAAACAGAATTAGAGAACAAGCTATAGATTGGGAAAATATATTTTGAAAAGACATGTCTGATAAAGAACGCTTATCCAAAATATACATGAGTTCCTAAAACTCAACAATAAGAAAAAAAAGTCCAATTTAAAAATGGACCAAAGACCTAATAGACACTTCATCAAAGAAGATTTACAGATGGCAAATAAGCACAGGAAAAGTATTCCATATCATATGTCATCAGAGAAATACAAATTTTAAGAAGTAATGAGATACCTCCACAATCATGCCCCTATTAGAATGGCCAAAGTCCAGAACAATTACAATACCAAATGTTGGAGAAGATGTACAACATCAGGAACTCTCATTGCAAGTGGGAATACAAAATGGTACAGTCACCTTGGTGGATAGTTTGGCATTTTCTTACAAAGCAAACTATATTCTTATTATAAAGTCCAGCAATCTCATTCCTTGTTATTTACCCCAAAGAGTGGAAAATGTATATGCACACAAAAACCTGAACCTAGTGGTTTATAGTAGCTTTATTCATAATTGGCAAAACTTGAAAGCAATGAAGATGTCCTTCTGGTAGGAGTATGGATAGATAAGCTGTGGTGCAGTGGAGTGTTATTCAGCACACAAAAAAGTGCTATCAAACCAAGAAAAGAAGCTTAAATACATGTTCTTAAAGTGAACCAAGCCAATCTGAGAAGGCTACATACTATATCATTCCAACTATATGAGAATCTAGTAAAGGCAAAACTATGGAGAGAAAAAAAACCAAAAAACAAAAACAAAAACAAAAACAAACAAACAGTGGTTGCCAGAGTTAGGGGTGGAGGAGAGATGAGCAGTCTGAGCACAGAGGACTTTTAGGGCAGTGAAAATACTCTGTGTGGTACTATAATGATGAATATATGTCACTATACCTGTGTCCAAACCCATAGAATGTACAACACCAAAGGTGAGCCCTAAGGTAAAATATGGATTATGGATAATTATGTGTCAATGTAGGTTACAGATGGCATTTTGATATTTATTGATATTTAAAAAACAAACAGATTTTCATTTGCTGATTTCTCTATTGACTTCCTATTTTCAATTCCATTTATTTTTGCTCTAATTATTATTTCTTTTTCTATGTTCACCTTAAATTTAATTTGCTCTTTTTTTAGCTTCATCCTTGGTTAAAGAAAATGTAGCCTTGGTTAGTTGTTCTGTGGTTAGAACATTGGCCCATGGTTGCGGGTTCAATTCCAGGTCATGGGCATATATCTCTGTTGCAGACTCAATCCCGGGCCCAGGTCGGGATTTGAATGGTAGGCAACCAATCCAATTATTACTCCTCACATTGATGTTTCTCTCTCTCCCCGCCCCTCCTCTCTTCCCTCCACTCTCTCTCTAAAAAAAAAAAAAAAAAAAATAGTAATTCATGGAATAACTATCCTGCAGTGAGAATTTTAAGAATGTAGGGGCGAGAGATATATAGTGAAAATCTCTGAACCATCTTTTCAATTTTATTGTAAAGCTCAAACTGCTCTAAAAAAATCTTTTTAAAAAGTCTTGCTTGCCGAAACGGGTTTGGCTCAATGGATAGAGTGTCGGCTTGGGGACTGAAGGGTCCCGGGTTCGATTCTGGTCAAGGGCATGTACCTTGGTTGCGGGCATATCCCCAGTAGGGGGTGTGCAAGAGGCAGCTGATCGATGACTCTCTCTCATCGATGTTTCTAACTCTCTATCTCTCTTCCTTCCTCTCTGTACAAAATCAATAAAATATATTAAAAAAAAAAGTCTATGCTTAGTAAAATTTGTTGCTTTGAACTTTAAAAAACCTAAGTTGTATTAATAGGATCCTAATATATATATATATATATATATATATATATATATATATATATATATCTCCACCAAATCTGTTGAGCACATTCTCTCTATAAGGTATAATCTTAGATGTTTTAGGAGATATAAAAAGGCCTGGCACATGCTGCCATGCCTTCAAATTTATAGTCTAGTTGAAGAACTCAAATATGTGTTTAAACAACCACATTAGGGAATGTTTTACTTGTTAAGTGAATGTTGCAGATATAAGTGCCATTAGAATTCAAGGAAGATTACTTGCAGTTGGGGTGAGCAGGAAAGCATTGTGAAGGGCTTAGATTTTGAAAAGCTGAACCTGGACAGAAGAACAGGCTGAATTTTTTTTTTTTTTTTTTTTTAGTTTTAAAATAAATCAAGTTATATAAATGGATTGAAACTTGTCTGATTTACATTTGGTTTCTATGTCAGAAGGGCCACAGAAACACTCATCAAGCGGGCTCAGAAACATCAAATGTAATTGAGTAGTTTGTTAACCTTAAGATGTGCATTCCAGTGCCTTTAACTTAAATTTCTCTCTTTCTTTTTATTTTTTTTTTTTGTTGTTGTTTTAAATAACAAGTAAAATGGCTGCAGCATTCCTTTGGAAATAAAAACTTTATCTTTTCAATTGGTAAAATTAATAAAATAAAATAAAATAAAGCAAGTTAAAAATAAATACCACAGCCGCATGTTACATACTTTTTACTTATGCTATTTATATGTGTGTGTTTGTTATTGTTTTACTTATACTAGGAATAATGTTTTTGAACTTCATTTAAAAATACTGACAGTTCTACAGAATTCCATTTGCATGTCTGTATAATTTATTAAACTATTCCTTCATTGGTTGGTATTTTAGATTTGAGGTAAAATTTATTACAAACAGTGTTGCTAACATGCCTATAAATTTATTTTTGTACATTTGTGTGTGTGTGTGTGTTTGTGTGTGTGTGTGTGTGTGTGTGTGTGTTTCTGTAGAAAAAAATCCATTGAAAAGTAATTTCCAGGTCCAAAGAAATGCGTGATTTTAATTTTTTAAAAATATATTTTATTGTTTTTTTTTACAGACAGAAAGGGAGAGAGAGAGAGAGCTAGAAAGGTCAATGAGAGAGAAACATTGACCAGCTACCTCTTGCACACCCACTACAGGGGATGTGCCTGCAACCAACGTACATGCCCCTGACCAGACTTAAACCTGGGACCCGTCAGTCCGCAGACCGACGCTCTACCACTGAGCCAAACCGGTTTCGGCAATTTTAATTTTTGTAATGTCAACTTTACCTGCAAGTGGGTTATAACCATTTATATTATCACCAATAGTTTACACAAATTACTTTTTATCCATGTACTTCTGAATGTATGCATTCTTTTACTTTTTGCCAGTCTGATATATCATATATGTATTTCATTGTTTTTGTTTATATTTGTGGGCGATGTAGCATCTTATATGTGTATGGGTCATCTTTATTTTTTAGTAAACTGTGTCTTCTGATAACCATTTTTCTATTGAGTTGTTGGTTTTTATGAGCTGTCACACATTAAGGAGATTCTTCTATTTTGTCATATGTGTTGAGGGACATTTTCCAGTTGTTTTTTTAATCTGACTGATGGTTTTTGTTATATATTTTCAAGTTGTACAGTCTTCGAACTGTTAATTATCTACTCCTCACTTTGGTGCAGGGTTTTGAATGGAGGGCTTTTATCAAAGATATATGACTTGGGAAGTGTAGGCTAGAGATTGAATACCTGGCTTAGGAGTTTGACTTTATCCTGTTAACAATGAGGAACCACTGTGTGGAAAGGGGAATTGTAGGGTTTGGCAATATAGGGGAGTACCTGATAAAAGGGAAGAAAGAACAGAATCAGGATGATCAGATAGGATGCTAATGCATTATTAGTCAAACATAATGGGACAAAAGTTTCACCTACAGGAGTCACAGTGGGTTTGGAAAGATTTAGAGACATTCCAAAGGAAGCATTGACAGAATTTGGTGACTTGCCTGGGTTATTGTAGAGTTACTGATTATTCTGAACTTGGAAAGTTTATGATTCCATTAGAAAAAATGGGGCTGTTTCTTGATTTGAAATATAAGTGCGTTCTTTTCTGCTAAGTTCAGTTCACCAAACATATACTAGTGCAGTAGATCCTTGGCTTACTTTGGAGACCCATTCCTACGGTGCGACATAACGTGATTTTCCCCATAAGTTGGAACCCACCTACATAAGCACCTACATCACTCACATGAAGCACATACACAACAGTAATGAAGTGAAACAGTAAAAAATAATAATAATAAAATAAAAGATAAAAGATAACAATTACTGACCTTTACTTGTGGTAAATAAATAATAAAAAAAAACATAAGCACATATGTACATACGTCAAAATGATGGAACTTTTAAAAATAAATGGGAGTAGTGACATAACCACGAAATGATGAGTCTAACGTAACCTGAGGACTGTCTATACTATTAGCTGCTATATGCTAGCCCCTGTGCATGGAGCTGAAGCTGTAAAGGTACACATGCATTTTGCCCTCTAAGAATTCATTCTAATAGGGAAGATGGACATATTTATAAGCCAAATAGTACATGAGTGCACCGCATACAGCAATGGAAGTATGCACAAGATGTAGAAATAATACAGAAGAGAGAGGGGAAACTGTCTGGAAAGGTCAGAAAGAGTATCACAGGGTGGTACATATGAGCAAGTTTTTAAAGGATGAGCAGAAGTTTGCCAAGTGAAAAGCGGGAGGGGGGGATTGTTTCAAGGAAGTGTGAACAGTATTATAAATGCATGGGAGTCTGGAATACGGTAATCTGCTTATAGTAACTTAAGTGTATAGACAGCTGAGTATGGACAACTTCTAATTGTAAGGATGAATAAAAGGTGATGTCACTGAAGTGGCAAAGAAAGGACAAATTATGGAAGGCCTTGTATGTTGGACCTTGAAACCTTTGAAGAGTTTGAAACAGAGAGTAACTAAGTAGTAATTATAGTTTACCTAGACAACCCTTCTGCGAAGGGATAATACTGAAGTCAGTCAAAATGTGGGGGCAGGAGATATATAGTGAACAATCTATATATCAATCTCATTTCTAAGTCAGTGAGACCAATTAAAAGGCAACTGCAAGAAGTGATGAGGGCCTGACTTTGGGCAGGAAAGAAGAGTAGAGTCAATTTTTGGAAGATTCAGGAAAATCTAAACTATAGAATATATGAATTTCAACTAATTGTTTTTCCTGAGGCAATTCTTAATCAGTTTGATAATGCAGTTTCCACTGGGATTCCTAACTGAATGGATGTGAAAGTGATGAGAGAGGAGTGGGAAACATTTGGTTGTTAATCTTGAAATCACTTTAGTGGTTCTTAACTTTTCTGCCTCCACACTGTTAAATTGACATCCACCAGCAACATCACGCATTGCCCTATAGTGATTTTAAACTTGGAGGTGGAGGGTTGGTATGATGGAAGTTATAGAATCTCCCAGGGAATATGTGTAGTTTAAAAAAAGCCCCTTGAGACTTCTGCTATGTACAACCCCTCCATTCCTCCTTCAAACACACCACACACACTTGAGAATCACTGGCATATTTTCAGCATTGGTGGGAGAATACACTCATGTGCTTGTGTGTATGTGCACACACACACAGAACAAATAAATTCACATTTACACAGAGTGTATATAAACCTTTAATAAAATAGCCTCCAGTTAAGATTAATAGGAAGCAGCAGCATCACATTCTAGTTTTCTTATCTGTGACACTGTGATGTTAATGCATTTCTGATAAATATAAATCAACTCATTGGAAGAAAGTTAGCCCATAGGGAGAGAATTAAGGGGAAAAGTGTGGAACAAATCTCCAATCTAGATGAAGGAGAATATAAGATGACTAATTACTTTCATGCAGATGTGATTTTTGAACTGACTAATATTGTAAAGCTACCAGAGTGTGGCAAATAAGACAGTAAGTGCAGTATTGGGTAATCAAGTATGAAGAGTGCTCTCTTAAGGTGAAAACTAGGTCATTTTACTGAGATAAAACAGACTGTCAGGGAGGCAGTATTTTTTTCTCTGGGTGGTAGAGGCTGTATCTGAGGCACCTGAGTTGCCTCAGCAAAATAGAGATTTTATTCCAGATTCTTCTACCTCCCCCTTGTGGCATCGCCTTCCTCAATCATCTACCCAGTATCATCATGTTCCATCTCGCCCCCAAACAACCCATCCTTCAATTATAACTAGCTCTCAGTAGAAAAGTATTCACACAGCAGTGAGAATAACTGGCAGAACTCTAGGTTGTACCAGCCACATAAAGACCTAAATAACAAATACTGAGATGAATAATTTATTTTTAATAGTGCTTTAAACCAACACAGTTCAAAGGTGAATATCACTTGGCCCAACAGGAATGGTAAACATCTTCATGAAGTTTACAGTCTAGCAGTGGAGATGGACAATGAGCAAATTATATTCCTGGTGACTCTTACAAGAGGGGTAATTAATCTTGAATATTGTCCTAAAATTATTAGGGTGCCTATGATAAGCTTACTTATCAGGCTAAGCGCTTTGGGAACACAATCTCTATCACACTGCAGGGGATAGTAGCTTTCTGTCCCCTGCTTGAGCTTTTTCTCTTTTAATTTGGTGTTTATCCATTTTCATTTTTAAAAAGATTTTTTTAATCTTTTAAAATCTTAAAAAATATTTATTTTTGTTTAATTACAGTTGACATACAACATTATATTAGTTTCAGGTGTACACCATAGTAATTTGACATTAATATACCTTATGAAGTGACCACCACAATAGGTCTAGTAACCATTTGTTATTGAATAAAATCATTGAATATAATTTTTGACTATATTCCCTATGCTGTACATTACATCTCCATGGCTTATTTATTTTATAATTGAAAGTTTGTATTTCTTGATCATCTTTCTCTTTTTTTTGCCCACCTCTCTCCCCCTCTAGCAATCATCAATTTGTTGTCTGTATTTATGAGTCTGTAACTATTTTGTGTATCCTTTTTTTAAGATTCCACATGCAAGGGAAATCATATGGTATTCATCTTTCTCTAACTTATTTAACTTAGCATAATACCCCTTTCTCTTAGTTAGTGTTTGAGACATCATCAACCTGGGAAAAAATAATGTATGTGAAATATGGATCATAATCTATAAAACTGAGAGAGAGAAAGAGAGAGAGAGAGAGAGAGAGAGAGAGAGAGAGAGAGAGAGAGAGAGAGAGAGAATTGTTGCTACACTCATTCATGCATGCACTGGTTGATTCTTATATATTTGTATATGCCCTGACCAGGGATCAAATCAGAAATCTTGGCACAATAAGACAACACTAACCAATTGAGCATCCGGCCAGGACTTTGAGTTATGTTTTTATCGTAGAAATTTATCACAGGTATTTTTTAAAAGATTATCTATTAATGGAGAATCTCACATAAAATTGCAGACATGACTCAAACTGACCAAGTTTATGCATAAGTCCTCCTTACATTCCCTCTTAAGGGATTGCTTTCTTCCCCTATATCCTGACACTTACTGTGTTTCCCAGCTATTTTAATTCACACATGCCATAGAGGCTTTGTGCATGAAGTCTTTTCTTGCTTCCTGCCTGAAGGGTCTATTATACACCTTCATCTTTGCTCTTGTAAAGCAAGTGGATTTGGAGAATTCACATTCTCTAGAAACTGACTGAGCAGAAACCAAAGAAGCTCATGAGCTAATGTGTCTTAGATTGGAAGTAATTTTGAGTTCCATTTCCCAGTAATGTTGTGAAAAAGCATCAGGTGCAGACTTTTGAAATGTTGATTGTTTTTCCTCAGGTGGTAAATTCTGGCCTCAGGTTTTCTCCTCATAAACTGTCACAGGGTCATGATACTTCCTAATACTACCCAAAATTTATTTGACATTCATAATAAACAAACTCCTTATGAGAACATTTATGTTTAGCCATGCTTATATTTAGTATTGCTTTGCATATCTAAGACTACGATCTCCAACTATGAGCTTTTTTCAGCATATGTGTAGCTTAAACGTTTTTCTATGGTAAAATTATTTACAAGCTTGCTTTGTTACTGCTATAGAATGGGTTATTGAACAGGGATAGCTATAGTCACACCAAGTTGGTAAGGCTAATGCAGCCATTATGTTCTTTCCTTGTGTATTTTATGCCATTGCTAGACTGGACTGGTACAAGCAGAAACCGGAAGTGATGATTCCAATTACTGCTATCAACTGGCTCCATTAACGTAAACAGAATAAATTATCTTTTAATATCATGACCCATTGAGACAAGGCTGCCTAGGCATTGGATTATAATAAGAATTATCAGATTGTCAACCTGAAATAGAAATTTGATTATAGATTGGCAATTGGAAGGTTTACTATATTAGTGGTTACCAGAAGGTTAAAGTGAGCCAAGACCTGGAAACCAAGAATCCATGGCAAGAAGAAGTCTAGAGTTATGTATGGTCAAAAGTAAGCTAAACATCTGGAATCCAGGTATATGCAGAGAAGAAATCATATCTCTGAGGTCAAGACTGTCAGAAATCCAGAATTTTATATAGTTTCAGATCAAGAACCAGCCATAGAAGCACAGAAGTAAGTTCTATCAAAGTCAAACATTGTTTAACTTCTGTGTTATTTGGTAGTTCTCACTGACTAAGTGGTGATAGCCTTTGATTTCTGGCATGATCAATGAAGTGGCTAAAATATATAGCTCACCTGGATATGACAGGATTAAGAGTGCTGAGACTTATAAAGAATCACAAGCCTAGCAAAAAAACTGGTTGGATTGATGGTCCTGATAATGATAACAATAATAGCTTCAAAGTATAGACATGCTTCATCTCATTTTATCTTTATAGCAATCTGTGTGTAGATACTCTTAATGTACCCACTTCTACAAATGAGAAAATGTAGGCTCGGGAAATTTTAGTAAAATTTCCAAGATTAATAAGGTAATAAATTGTAAAGACAAATTGCATATACTGTCTATTTTTTATTGTAATTATAGGCTGATATTAACCACCTATCCCCCCCCCCCCACACACACACACAAATGAAGATCCTCATTAACAAAAAGGAGTAGGGTAAACTTGGTAAAGTGGTTGACTTAACTAATGCTTCTAAGTTTCTTTACTGCTCTGTTCTCTTGATACCTGTCTGGTAAACAGTCTAGTAGTTGATTCTGTTGTTCAACTCAACAGGCATCTTCTGTGGACCGACTCCCTGTCTAGTCTTACACTGGGCTATCTGGGGTTGTCTTTCTCGCATGTTCTCATTAAAAGGAAAACAGTTCAGAACAGTAATAACACCTAACTCTGTGGTATGATTGCTTGATATAACTATTTTTTTCCATTATCTGGTCAATATTTTTTTACTCTTTTTCCTTGGCTAACAGGCATGATTAAAAATAATACTCCACTGATGTTGCCTTCCAGGCCCTCTTACTTTTCTATTCTCAACATAATTTTTCTTGCCCTTGTTTCAGCTAAACCCTTTGTCTAACTGTTGCTTTTCAGGTACCCTTAAGAGTTTCTCTCATATTCCTTAGGTCTATAGGAACAGTCTCTCCTATGAAGCTGGTCTTCTCAAGCAATAATGCCCCTATTTCAGCTCAAGAGCCAATTGCATATTATTCACTTGGTATCTGTGCCCATGCAGGTGTTTAATTTTGATGACATTGACATTTTTTTAACATTAGACTAACTACAACTAACAGGATTCATGACATTTTTTGACTTACTGTATCTCCAAATTAACTCCAGAGTTGCAGGTAGTCAGATTCATTCATCTTCTGAACTTCCCTCCCTACTTTCAGTAAGTGTTATATCTCTGCCTTAAATTTTCTGTGGAGCATATCATTTATGTTCTAGTTCCTTATACTCAGAGACTGTAAAATGGGGATAATTATTCTTGTGCCCACAGGGGAAGCAGGGAGGATGAATGTGTTCTGCTTGTGGAGTCCTTTGAGCCCTTGGGTCTATAGAGGAAAATGATACACTATTAATTCAAGGCAGTAATATTGAGAAAGAATGACTATTAGGAATACATATAAATTATTTAGTATTTGATCATCTTGATTTAAGTTTACCCAGGGTATTTTATAGTGATTGTACATATTTTTTTCAGGCTGCAGCAGAGCTTTCCAAAGCCATTAAGAGGTTTTTTTCAGGCATATGCTGATATTAATTTTAGCAAAATATGGGATCTCTGTGCAAGTAGAATAATTAAAATAATTGATTATTAGAGCATGTTGCTTTACAAAAGCAATCCAGAGAGAGACACTGACTATCTTTCAGGCTAAAATAACCACACAAACTATGATTGCAAATCACACTCAGGACTTTAGGAATATAAGGGAAAATAGATTCTTGAAAGACAGACAAAAGGAGTATGTGTATTTTGGTTATTTTATTCTTAATAGAAGGAGACACAAAACTCAAATCATTCATTTTATTAAAAATATAAGGTAAAACCCTACTGACTAGGCCACACATCTGAATAAAACTGACATAGGAAAGTGAAATGGAGCCTAAAGGGACTACATGTTCTCAGGCAGGTTCCTGCCATCTCCAAAGAATAGATGGGAAAATATCAAGCAACAATTGAGCAATTCTGCCTGGATGTTGAGTCACTTTCTGGATCCTATGATAATATTTTCTAAAAAGCTCATTTTTCCTCTGCTACATGCTGTGGCAGAGTATTGTATAGGGAGGGGTGGAAAGAGTGGAAGTGGTTGAGGAACAGTGGGAGGTGACCTTGTGTGTCTGTGTTCCATTACTGATCCAGCTTGAGTAGGATACGTTACCCTGCCTAATCTCACCCTTAATGGAATACTTAGATGAGTTCTTAGAATTGGGCAAAATATCCTCAATCCACTTAGAGCCTAGAGGCATTCATAACAGTTAAAATTTCTATCCCATTTCCTCTCTTGACTTCCTCTTGAACTTTGGTGCCTTCTTCCATTCACTTTTACTTTGTGGATTTAAATTTCTTATTCTTTTCATTTAGAAGTTTTTATGGAATTAAAAGTCCCTTCAAAGTGATGAAAGGAAGAGATGAATTTTAACTATAGAAGTAAATAGCCAATCACTGATACATCAGACAACAAACATCCCATCATCCACTCAAGAATCTCTGAAAGGAAAAATTACTTCTGTTTCATATGTTGGCTGATTTGATTAAAATATTTAATGTTTTTTTTAATTCACATACAGTACTGCAATCAAATGTCATTATGAATATTTACATACTCATCAAGATAAAGAGGGGCTTTTCATATTTTTTCTTTTGGGTTTTGTTTGAGTTCTTTAATAACTGAAACAGATCTGTTCACTGTTGTGCTCTTTCTTTCCAGCATAGTCACATAATTGTAAGAGCAGGGCAAATATTATAGTTAACTATATGCAAAATGTAAGGTATAAATATTATATGTCCTATGGCATCTGCCACCCTTGAATCATGTAGGAACAGAAAATTACATTTCCTCCACCCTTATAAGTTCTTGGCTGAAGACACCTCCCCCTCCCCTAAAATATGACAGATTAACAAGAGAAAAGCAAACAAAAGTTTAATAACATGTATGCATCCTGTATACATGGTAGAGACCCAGGAAATTTGAGTAACTCTCTGAAATGGCCCAAGCTACCACCTTAAATACTATAACCATTAAAACAAAAGAAGATGCTTGGGGTGGAGGAACCAGTTATGGAAGATTACCAGGAAAAGCACGATAAAGATGGGTAAGGTTGTAAAACAGATTAAATCAGTTGCCTCTCTACAGTTAAGAGTCTCTAGAGATTTGGTCATCTTCTTCCTGATACAGAGAGAAGACACCCTTAGAAATGGAGATGTCCCTTACACATATAAATGTCTCTGACAAAGGGGTACTTTTACTAAGTTTTCAGAGCTTCTTTTGTGTCTGCTCTTTCTTAAAAATAACAGCCCAAGACAATCAATGTGCCAAAAAGGCATATCTTGGGGTAGCAAATTCTGCTTTCCTTCAAAATAGTAAAATTTCTAGCAGTCTTAAAGCTTGGCAGAGCACATGATTAAATTCTCAGCCCCATGTAGGAATCATTGTATAATTATTTAAAGGTAGATAGTAGATAGTGTTGCATAATGGAAAGGGTACAGAATGTGAAGCCAGTATACCTGTGTAATATGTAGCCACTTAGCAAGTAAGTGGCGAAACTAAAACTCAAGCCTAGGTTTGTCTTACTAGATATCCTACGCTTCTAAACTCTAGCTATACAGGCTATGGGAAGTTTAATAACCTTATAATAATAATGGCCATATTGTATTGATAATTTCCTATGCTCTAGGCTGTACTTCAATGCATTATTACATTTAATATGTCACAGCTGAGAAAATTGAAACTTCAGGTGATTTCTGTATGATTCTGAACATCAATGTAAGAAACATCCAAACCCATAAGAATAGTTTTGTTTATTTTAGCCAAACTGATGAAAATTGCCAGGAATAAAAATCTCAGTAAATTGAGAAAGTGCTGCAGACAATGGCAGTTTTGTATCTTATTTTATACATTATAATCAAAGGAGGAGCAGGTGGTTATGTGAAATCCATTGGTGATAGATTAGGGAGGCAGGTGAAAGCAACGCAGGGATATCTCTGAGATTGAATAAAAAGTAAAACAAATAAAAACACACTTCCAAAGTACCATTTCTCTTAGTTTAGTCATATACTAGATGAAACTAGGGTTTCAGTAAAAGTAGAAAAAAGCCAGTGTCCACCGTTTTCTTTCCATGTTGGAGCTTGGTCCAGTTCAGTATCAGACTAGTTGCAGTCCATTAGTCCATTGTGTATGGGGTCCTCATGAGACTGTGGGACAATGCAAAGGGAGCACACCCCAAGCAGCTAGAGTCCCAAGAGTCTCAAAAAGCACAAAAGAGCAAAACAGAGTGAACTGCTTTGTTCAGAGGATTAAATAGCCCAAATTTCCACATACTTGCAGTGGCCATGCCCATTCTGGTCAATGACCTTTGTCCTCAAGTGTAGTTGACAGCTTTACTGAGCAAGTGTCTATCATCCATCTGTTCATTTCTCTTCCCCCAGTGTTTTGCAGAAAACATGCCTATAATGTCTGACCTTTCCTTTGTTCCTTTCCTATTATAAATAATTAGCCAATTACAATGGTATCACCATTATAAGGCTCATAAATTCCCCACCTTAAAAACAATCACAGAACCCCTCCCTCAAAACTCCATGCTTTTCTTTTAAAGCAGTTGTATTTTATTATTTTTTTTTATTGATTAAGCAGTGTTTTCCAAAGTGTGGTACGCATACCCCCAGGGGTAAGGGAAGAATTTGGTGGGGATATGCACTGCACCGTGCTTATCTGTGCCTAATTCTATGTTCTCATGAGTACAAGGGGTACTCAGCCTTATGAAAATTATAGAAGGGGTACACATATGTCAAAAGTTTGGGAAACACTGGATTAAGGTATTACATAGTTGTCCTTATCCCCCAATTGTCCCCCACACCCCCACTCATAGCCTCACCCCTGATATCTGTGTCCATTGGTTAAGGTTATATGCATGCATACAAATTCTTTGGTTGATCTCTCCCTCTTACCCCCACCCTCCCCTACCTTCCCTCTGAGGTTTGACAGTCTGATCGATGTGTCTCTGTCTCTAGATCTGTTTTTATTTATCAGTTTATGTTGTTCATTATATTACATAAATGAGTGAGATTATGTGATATTGAATTTTATCTGACTGGCTTATTTCACTTAGCACAATGCTCTCCAGTTACATCCATGCTGTTGCAAATGATAAGAATTCCTTTTTTGTCCCCACAGCATAGTATTCCATTGTGTAGATGTACCAAAGTTTTTTAATCCACTCATCTACTGATGGACAGTTAGGCTGTTTTCAAATCTTAGCTATGGTAAATTGTGCTGCTATGAGCATAGGGGTGCATATATCCTTTCTAATTGGTGTTTCTACTTTCTTGGGATATATTCGTAGAAGTGTGATCACTGGGTCAAATGGGAGTTAAAAATTTAGTTTTTTGAGGGAACTCTATACTTTTTTCCACAGTGGCTACACCAGTCTGCATTCCCACCAGCAGTGCATGAGATTTCTTTTTCCTCCGCATCCTCGCCAGCACCTGTCATTTGTTGATTTGTTGATGATAACCATTCTGACAGGTGTGAGATGGTATCTCATTGTTGTTATGATTTGCATCTCTCTGATGATTAGTGACTTTGAGCATCTATATATATAAAAGCCTAAGTGACTGAACGACCAGAATGACCAAAATAACCAGGACAACTGGTCAACCAGTGGCTATGAGCCACACTGATCACCAGAGGGCAGATGCCTGATATAGGAGCTGCCCCCTGATGGTCAGTGCACTCCCACAGCCAACCTTCTGTGTCTGGCCAACCTCCCATGGCTCCTCCCCCAGGCAGGACCACCTTCTATGACCTCTCCTCTGGTAGCCGATAGGCAAACCTCCCGCTGCCACTTCCCCTGGCTGGCCTAGTCAGATGGATCTCAATTGCTGGCCAGGCCGAGGGACCCCACCTGTGCACGAATTCTTGCACTGGGCCTCTCGTGTTTTCATATGTCTCTTGGTCTTCCTTATGTCCTCTTTTGAAAAGTATCTATTTAGGTCCATTGCCCTTTTTTTTTTTTTTTTTTTTGATTGAGTTGTTTATCTACTTTTTGTTAAGTTGTATGAGTCCCCTGTAAATGTTGGAGATTAAAGACTTATCAGTGATAACACTGGAAAATATGTTCTCCCAGGCAGTGTGCTTTCTTGTTGTTTTGTTGATGGTTTCTTTGCTGTGTGGAAGCTTTTTATTTTGATGTAGTCCCACTTTTTTTCTCCTTAGTTTCCATTGCCCTAGAAGCTGTGTTGGGAAGATATTGCTTTGGCATATGCCATGCTTTTCTTGTTAATACTCCCTTTCCACTAAAAATAAAATCAAAATTTTTACATAAATTGCTGTTACTCATCATCTGTATTTTCTCATCTCCCAGTCACTGTTCATTCCAATGTTATCTGGCTTTTGTCCTCACTACTCTCCCCTCTCTACATATTAGTTTCCTATGGCTTCTGTATAGTATTACCACAAATTTAGTGACTTAAAACAACATTTATTGCATTACAGTTTCATAGATGTCAGACATCGCCTCACTAGGTTAAAATTAAGGTGTGGACAGAGCTCTAGGAGAAAATTCATTCCCTTGCCTTTTCTAGTTCCCAGAGATTGCTCATGTTCCTTGGTTCATAGTTCCCCTTCCTCCATTCTCAAAGCTTGCAAAGTTGGTCTTATTTCTTTGATTATCTCTTCCATAGTCACATCTCCTTCTGACTACAACCAGGAAAAATTCTTCACTTTTAGGAACCCTTGTATTTAAAAATTCATTTTAAAAATTGTCATTGGGATTACATTGAGCTCACTTAAATAATTCTTGATAATCTTTTCATCCAATGTCACTTAATTTAATTACATCTGAAAAGTTCCCTTTATCATGCAACCTAGCATATTCATAGACTCCAAAGTTTAGGACATGGGTACATTATTCTGTCTATCCTCCACCCCAAATGTTCTCACTGAAATCACCAGTCTTCGTTATTAAAAACTCCAATTGGTACTTTCAATACTTGCCTTATAATACTTTTAGTCTATATATCAGAATGTTGATAAACTCTTCTTTCTTGATTTCTCTCTTTTTCTCTTTTTATAACCTAGTTCTTTTCTGTCTTTCTGATCTTCCTCTGATCTGTCCTTTAAATGTTGTTGTTCTCCAGAATTCAGTCTCTAACCAAATTCTCTTCTATCTGCACAACCTCTCCTTGAGTGATTTATTTCTATAACTGAAACTGAAGTTGTCAGCTGATGACCACATTTCATAGTCACCTCTTGAGTTCAGACTATATATCTGAATGCTTACAGTCATATGTTTTAAAATTTTTAGTGTTTAAGCTTTATTTTTCCAGCTTTATTGAGACATAACTGATAAATAGGAATGTATATATTTAAGGTATGCAACTTAATATTTTGATATATGTATACATTGTAAAATGATCAACACAAACAAGGTATTATATCCATCATGTCACATCATGTTACCATTTATTTATAGTTTTAATGAGAACACTAAGATCTACCTTCTTAGCAAATTTCAAATATACAGTGCATTATTGTGAACTATGGTCACATTGTTCTACATTAGATCTCCAGAACTCATTTATCTTGCCTAACTGAAACTTTGTACCCTTTGACCAACATTTTATTTCCCCCTCCCTCCTGTTTCTAGCAACCACCATCTACCATTGACTTCTATGAGTTTGACTATTTCAGATTCCACATGTAAGTGATATCATGCACTATTTGTTTTTCTTTGTCTGGTTTATTTGACTTAGCATAATAGTAATCAAAAAACAGTATGATACCGCTATAAAAACAGGCATATACAATAGATCAATGTAATAGAACAGAGAGACCAGAAATGCACACATTTACAGGCAACTGATCTTCCACAAGAGTACCAAGAACACACAATGGGGAAACAGATAGTTTCTTAAATAAATGGTAATGGGGAACTAAATATCCACATGCAGAATAATGAAATAAGTCCCTTATCTTGCAACAAATAAAAAAAAATATTTTGCAGGTTTCCCAGGACCAAATCAGAGAGGGTTGGACCTGCATTACCACCATTTGCCCACCATCCAGAATTGAAATATTATTGCTGACATGTACACATGAGGAACTGTTTGACATTGAAATTGGAACTCAAAAGAACTGTTGGCCCAGAATGAAACTCACTACAGACTGATTCATTTGCCTCTCAGCATAACCATTATTGCTTGTCTCATTTTCAGTTCTTATAAGAGTATTCACATGATCTCACTCATCTAGGGGAAATGATGAACAACATAGACTGATGAACAAGAACAGACCCAGAGACAAAGAAGCATAGATCACACTGTTGGACCTCAGATGGAAGGTAGGGGAGGGTGGGGGTAAGGGGGAGAGATCAACCAAAGGAATTGAGTGCATGCATATGAGCCTAACCAGTGGTCATGGACAACAGGGGGCTGAAGGAATGCATGGGGAGGGGCCTGGGATGGGAATGGGGCATGAGGACAAACATGTGATTTCTTAATCAATGAAGAAATTTAAAAAAAACAAAATGGATTAAAAACTTAAATGAAAGGCCTGGAATTGGAAAAGTACTTGAAGAAAATAGGTAAAAAACATCTTGACATTAGTCTTGGCAATGATTTTTTAAAACATATTTTATTGATTTTTTACAGAGAGGAAGGGAAAGGGATAAAGAGCTAGAAACATTAATCAGCTGCCTCTTGTACACCTCCTACTGGGGATGTGCCTGCAACCAAGGTACATGCCCTTGACGAGAATCAAACCTGGGACCTTTCAGTCCACAGGCCTACACTCTATCCACTGATCCAAACTGGTTAAGGTGGCAATGATTATTTTAGTCATGACCGCAAAAGCATAAGCAGCAAAAGCAAAAACAGGTTAATAGGATGCACCAAACTAAAAGGCTTATGCACTGCAAATGAAACAATAAAATTAGTGAAAAGGCAGTCTATAGTCTATATAATGGGAGAAATATTTGCTGGTAAGGGATTAATATCCAAAATATATAAGGAACTCAAACAACTCAATAGCAAAACAAACAAAATTTTTAAAACAAACAAACAAACAAACACCAAGCTGATTAAAAATGGACAAAGGTGATGAGTAGATATGTCTTAAAAAAAAAGCATACAAATGGCCAACAAGTACATAAAAAGATGCTTAATGGCACTAATTAGGAGAAAAATGCAAACCAAAACTACAATTAGATACCATACCCATCAGAATGGATATTATTAAAAAAAAAAAATAAGGCCCTGGCTGGGTAGCTCAGTTGGGGTGAGCCCCAATACACCAAGGATGCAGCTTTGTTATTTGGTGAGGGCACATGCAAAAATCAACCAATGAATGCATAAATAAGTGGAACAACAAATTGATATTTCTCTTTCTCTCCCTTCTCTCTTTAGAAGTATTTTTTAAAGAGATAAGCATTGGTGACAATGTAGAGAAAATGGAACCTTGATGTACTACTGGTATGAAAGTAAGTTGGTACAGCAATTATGAAAAACAGTATGAAAATTTCTCAGAAAAATAAAAGTAGACCTACCATATAATCCATCAATATCACTTCTGGATATATATCCAAAAGAAATGAAAACAGAATGCCTAAAAGATATTTTCACTCCCATGTTTATTGTAGCACTATTCATAATAGACAAGTTGTGGAAAAACCTGAATGTCCTTTTACAGACAAATGGATAAACAAAATGTAATATCACACACAAACACATACACACACACACACACACACACACATGAACACGTGTAAATGTTTATTTATAGTAGATACCAATAAATAGCATTTCAATGACACTGAATATTGGTTCTGATAAGGGCCATTGTACATTTAATTTTTTGTCTCACTGGTTCACAAGTTCCTAGAGAAAGGACTATATTTTATGGATTGTATATCCTTAGACTTAAATGGTTCCTGGCATATAATATGTGCTTAAAAAACACTCTTCAAATGAATGTGCCTGACTGTTCTCATTAAAGAAGGGCTTCTCATTGCCCAAAAGCCTTAGTTACCTCTTTTTTTTAACTGTGGTCTTAATCTATCAGTAGTCCTATGCACAGGCCCTCTGAACCTTACACCTCACCTGGGGCAGTATTTCTCTATCTGTTCACTGAGAGATGTGTTACAATTATTTGAACATACTTTTGAATGCATCATCATCTGATATTATCATTATCTATGTACTTCTATTCCTGAACCCAGCCTCTTGGGAGGTGTGTGTGTGTGTGTGTGTGTGTGTGTGTGTGTGTGTGTGTGTGTGGTGTGTGTGTGTGTGTGTGTGTGTGTGTGTGTGTGTGTATATATATATATATATATATATATATTTTTTTTTTTTTTTTTTAAAGAGAGGAAGAGAGAGGGATAGAGAGTTAGAAACATTGATGAGAGAGAATCATCTATCAGCTGCCTCTTGCACACCCCGTACTAGGGATGTGCCCGCAACTAAGGTACATGCCCTTGACCAGAATCGAACCTGGGACCTTTCAGTCTGCAGGACAACACTCTATCCACTGAGCCTAACTGGTTTCGGCAAAGGAGGTACACATTTTTTATAATCTTACTCTGGTTTCCTCTTTGCATGTAAGATCTAGATGATTTCTGATTTTCTATTTTTAATATTTTTTTCCTTGTCTGTAAAATGAAGATGATGTCTAGCATTTATCTCCTCAACTATACATAAAGAAATAAGTACTCTGGCCAGTTTGGCTTGGCGGATGGTGCATTGGACTGTGGACTGAAGGGTCCCAGATTCGATTCTGGTCAGGGTCATGTGCCCTGGTTGTGGGCACATCCCCAGTGGGCACATCAGGAGGCAGCTGATCTATATTTCTCTCTCATTGATGTTTCTTACTCTCTGTCCCTCTCCCTTCCTCTCTGTAGGGAATCAATAAAATGTATGTTTTTAAAAGCAATAAGTACAATATGCTCTGAGACTTTCAGACCATGGTTCTATATCTATTGTATGCAGCAACTGTGGAAAGGGGTATTTCTTCATTAGTCCATAGGTGTGTGTGCACATGTGCCCAATCCACCCCATGATACTATGCCCCTTTGTCAGAGATGGTATCTCATTCTGTCTTTATTCTGTACCTAGCGTTCATGTTCAGCTAGATGTGTCAAATCAATGCACCAGATATCATAAAATTTAAATAGGCATGACTAATGTTTATTTTGCATAACTGACTATGCTGTTATTCTTTCTTTCAACTAGGCACACTGACCTAATGTGCTTGAGCGCCTAGTTTATGTCAGTTGCTGTGCTAGCTGCTGTTGATGATACAGCTGTGGATAATATAAGAGTGTCCCAACTATTGTGAGATTTTTGTCTAGTGAACTCACAACATTGAGATGTGCAAGGGGCAGTGATGCTTGGCCTATCCTTTTTGCTCCATTAGAACACAAGAACCTTTTATCACTCTGTATCCTAGGAGAGACTTCATTGTTAGGCCTTGTAAAAGAAGCATACCCCATATAATGGGACTAGTGACCATTTCTCATGAAGAATACTGAAAAGGGGAAAAAAGTCACTCTCTTCTATTACCTATCATAGTATGTACAATAGAAATACAGAATATATTCCTCTAGGACCCCATTCTCAGTTTTCCTCATAAAACCACATGTTTATTGATGCAATTTTGTCATTGTCCTTCAGGATCCTTCATTCATTTTTATGTTTTTTCCCCAAATACCCTTTTGTTGACTATCAGAATACTCCTCATTGTCTAGCATTGCATGCTACATTTATTCCAATTTCTTGGCCTTTCTTTGCTTGTTCTTTGTCTTCAGCCTGTTATCTTTTGTTTATTGTGGCCAAACTGATTTTTCAAGGTTCAAGTCCAATCCTACTTCATCTGTGCTCCTATCACTCCATCCTCTTTTTAATCTTTGAATCAAACTTAAGTACAAATGCCAGTGGGCTATTTCAGGATTGTCCATGTTCTTTCCCCAACAAGATTATAAACCCTGGGAGGGTGGATTGTATTATACATCTTTTATTCTCCACATTATGAAGAAGAGGACAGTATATCAATAGAATCACATTAATTTAGAGCAGCATCATTTAAATGTCATCTTCAAACAAATAAATGAGTGGGAGATTAGCTAGAATCAAAAAAAAATATTCTAAGCCCATGCCTTTGTAACACTTTATTTCATTTAAAATTCAAGTAATATTTAAGGATCACCTCTATGTGTCAGGTACTGTACTAGATTCTGGTGATTCATAGATCAGTAAAAATGTCCCATTGCTCTCAAGAATCTCATGATCTTATAAGACAACCTAGAAGTTAGCAAACGAATGTAGTACTATGTGAGAACTTCTATATTGGATGTATGCTATGGAGGTGCCATAAGAGTCCTGGAAGGCTAGCCTTGATCTACCTGAGATTGGACTTTGCAGAGGAAATTAGGCTTGAGCTGACTTTTGAAGGAGGTATATAATGTAAGCCATATTTAGCTTATTGGAGGGCAATAAATGCCAACTACTTGTAAAATGTCTATTTAAACCAAATGTAGATAACTTATATCAATTCCAATCTCTTGGGAGGAATACGCTTTCCCTGTGGAGGTATTTAAGCGACTCTTAGACCTTTTAGTACTTTCATTGTAGAAAAGCGTTAAGCAGCCATAAAGAATATTTGCAGTTCCAGAATCTAAGTAACCTGGCACTTCTTGGCAGAAGAAGGCCATTTTGATTAGGTGCCTGCTTAACATAATATAGGTTTGAAATCTTCAAAATACACTTATAAAAATGAAGTGGCATATTGTCTACAATGTATTTGACATCTAAGGTTCCTATTGCTTGGCTAAACTTTATTATTTTTATCAAGCATTGCTAATGCTAAATAATCATAATCATACCTTTGTCTAATAATAAATGCAATTACTGAATATACAAGGGAAATTAAATTGGCTTAGCAAGTTTCCACATGCCACCTCCAAAGTGAAAGAACACAAAACTCTATTAAATTCTTAACTTATTTATTGGCTGCACACATTTCAATACTCTGTTAATGTGTGGAGAAACTGTTCAATTTATAACAAATGCGTACTTAGAAACATTGCTAAGAAAGTACTAACATTTTGGAATTTAGCTGCACAAGCAGGAGGACTGAGCTCATATTTCCAAGCCTTTGGAGATGAACACCCTACCTCTCTGGAAGCAATTTATCTTTTGTTGATGTCTGAAATTGGCTATTGTGTTCTAAAACCCTGCAAGACAATCGAGATAATCCAAGGAGAGTCTCCAGTTTTGGCTGAATTTGTGGGAGAGCAGGTGGTTAGGAGTAATTAAGGTCTGATTCCTGGTGGCCTCTCACTAACATAATTAAGCGCCTTCAACCATTAATGAATCTCACACTCATGTTGGGCTATTTAAACCATCCAAGAAAATCTTAGCCGCGGGGATGTGTCTTGCATCACAGTCAATAATGACCTTTCAGGACCTCTGTCTCCAGAGGTCTCCCATCCTCACAAGTGAGGATTTTTTTAATCACCTGCAAGTGAAGCCTAGCTGTAGATTCTGGGGTCAGTCCTTTCTGAGATTGTGGGATTCTGAGGTGTCCTAGGACAGTAGCTCAGCATCCTAGGTATTATATTTGATCATTGTTTAACCTTATATATCAGCTTAACAATTCAGATTTTCTTTTTTTTCTTATGACAAAAACCTGTCCTTAGTCCCCAGTTCTTATAACTGGGTTTCTGTGTTAGACACATGGTCTTGAATCTTTTGTGCCTATGTCCCAGCCTTGATTTTTCTTTATCCCTCTTAGATAATTATATTTTCTCTGCTAATTATTATCAAACAAGAAGTCCCTAGATGTTTAATGCTATGTCCCATCTATCTACCAGAGTAAGTACTGTCTTCCTACTTCTGGTTGATCCTCATATTGACCTTCTGCTTGCCTCAACCAACTGTCCCATTCTTTCAGTTTTGCGTGGGAAGAATTCCTCCCAAGGCCACTTCTCAAATCTTGAGCCTTGGTTCTTTCCTCTTCTATTTATGCCTCAGCACACAGGCTTTTTATCTGTTTTCTTTGCCTCTCAGTAACTATTAGCACCAAAGTAATCTCTCATGATTCTTCTGTTCCACAAAGAATCACTAGGGAATGCACCTCTTACCTGCCCACACATTGCTTGACCTCAAAGATAAGTCCATATGTCCAGGGCTTTTTAGGGCTTTTATCTCAAATAATGGAGAAACAAAGAAGGGATGTTTTAAAAGAAAAAGTTCTTATAGTCCTCTGTAATTCCTAACAACTTCATTGTCATGGTGTCTTGTTTACACTCCTTTCTTTTTAAAAAAAATATATTTTATTGATTTTTTACAGAGAGGATTAGAGAGGGATAGAGAGTTAGAAATATCAATGAGAGAGAATCATAGATCAACTGCCTCCTGCACACCCCCCCACCAGGGATGTACCCGTAACCAAGATACATGCCCTTGACTAGAATAGAACCCGTGACCCTTCAGTCCCCAGGCCAACACTCTATCCACTGAGCCAAACCGGTTTTGGCTATGCTCCTTGCTTTTATTTGTTCTTACTTTTCAACACATTTTCTATTCCCTCTTCTCTGTTTTGTATGATAAAATATTGCTTTTGTGAAAATCCTTTGTCCTAAGAATTTTGTATATTTATTTATCCATTCAACAATTTGTAGTGCCTGTTATGTTCTAAGCACTATAATAGACACCAGGAATATAACGCTGAACAAGTAAAATAATGCTCCCATTGTCATGGAGTGTATGCTCTAATTGGAAAGAGATTATAAATAAACACATAAAATGTACATATGTAAGAAAAAAATAGATAATAGTAAGTGCTATGCAGTGAATTAAAAGATGGTAATGGAAGAATGACTGGAAGCCTAGAGAAAGCTTTTCTGAAATGGTGACTTAGCACTTAGAATTGAATGAAATAAAGAAGACAGAAATGTGAAAATCAAGAGGAAGAGCATTTTTGAAAAGAACAACTTAATGCAAATGTTCTTAGGTTAGTCTCTTTGAAGACAGAAAAGATACTTTGAATGAAGCACAGAGGGTGAGTAAGAGGAGAGTGGTATGGCTGACATCAGCGAAGTTATTCAACAAGAGTTGTTCATGAGTTGGATGCTGGATTGGGGGTGAAAGAAAGAGTGGATCAGGAATAACTACTAGATTTTGGAATAGCGATTGTGCATATTTGGTAATGCTGCTTTCCAAAATGGGGAAGACTAGTAAATAATTTGGAAGGTGAGGGAAAGGGAAAAACAAGATGAATTGTTAGTTATTTTTGGACATTTTAAGTTTGAAATGCCTATAAATATGCAAATACAAATGTCAGGTAGTGGTTTAGGAAATATAAATTTGAGAATCCTCAATATATTGATTACCAAGGGAGTATAGATAGATTAGAGAATTGTGTCTAGGGTTGAGCTTTAGGGCACTATAACATTAAGAGTCTAGGAGATGCAGATCCACCAACAAAGGATAAATAGAAGCAATCAGGAGGGGGATAATAAAATGTGATCTCTTATCATAATTGGTTATTTTTCATTAAATTCTAAAGGTACCTCTTAAAATGATCACTCTGGGCATTTTTTCATGATGCCTCCTCCCGGGAACTCTTATTAGTACTTTCACAGATAATATATCTTATGTTGTTGATCTGGCTGACTATGCTCCTATGTATTCTATACCCATATAGCCCTGCTCTCTAAACTTTGAACACAGAAATTCTATAACTTATGGAAGATCACTCAGCACCTCATAGACATAGTAAAAGTTTGGGACTCTGGTTTTCATGTGTTTGTTTATTTTATTTTTATTAAAATATAATGAACATATAATACTATAAGTTTAACATATACAATGTGACAAACAGTCCACATATGAAAGGACAAGAGGCATCACCAGAAAAGGAAGTAAAAGAAATGGAGGCAAGCAACCTGTCAGAGAAAAAAATCAGAGAAATGGTAATAAGGTGGATGAAAAGAATGGAAGACAAATTCAACAATATGTGTAAGAAACAAGAGGAAATGAAGAATAACCAAGAAGAAATGAAAAATGACATCGCTGCTATAAAAACTCAATAGAAAACATCAACAGCCAAAACCAGTTTGACTCATGGATAGAGCGTCGGCCTGTGGACTGAAAAGTCCCGGGTTCGATTCTGGTCAAGGGCATGTACCTTGGTTGCGGGCACATCCCCAGTAGGGGGTGTGCAAGAGGCAGCTGATCGATGTTTCTCATCGATGCTTCTAACTCTCTATCCCTCTCTCTTCCTCTCTGTAAAAAATCAATAAAATATATTAAAAAAAGAAAAAAAGAAAAAAGAAAACATCAACAGTAGATTAGAAGAAGCTGAGGACTGCATCAGTGAGCTAAAAGACAAGGTAGGAAAAAATGCCCACACACAGCAGCTTCTAGGGAAACACACACACACACACACACACACACACACACACACACACACAAAAAAAAAAAAAAAAAAAAAAAAAAAAAAAAAAAAAAAAAGCAGGAAGAAAGCCTAAGAAAACTTTGGGACAACACTAAAGGAAAACAACATCTGCATAATAGAGGTCCCAGAAGGAGAGGAAACTGAGGAAGGAATAGAAAACCTGTCTGAAGAAATAATGACAGAAAACTTCCCTGATATAGAGAAGAAAAAATTCATACAAATCCAAGAAGCTCACAGAGTCCTAAACAAAATGAACCAAAAAAGACCGATGCAAAGGCACATTATAATTAAATTGGTAAAAACCAAGGACAAAGTAAGAATCTTAAAAGTGGCCAGAGAGAGACGAAGGATCCCCCATTAGACTAGTTACTGATTTCTCAACAGAAACACAAGGCCAGAAGGGAATGGAATGAGATATATAAAGCCATGCAATGGAAAGGTGTGAATCCAAGAATACTGTACCAGCAAGGATAACGATCAAAACTGAGGGTGAAATCAAGAATTTCACAGACAAAAAAGGACCAAGGGAGTTTATTACCCCCAAACCAGCAATGCAAGAATACTAAAGGATCTGCTGAAAAAGAAAAAAAATAGGAAGCAAAGAAGGAACACAGGGGTAAAGAATAAAAATAGTGACAAGCAAGTACCTATCAGTAATAACTTTAAATATAAGTGGATTAAATCTGACAATCAAAAGACAGGGTAACTGAGTGGATAAGAAAAGATGAACCAATATATCTGCTATATATACAGGAAACCCACCTCAGAAAAAAAAATGCACACAGACTGATGTTGAAGGGATGGTAAAAGCTCTTTCAGGTGAATGGAAATGAAAATAAAAGCTGGGGCGGCAATACTTATATCTGACAAATTAGATCTCAAAGTGAAGGACATAATACGAGATGAGGAAGGACACTTCATAATATTAAAGAGAGCAATCCATCAAGAAGAAATAACCCTGGTAAACATATATGCATCCCATATAGGAACACCTAAAAACATTTAAAACAACAACAACAACAACAACAACAAAAACCCTCCTGGAGGATATCAAGGGAGAGATTGACAAAAATACAATCATAGTAGGAAACTTTAATACCTCACTATAACCATTAGACAAATCCTGTAAACAAAAAATCAGCAAAGAACATCAATGCTAAATGACTCACTAGATCAGATGGAATTAATTAACCTCTTCAGAACACTTCACCCCAAAGACACAAAATATACATTCTTCTCAAGTGCACATGGGTCATTTTCAAAGATAGACCATCTATTGGGTCACAGGCAAAGTCTCTTCAAATTCAAGAAGATATGAATCATATCAAGCATATTCTAAGATCACAATGGCATAAAACTGGAAATCAACTACAATAAAAACAATCCAAAAAAAATCTAACACTTGGAGACTAAACAGCATGCTATTAAACAATGATTAAACAACATGCTATTAAACAAATCCCAGAGATATCAAGGGAGAAAATTTTTTTTTAATCATGGCAACAAATGACAATGAAAACACAACAAACCAAAATATATGGTACACAGTGAAAGCAGTCTTGAGTGGGAAGTTCATAGCTTTAGAAGCTTACTGCAAAAAAAAAAAAAAGAAGAAACAATGGTAATATATTACCTAATCTTACAACTCAAAGAGTTAGAAAGAGAGCAACAAAAAAGCCAAGTGTGAGCAGAAGGAAGGAAATAATAAAGATCAGATTGGAGATAAATGACATAGAGGCCAAAGAAATAATACAAAAGATCAAGAAAACCAAGAACTGATTCTTTGAAAGGATAAATAAGATTGATGAATCTCTAGGCAGGCTCACCAAGAAGCAAAAAGAGAGTACCCAAAATAAATAAAATCCAAAAAGAAAGAGGAGAAATAACAACTGACCCCACATAAATACAAAGGATTGTTAAAAAATACTAGGAACAACTCTATTGTAGCAAACTGAACAACCTAAAGGAAATGAACATATTCCTAGAAAAATACAACTTCCAAAACTCTATCAGAAAGAATTTAAACATCTCATTAGGCCAATAACTATGGAAGAAATTGAAGCAATTATCAAAAAGCTCCAGCAGGGCCAGATGGCTTCACAGGGGAGTTTTACCAAACATTCAAGGAAGAACTAAAACCTATCCTCCTTAAACTATTCCAAATAATTCAAGGGGAAGGAACACTTTCAAGCTCATTCTATGAAGCCAGCATCACCCTAATACCAAAATCAGATAAGGACAACACAATGAAATAGGAGTACAGGCCAAGTTCCCTCATGAACATTGATGCCAAAATCCTCAACAAAATTCTAGCAAATCAGATCCAACAGTACCTCAGAAAGATCATACACCATGACAAAGTAGAATTTATCCCAGGCATGTAAAGATGGCACAACATCCACAAATCAATAAAGTGATACATCACATAAACAAACTGAGAAATAAAAAACTCATAGTGTTATCAATTGATGTAGAAAAAAGTATTTGACAAAATCCAACATCCATTTTTGATAAAAACTCTCAACAAAGTGGGAATAGAAGGATCATACCTCAACATAATAAAAGCCAGATATGACAAATCCACAGCCAACATCATACTCAATGAGCAAAAACTAAAACCATTTCCCCTAGGAACAGGAACAAGAGAGGGATGCCCACTCTCACCACTCCTGTTTGACATAGTACTGGAAGTATTATCCATTGTGATTATACAAGAAGAAGAATTAAAAGGCATCCAAATTGGAAAAGAAAAAAATGAAATTTTCCTTATTCACAGATGACATAATATGTATATTAAAAACACTAAGGGCTACATAAAAAATTATTAGAATTAATACATGAATTTGGTAATGTAGCAGGATACAAAATTAATGCCAAGAAATCTATGGCATTTCTATACACCAGTAGTGAACATACAGAAAGAGAGACTAAAAAAATCAACCGCATTTACAATAGCACCAAAAAGTTAAGATACCTAGGAATAAATTAACTAAGAAGGTAAAAGACCTATACGCAGAAAGCTACAGGACACTGAAAAAAGAGATAGAGAAAGACATAAACAGATGGAAGAACATACCATGTTCATTGATTGATAGAAACAACATCATTAAAATGTCCATACTAACCAAAGCAATCTATAGATTCAATGCACTCCCCATTAAAATACCAATGGCATATTTTACAGACCTAGAAATAAGTCTCCAAAAATTTATCTGGAATAAAAAAAGACCCCAAATAATCTCAGCAATCATGAGAAAGAAGAACAAAGTAAGTGATTCCAAGCCGTATTATACAGCCACTGTTCTCAAACAGCCTGGTACTGGCACAAGGACATATGGACCAGTGGAATAGAATAGAAAACACAGAAATTAACCCAAACTACTGTGTTCAATTAATATTTGACAAAGGAGGCATGAACATACAATGGAGTCAATCAAGGCAGTCTCTTCAATAAATGGTGTTGGGAAAACTGGACAGATACATGCAAAAACAAACAAACAAACAAACAAACACACACAAAAAAACAAACTAGACCACCAACTTACACCATACACAAAATAGACTCAAAATGGATAAAGGACTTAAACATAAGACAGGAAACCATAAAAATACTAGAGGAATCCACAGGCAGCCAAAGCAATTTCTTCACTGATACCTCTCCTAAAGCATTGGAAACTAAATAGAAAATAAATGAACTTGACTACATCAAAATAAAAATCTTTTTCCCAACAAAAGAAGCCATCAACAAAACAAGATTGACCACTGTGTGGGAGAACATATTTGCCAATTTTATCACCAATAATGGTTTAATGTCTAGCATTTATATGGAACTCATACAACATAACAAAGAAGATAAATGATCCAATAAAAAAAATGGGCAATGGACCTAAATAGATGCTTTTAGAAAGAAGACAGAAGGAAGGACAAGAGACATATGAAAACATGCTTAAAGTTACTTATTATTTGAGATATGCAAATAAAAAGGACAATGCAGTGCCATCTCACACTTGTCAGAATGGCTATCATCAACAAATCAATAAAGGACAAGTGCTGGCGAGGATGTGGAAGAAAAAGAAATCTCATGCACTGCTGGTGGGATGCAGACTGGTGCAGCCACTGTGGAGAACAGTACAGAGTTTCCTCAAAAAACTAAATGGAACTCCCATTTGACCCAGTAATCCCACTTCTAGAAATATATGCCAAGAAAGTAGAAACACCAATCAGAAAGATATATGCACCCCTATGTTCATAGCAGCACAATTCACTATAGCTAAGTTTTGGAAACAGCCTAAATACCTATCAGCAGATTAGTGGATTAGAAAACTATGGTACATCTACACAATGGAGTACTGTGCTGCTTTAAAAAGAAGCAATTATTACCATTTGCAACAGCATGGATGGAACTGGAGAGCATTATGCTAAGTGAAATAAGCCAGGCGATGAAAGAAAAATACCACTTGTTCTCACTCATTTGTGGATAATAAAGAACATTATAAATTGATGAACAAAAAGACTAATACAGATGCAGTAAAGCATCAAAGAGTCTGTCAAATTGCTGTCTGGAAGGCTGGAGAGTGTCGTGGGGGGAGATATATAATCCAAAGGACTTGTATGCATGCATATAAGCACAACCAATGGACACAAGACACTGGGGGAGGTGAGATGAATGCATGGGACATGGGTTAGTGGTGGATGAGGGAAGGTCAATGGGGGAAAAAAGAGATATATGTACTACTATTTATAATACTTTAAACAATGAAAAAAAAAACATAGCCCTGAAACAGAAAAAAAGATATACAATGTGATGATTTAATACATGTGGAAAATGCAAAATTATCCTATATAATAAAGAGTTAATATGCAAATTGATTATCACAACCTTGCACAAGATGGCCACCTCTATGTGGTCACAAGATGACCACCACAATATGGCTGGCAGGGGAGGGCAGTTGTGGGCAATCCATCCAGCAGGGGAGGGAGGTCAGTTGGGGTGGGCCAGGCCTGCAGTGGAGGGAGGGCATTTGGGGGGACCAGGTCTGTATGGGCATGAGTGCAGTTGGGAGGGACCAGGCCAGTAGGGGATGGCAGTTTGGGGTGAACAGGCTATCAGGGGAGGGCAGTTTAGGGGAACCAGACTGACAGGGGATGGCAGTTGAGGGTGACCAGGCCTGAAGGTGAGGGCAGTTGGGAGTACCAGGCTGGCAGGGTAAGGCAGTTAGAGATGACCAGGCCTTAAGGGGAAGGCAGTTAGGAGCAATCAGTCTAGCAGGGGAGTAGTTTGGTATTGATAAGGATAGCATGGGAGTGGTTAGGGGCAATCAGGCAGGCAGTCAGGCGAGCAGTTGGGATTCAGCAGTCCAGGATTGTGAGAGGGATGTCCGAATGTTAGTTTAGGCCTGATCCTGGGCAGACATCCCTCAAGGGATCCCATATTGGAGATGGTGCAGTCTAGGCTAAGGGACACCTCTACCCCAGTGCACAAAGTTTGTGCACCGAGCCTCTAGTTATTATAATAGGATGAGTTTACACCTGTTATATCACTTAGGTCAAGATCTTATCTTTAGTATGGCAGAGGTCCAAACTATGTAACAATTAGTCAGGTCCTTTCTATTGTCCTCTGCTGTCTCAGTTGTTGCTGATTATCCTGGGAAAAGGCTAGGTCTATAAGAGGTACACAGGTTGACCCCAAAAAATATATGGACACGGTAACAGTCAACTGATGTTTTTTTTTTTTTCCAGTTTTAACCCATCACTATTGACTTTATAATTATTCAAAATGTTTATACATTTTTGGGAGACTGTGTGTGTGTGTGGAGAGAGAGAGAGATAGAGATAGAGAGAGAGAGAGAGAGAGAGAGAGAGAGAGAGAGAGAGAGAGAGAGAGAGAGATGATTTCTTAAGCTAGGATTTAAAGCTAAATTTTATATTTAATGAAATCCATAAGGACCTTTGGTTTCACATGCTAATTTAAAAAGTGTTATAGCTATCTTAAAATTAACTTAGAATGTGATGAGTAGACTTGTTGTTATGGAGTACTTTGGAAGACTATAGATATAACCTAAAATCATTATGTGGAATACTACAAATTAATGAATACATTCTAAATCTTTAAAATAACTGCAAATTCATTTCCAACTTGGGCATTCTTCTGCATGATTGTCATTAAAATTGATTCTTATTATATATGCATGCTGTTCCAGGTGTGCCAATAGTTCTGCCCATTTGTAATTTCATGCTTTGGTATTTAAAGAGTAAAGCAAGCTTTGCCTTTGGCATTGAGACATTATGCATTGATTAGAACTAGAAAAACCAAGTTGTTTATATCAGAATGGATCCAAGAGTTGACCTAATTCTGAGACCTAACTACTATCACACTAAACACTATGATTCTCAGTACATATTTTTAAATACTACTATAATACTTGATTATCTTAGGAAACCACCCAGCATTCATGAGAGAAAAATCCAAGACTATACAGATTACAAAGCTTGTCTATGATCAGACAATCATTGACATTTCTTTAGTGGAAGTTTGGGGACCATTTAGTTATAATAGATGTTTCTGTTAGGGAATATCAGGAGAGTAGGTAGCCAAGGTAGCATGGGGACCAAATCATAGAAAGCTTTTTAGCCCTAACTAATGAGAGTGGACTTAATCCTGATTGTAGCAGGGAGCCCACTTGAGAATTTTATGCAGAGGATTTTGAATATGCTTTTCTTTCAACTTCTGAATATAGGATTTAACTTTACTTATAAGCACCAGAAAGATAAGGTCACTCAATGGACCTTTTATAGCTCAGCTGTGATGGCTGCTTACTATACTTTCTTTCTTATCAAGTCTTATCTCGTATTCTATTGAATTTAATGGTCATTTACTAAATGCCTATAATGTAAAAGGCACTGTGCTAGGCACTTGTTTGTTGTTTGTTTAGTAGAGATCAAGTCTAAATTCTTAGGCAATACGAGATCCAAAAAATGTATAAAAACAGAAATTATAACTCTAAATGCTCAGAATTAAGTTTTTCTGTGAATTATTTATTCTGTAGTTCAAATATTTAACCCAGGGCTGCTAGATCCTTCCCATGACTCTGTAATCACCCCTGCCATTAAGCAATGTCATTTCCTTTGCCAGTTCACTGTTGCTTCTAGGATTTAGTCCAAATGTTTTGGCTGGGTTTAGAAATCTGGCCTTAACCAGACTTTCAGTGTTGTTTTTCTACCCTTCCCCCTCCCATGCATTCCACATTCATCTTCCCCTAACTACACTATCCAGATTATAGAGCAAGCTTGACCTTGTGATCTTTATCTTAGTATAGCATGATATTTCATGTATCTGGTTTTGTATGCTATTGCAATTGATGAGAATGTGTTGCATCCCTTGGTGTGTTAGGATTGAAAAAAATCACTGCTGAATTAGATGGCAAATTCCTTTTATTTAAAAAAATTATGAATAACTTCCAGGCAAGAACTATAACTTTAAATGCTCAGAATTAGTATGGTTTGTCTCTATCTTCTTACATCCAGTGCCTTGCTGAGTGGCTGGGAGATAGGAGGTAGCCAGTACAAGTCAGATAAATGAATGTATGTGCAAAGAATTCAAACTCTTTTTGTATAGCCCAAACCAAGCAGAATCAGGCTAATGAGTGTTCTAGGGGCCAAGGGTTACAGCAAAGTGGCCAGAGAAAGGAGAAATATGTGGGGGGAGAGCCTATAAGCAATGGGCAGAATTTTTTATTATCTACTGTGTTAGATCATCTGCCTCACTGCTTCCCTCCATTAGTGTGTATAATTGAGAGCAAGGAATGAATATTTTGGTTAATTGGATTTTCTGGTTAACCAGTGATTGAATGAAAAGTTTCTTTTGGAAAAAAATATTTCTAACATTAAATATTATTTTCTATCAAAGTAATATTAAGCCAAAAAATAAACCTTTTATGATTCAGAAATCATCAACAATGTAAGTACTACTTGATTATAAAATTAGCAATTTTTAAATAAACATAAATTAGTCTGTATTTAGTACAAAGCCCTGTGAAGGATACAAAATGAATAAGACCTATATAATGAAGAGGAGCTTGCAGAGTGCTTTAAGAGAAATTCATGGAAATAATAACTCAAATACTGACACTTGAAGAAAGTTTGGGCCTTTTGTCATGGAGACTGGAAGGGACAGATATACATTCAAAGTTTTGAAAAATGTAAGTGTGAAGCATCAGGGCATAAAGAACAGGTTGTAATCAGAGATTAAAGAGCATGAGCTGTCACTACAAAATGGGGATATAAGGGTGTGAATATTAGAAGAGAGCTACTACAGTAGGAAACAAAGCTGGACAGCTTGGTAGGAGGTTAATTATGAGTGGTCATGAATATCAATATAAGAAATGTGGACTTTATTTTGTAGCCAACTGAAAGCTGGAAAGGACTCAGTTTGAATCTTATTTTAATGAGGATCTGTTGAGCAGAAGTGCAAAGGGTGTGTTTGAAGGAAGAGAGACAAGAGGATACAGGAACCAAATGTTAGGCTATTTCAATAGACCATCCATCCATACACTCATTCATAATTCATTAATTTATTAAATGACTATGTGTTTTGGTAAAGCAGTATTCTGGCCTGGAAGAAAAATGGCAGGTTGAAAGTTGGCTAAACAAAAAGTAGTGAGAAAACCGAAGAGAGAAATCAAAGACAGGGATACAATTTCAATGTTATAAAAGTAGAAATTGAATCAATTCTAGATTTTCATCTTGTAATCATGATTAAAGTTTGATTGGGATGAAGAAATAGGAACAGTGACAACACCTGCCAGAGCAAAGCATGGGTAAGGGCTAGGTAATGCTTTGGGGATAATGTGCAGAACTTCCTTTCATAACCTCAGCAAGCAAAGGGATCCTATAGGATGCAAATTTAAGCATGCAACAAATAGGATTCATTTCAACCCCCACTGCGGCTTTGGGAGTGGCTTAACTTAGATTAGCTGTTATATTCTAGTTGGTTTTAATTGGATGCTAGAAAGGGAAGCATAACTTGAACACCTGCATGTACCTGTGAAACACCAGATGGAAGTCAAGGGTATGTTTGGCAAGGTGGGCCTGAATTATGGAGGAGGACAGTGTTACCTGATTTAGAGTTACATGTACAAATTTGACAGAATTTGGTTATTAGATTTCAGGGGTGACATAAGTAAAGGGTAATTTGAGGACCTTAATGCCACAAACTGGCAAAGTCTTTTTACTTATGTGTGTCTCTTTTGTCTAATTGAAATAGATCAATTCTGTGGTAGGGAGAATAATGATCCTCCAAAGTTGTCCATACCCTAATCTCGAGAACTTATAAATATGCTGTTATATGGCAAAGAAGAATTATGCTTGCAGAAGGAATAAGGTTGCTCATCAGATGACCTTGAAGAGGTTATCCTTAGTTATATGAGTGAGCCCAATGCAATTGCAAGGATCCTTAAATGGTGAAGAGAGAAGCAGAAGATTTAGAGTCAGAAAGATGTCATTGTGTGAAAGACTTCACAAACTATTGCTGACTTTGAGGATCAAAGTGGGGGACAAGCAAAGGAATGCAGGCAACCTCTAGAAGTTGGGAAAGGCAAAACAAGGGATTCTACTCTAGAAACTCTAGAAATGAATACAGCCATGTACACACCTTGATTTTAGCTTAGTGAAACCCTTTTTTTGAATTTATGACCTCTAGAGCTATAATACAGTAATTTGTGCTGTTTCAAATTACTAAATGTGTGATAATTTGTTACAGTAGCAATAGGAAAGCATTGCAAACCAAATTGTTTTTTTCCTGATAGCCATTAATCTAAACAATTTTTAAACAGTGATACATAGCTTACTCATGCATTACTGTAAAATAAGCCCTATTTCCAGACATTTGGATGCTTCAGAATTGAGGTAGGACTCTAGGCTCTCATGTCTTAAAGTTTACATAGATGATTGTTATATATTACTCCTTTTGAAAATTATTGTAATATTTCCCTGAATGTCTGTCCAGATGAAAATAAAAATAACCAAATAGAGCCACAAACTTATATCTTTGAAAATCAAGGTGAAGGAGTGTGAGAAATAGTTTGTGAAACCTTGAAGTTTAACCTAGTTTGTAGTGTTACATTTTTAGAAACCTGCAAGAGAATCCCTTGAGTAGAGGTTCCTATCTGCTGTGTTTAATAAGCAATAAACTCTTTGCCTCAGAAACTTTTGTTTAATATGTAATGATAAAAATCAATCCTTGTCTTTGTATAAATAAAATTATATTGTCTCACTTTATAGTATTTTTAGGTAAGGATACATTTAAAAAATCTATGGATGAGTCATATGTACATATTCTAAGACTTGGCACTCCACTAAAATAATTCAGAGATAATTCTTCAAAGCACCATTAACCAGCATAGATTCATGTGAAGTCCCTTTCTCAAATGTCTTTTATTCATTTGATAACCACTCAGTAACCTTGGGTGGTTATTAATATTAAATCATTCTTCCAATACATTTTTTTCATTAGTGATTCCTGTTTTAGAATCTACTTCTGTAAATAATTTCCTACTTTCTCTTAATATTTTTTTCACATTTAGATTTCTTTGACAGCTGAACAGTTTCAGGATACCAGCAAGATATTTAGACATTTTATTGTATCATCTCTCTTTTGAGTAAGAGAAATAGAGGAGTGCATCAGAAAGGATGAAAAAGTAGGGCATAGAGACTTTCTAAGATAATTCTGTCAGACTTCCTATTGGTTCAGGTCAGGAAGCATGTGACTTGGACCAGCCAGCTGAGAACAGCTATTCATCAAAGCAGACATAAGTCAGCTAACTCTATGGCCATCTTCAGATTTTTGCTGTGACAACTTGCAGAAACTTAGGGGCAGGACAATGAGGAATGGGACCTTTGGGTTCAATGAGTTAAATAGGATTCTTGGGGAAGACAGAAGACAAGGCTGTATACACAAGGTCTTGCTAGAAATGACAGATAACTGTAATGAGTAAAATGCATGTTAGTTCATTACCAAAGTTTAGTGACAGTCTTATTATCAGCTATATAAAGCAGATAAAGATCAAGTTAGAGCAACAGGAAAGAAGACCATCTGTATGCCTGTACTAAATGAGTTTCTGTCATCACGATATGTCTATGACATATAAGTGAGGTCACTTCACATGAATAATGCATGATGGAAAGAGGGAGAAAAACAAGTTTTCATATCTAGCTTGGGCCTGAAATTTTCCATTATATCAAAATATATTATGAGAGGATGGATCCTCTTCACTTCTATGGAATTGTTGCTACAGGGACTCTCTTAGTCTCTGCTTTACTCAACTTTCTACTTAATAGGGAGAGCCATCCCTGACACAGCCAAGATATATCAATCCTATCTTTACAGGCCATTAAATAGTCATGGGATATAGACACATAATCCTAGAGAGGGAGTTGGACAGTTTGAGTGCCAATAATTGTACTGACACTAACTCATGATGTGATAAGGCAGATCATTTAACCTCTATGTGAATGAAGATGAAAATACCTAATCTTCTAGAGCCTTACAGACACATCAAAGATAAAATACAATGTAAATAAGTATGAATGCCCTTTAAAATATATGAACTGATATATCAAATATATATAAACCTAGACACATGCAGGGTATTTTAGTTATCATTATAATGTTTCTCTATCTAGATTAGGTCTGCTGAACTCCCAGAACAAAAAGGATCTTCCAAATAAGTGAACTACGGTATATCATGAGTAAATGACCTAAATACAGAAGCACAGAAATAGGACAATGTTGTATCACCTATAAATTATCACCATATCAAGCAACAGTGGCTGCCTCCTGCTATAGTTTTCATAGGGTTGTTCTGGTGCCTTGTTTGGGTGGATCAGGTCTTTAGGTTTTAAATAATGACTAAGTAATTATAGCTCTTCTCTCAGTACCCTTTAACCAGGAATAGTGTGTACTTGAAGTTTAAAATGGGAAGTGCTCTGCTTCTGGACAAGATGAAGACACAGGGAACAAATTGAAACTGCCACCGAAAACAATAAAATAATGCATAAAATTGGTGAAATAATAGTTTGCAAGACACTGGACATCAAAAATGAACTTGGTGATCCCTAAGATAATGGAATCAAATCCCATTATTATCCTAGACTAGAGGCCCGATGCAAAAAGATTCATGCAAGTATGGGCCTTCCTTGCCCTAGCTGCCAGCACTGACTTCACTCTGGCTGGAGCTGTCTTTCTGCACAACCTGGAGCCATCTTTCTGTCTTCACACGCTGCCCAGAGGCTCTGAGTGGCTGGGGCGGTGTGGAACACCTGCCCCGGCCACTCAGTGCTTATATATGCATATTAACCTGCCATCTTTGTTGGGTTAATTTGCATACTCACTCCTGATTGGCTGGTGGGCATTGGGAAGGTACGGTCAATTAGCATGTTGCACTTTTATTAGTGTAGATTACCTCTTGGAGAGAATGTTCAGGTCATAGTGCAGAGAAGAACAACTGAGGCAGAGCTAAGTGGACTTTTTGTGTTGATGTGATGGGACTGAGAATTCAAGGAGACCAAGAGCACTATAGTTTTTAGGAAAGAGTAATATGGGAAAAAGAGCTGTATGTAGAGAGAATTTTGGAAATTTGTGGAGGGCTCCCTTTGAGTATTCAGATAAATTCAGATCAGCACGTGTATACAAATAAATTACTCAAGGCTGAGGAAATAAAACATTTGAAGGGGTTAAAGTTAACAGTGCTTGCAATCATATAGGCTGGGAATAGTGCCTCTCCCTACTGGCTAAGCTGGATAACGTCAAGATTTATAAGCCACTGAATGGAGTAAACATAAGGATTCCAACTGAGTAGAAATAACAATTCCTAGACTGAACTCTTCTCTGATCCTACCTAACAAAACTTAACAGCAGCATCAAAAGGATCAAACCATTTTCAAGTAAATTAACTGGATCTCAAAACAAATCTCAAGATTAATAGGAACACAAAATTATAAAGCACCAAATAAAGAAAAATATTACAATTCCTGGCATCCAATAAAAAATTAATACCCATATAAAGAAACAGAAAATTTTAATCCAAAATGCAAAAATAAATCAAAACTGAAGCAGAATTGACACAGATATTAGAATTACTACACAGTTAATTAAAATAGTTACTATAACTATATTCCACACTAGAGGCCTAGTGCATGAAATTCGTGCACTGGGGGAAGTGTACCTCAGCCCAGCCTGCACCCTCTAGGATCCCTTGGGGATATCTGACTGCCAGTTTAGGAGCAACTGCCCTCCCCTGCAGGCCTAACCCCCACAACTGCCCTCCCCTACAGGTCTGGTCCCTCCCAACTGCCATCCCCTGCAGGCCTTGTTCCCCCAAGCTGCCCCTGGCAGGCCTGGTTGCCCCAAACTTCCCTTCCCTGCTGGCCCAATTACCCACAACTACCCTCCCCTGCCAGCCATCTTGTGGTGGCCATCTTGTGATTACATGGGGGTGGCCATCTTGTGACCACATAGGGGCAGCATCCTTGTGACCACATAGTGGTGGCCATCTTGTGAGAGGGCATAATGGTCAATTTGCATATTACCTCTTTATTATATAGGATGTTCAAATTTTTGACACTTGGAAAATGAAACCATGAACCCAAATTGAACTTCTAGAGATGAAAATTACCATATCTGAGATTAAAAATACACTGGGTAGGATTAATGGGAAATTAGATATTATAGAAAAAATAATAGAGAACTTGAAGGCATAGCAATACCAACAATGGAAAGTGAAACAGCTAGAGAAAAGAGAATAAAATAAAGAACAGAGTATTAGTGAGCTATAAGATCATATCAGGCAGTGAAGTATACACATAATTTTAGGCTCTAAATGAGCAGAGAAAGGGGGACAGTGAAAATACATTTGAAGAAATAATAGCTAAAATTCTTCCAAATTTGGTAAAAACTATATTCCCTCAGATCCAAAAAGCTCAATGAATCTCAAGCACAAGAGACATGAAAAAAACTACACCAACACATGTCTGAATCAAATTACTTAAATCAGAGATAAACAGAGAATCAGACAAAGCAGAAATTTCCACCTTATTGACAGTGAAACAAAGATAAGGATGACAACAGATTTTTAATTGAAAACCATGAAAGCAAGAAGATAGTAGGTTAAAAAAAAAAGAGACATATGTGATACTTTAAACAATAAAGAATTTAAAAACAAAAGATAGCAGACAGACATCTTTAAAGTATCATAAGAAAAAAACAAACAAACAAACAAACAAAAAACCACACAACACAACCTATATTGCTATAACACAATGAAAATACCTGTAAAAATGAAGTTGAAGCCCTGGTCAGTGTTGCTAAGTGGTCAGAACATTAGTCCACATACCAAAAGGGTACAGGTTCAAATCTCACTCAATATTACAAGGATCAGGAGGGGAGAAATGGAAGTACGCAATTATATAGTTCATGTACTATAACACACAAAGTGACATAACATTACCTGATAGTAGATTGTTAAGTTTAAAGATGTATGTTGTAAATCCTGTATCAATCACTAGAATGAGTATAAAGAGATATATTTACTAACTTAAAAAAGGTAAGATGGAATAGTTAAAAATGGTCAAGGAATCTAAATGAAGTCAGAAGAAAGAAGAGATGGACAAATAAGAGCAAAAGAGCAAGGTAATGGACACAAACCTAATGATACCACATTGTGATATTAAATGTAGATGTTTTAAGCCATAACTGTATGCTGCCTATAAAAAATACACCTTAAATATAAATGTGCAAATAAGCTATAAATAAAAGATGCAAAAAGCACCTTGAATATAATATGCTAATCACTAGCTGAGTAGCTATATTAATAAAATAAGTTAGCCTTTAAGAACAAATATTACCAGAAATATGGAAGGTCATTTCATAATGACAATTGAATCAGTTCATAAAAAGGACATAAAAATTCTAAATGTGTATGTACCTAATAATAGAGCTTCAGAGTATCTGAACAAAACATAATTAGACTGCAAAGAGAAATAAACAAATCCACAATTATGGTTGGAGATTTAAATACCCCTTGCCCAGTAATGAATATAACAAATAAATAGAAAATCAATAAGGAAATATAAAATTAGAATAACACTATCAACCAGCATGAGCTAATTGACATTTATAGACTATTTTCCCCAACAAGAGCTGCATTCATATTTTTTTCAAGCACATATGTAACATTTACAATTATGGGGTATAAAACTAGTTTGAAAACTAAGCAACATACTTTCAAATAACCCATGAATAAAAGCAAATAAAGAGAGAAATTATATTGTAATAAAAACCATATATGGCAAAAACATAGCCAAAATCATACTCAAAGGGCAAAAAGTAAAACCAGTTTCCTTAAAAACAGGAACAAGACAGGGGTGCCCACTCTCACCACTCCTGTTCGACATAGTACTGGAAGTACTAGCCATTGTGATCAGACAAGAAGAAGAAATGAAAGGCATACAAATTCAAAAGAAGAAGTAAATCTGTTCTTATTCACAGATGACATGATATTGTACATAGAAAACCCCAAAGACTCCATCAAAAAATTATCTGACTTAATAACTGAATTTGGCAATGTAGCAGGATCCAAAATTAACAAAGTTAAACCCAGAAGTCTATGGCTTTTCTATACATCAATAACAATCTCACAGAAAGAAAAACCTAAAAGGCAATCCCATTTACCATTGCAACAAAAAAAAAGATACCTAGGAATAAGGAGATAAAAGACCTGTACTCAGAAAATTTTAGGACGCTGAAAAAAGAGATAAAGGAAGACATGAACAAATGAAAGAATATACCAGGTTCATGGATTGGTAAATTCAGCATCATTAAGATGTTCATACTACCCAAAGCAATCTGTAAATTCAATGCAATCCCCATTAAAATACCAATGGCATACTTCAAAGACCTAGAATAAACTATCCAAAAATTCATCTAAAATAAAAAAAGACCCCTAGCAAAACTGGTTTGGCTCAGTGGATAGAGTGTCAGCCTGCGGAGTGAAGGGTCCCGGATTTGATTCTGGTCAAGGGCATGTACCTTAGTTGTGGGTACATCCTCAGTAGGGGGTGTGCAGGAGGCATCTGATCAATGTTTCTCTCTCATCAGTGTTTCTAGCTTTCTATCCCTCTCCCTTTTTCTCTGTAAAAAAATCAATAAAATATATATTTTTTAAAAAGACCCCAAATAGCTGCAGCAAACTGGAGAAATAAGAACAATGTTGGAGGGATCACAATACCAGCTATCAAACAATAATACAAAGCCACTGTTCTAAAAACTGCCTGGTACTGGCTCAAGAACAGACATATAGACCAATGGAACAGAACAGAGATCCAAGAAATTGACACAGACATTATGCTAAATTAATATTTGACAAAAGAGGCAAAAGCATACAAAGTCAAGACAGTCTCTTCAATAAATGGTATTGGAAAAATTGAACAGATACATGCAAAAAAAAAAAAGAAGAAACTAGACCACCAACTTACACTATACACAAAAATAAACTCACAATAGGTAAAGAATTTAAACATAAGATGAGAAACCATAAAAATCTTAGAAGAAGCTATAGGCACCAAAATAGCAGACATTTGTCATAGCAATATCTTTACCAATACTGCTCCCAGGGCAATGGAAACTAAGGAGAAAATAAACAAATGGGGCTACATCAAAATATAAAGCTTCTACACAGCAAAAGAAACCATCAACAAAACAACAAGGAAGCCCACTGCATGGGAGAACATATTTGCCAAAGTTATCTTTGATAAGCGTTTAATCTCCAAAATCTACAGGAGACTCATACAACTTAACAAAAGAAAGATAAGCAATATAATAATAATAATAATAAAAATGGGCAAAGGACATAAATAGACACTTTTTGAAAGAGGACATATAGAAAGCCAAGAGACATATGAAAACATGCCCAAAGTCACTAATCACTGGACAGATGCAAATCAAAATAACATTGAGGTACTATTTCATACCTGTCAGTATGGCTATCATCAACAAATCAACAAAGGACAAGTGCTGGAGAGGATGCTGAGAGAAAGGAACCCTCTTGCACTGCTGGTGGGAATGCAGACTGTACAGCCATTATGGAGAACAATATGACATTTCCTCAAGAAAACTAAATATGGAACTGCCATTTGAACCAGTAACCTCACTTCTAGGAATATATCCTAAGAAACCTGAAACACCAATCAGAAAGAATGCATGCACCCCTATGTTCATAGCAGCACAATTTATAATAGCCAAGATAAGGAAACAGCCCAAGTGCCAATCAGTATATGAGTGGATTAAAAAAATGGTGGTACATTTATTCCATGGAATACTATCCAGCAGCAAAAAACAAACAAACAACAACAACAACAAAAAAAAAAAAAACCACAAAAAACAACCAAAAAGCAAAACAAAACAAACAAAAATCCACAGGATCTCTTACCCTTTGAGACAGTATTGAGAGACCTGAAGAGTATTATGTCAGAAATAAGCCAGGCAGAGAAAGGCAAATATCACATGATCTCTCTCATATATACAATCTAATGAACAAAATAAACTGTTGAACAAAGCAGATACAGAGGCATAAAATCATGAACAAATTGTCAAATCTTACAGGAAAAAAAAATTTAATTTAGTATTACCAACCCTAATTGTTTTTGCATAGGCTGGTCTCATTTCAGCAGGCAATGCATAAATTGCCTCTATCTGTAACCAACATTTCTTAATTACCTTTCCGTCTTCTCCTCTAATCATATTTTCAAAAATATCATTGAAGTAACAATACTATATATTACAGTCATGCTTAACAGTGGGGATACATTCTGAGAAATATGTTATTAGACAGTTTCATAATTGTGTCAACATTATAGAGTGCAATTACACAAAACTAGATGATATAGCCTACTATACACTTAGACTATATGGTATAACCTATTGCTCATAAACTACAAACAGCATGCATAGCATGTTACTATACTGGATAGTGTTGGCAATTATAATACAATGGTAAGTGTTTGTGTATTGAAACATCTAAACATAGAAACAATACAGTATAAAAGATAAAAATTCTAAAACTGTATAGGGCATTTATATGAATGGAGCTTGCAAGGACTCAAGGTTGCTCTGAGTGAGTCATTGAGTGAATGGTGAGAGAATGTGAAGGCCTAAAAAATTACTTTGCACCCCTGTAGACTATAAATACTTTCCCACAAGCTTTCCTTCTGCTTCCTTCTGGTAGGGTCAGATAGATCATAAAAATTGTCAATGTTGATCCATGAAAAGAGATGTGAGCTGAAATAATTGGAAATGTTGAAGAGAAACTGGCTGGATAAGCTATGGGTCACTACAACAGAGACTGCAGGAGGGAGTGAAAGGTTGCCTGAGGATCAGTAGGAAGAAGAAACCAATATGGAGAAATAAAGGAACACAGATATAATGGCAATGTAGTTTGGGCTATTGCATGTTGGAGCAATGGTAAGATTAAGGAACTCTGTGGTATTCATTTTAAAAAGTGGGAATTTAACATTGAGAACTGTAGCACCCTCTGTAGTGCTGGGGACACAGGCTGCTCTGTACTGAAACAGTTCAGTGGCTGACTGATGGGGATATGATCTGTGCACTGACAACTATGTGCTGTGAGTGAGAGGAAATCTGTTGTCAAGCCCAACATATATTATTCCCATCCTAATACACTGTATATAAAAATCCAAAAGCCATTATGACCTAAACAACCAGACGTATGACCGAACAGCAGGCTGCACAGGGCTACAAGGTCTGCAGGGATGCTAGTGAGGGACGACCATATGACTGAACAGCAGACTGCGTGGGGTGACCAGGTCGGCAGGGGGGGCAGTTGAGGGCTAGAAGGCCAAAAGGGGGCAGTTGTGTTTGACCAGGCTGGAGGGGGGGGCACTTGGGGTGACCAGGCCAGCAAGGGGGCAGTTAGGGGTGATCAGGCTGGAGGCAGAGGTGGTTAGGAATCATCAGGCTGGCAGTGGGGGCATTTAGGTGCGATCAGGCATACATGCATGTGAGCAGTTAGGAGCCAGCAGTCCTGGATTGGAAGAGGGTACAGGCTGGGCCCCCCCACTCCGTGCATGAATTTCGTGCACTGGGCCTCTAGTCAAAGGATAAAAGAAAATTTCTTCTGAACCACATATCCTTTCATTTCATACAGGAAATTCAGCTCCATTGTAATCTTATGGGACCACTGTTATATATTCAGTCTATTACTGACTAAAACATTGTTATGTAATGCATGACGGTACTTTATGTTGTATAGTATTTACCCAGTAGTATAGACAACCATATTCCTCTCTTCCAGCCAATGAGTTAATGAATGACATTTGTCCAATTTTTGAGGTCAATTCTTTCATTTTGCAAGCAACTTTGTTATTTACACCAGTTGGCTCTGATTTTCAGGATATAATAGCCAAGAGGGAGGTTACTTCCCTTTGAAATTTTAAAATGCTAATTTAAGGCTCTGCAAGTCATCATGAGGTATGAAAAGCTTTCCAAGCGCTAGAAGTACAAAATACAGAGTGGATCCAATCATCTGCTGACGGGCACCTAGGCTGTTTCCAAATTCTGGCTATTGTAGATTGTGCTGCTATGAGCATAGGGGTGCATATATCCTTTCTGATTGGTGTTTCTAGTTTCTTGGGATATATTCCTAGAAGTGGGATTACTGGGTCAAATGGGAGTTCCATTTTCAGTTTTTTGAGGAAACTCCACACTGTTCTCCACAGTGGTTGCACCAGTCTGCATTCCCACCAGCAGTGCAGGAGGGTTCCTTTTTCTCCGCAACCTCGTCAACACTTGTCATTTGTTGATTTGTTGATGTTGGCCATTCTGACAGGTGTGAGATGGTACCGCATTGTTGTTTTGATTTGCATCTCTCGGACAATTAGTGACTTTGAGCATGTTTTCATGTGCCTTTTGGCCTTCCTTCTGTCTTTTTTTGAAAATGTTCTATTTAGGTCCATTGCCCATTTTTAATTGGATTATTTATCTTCCTTTTATTTAGTTGTATAAGCTGTTTGTAGATGTTGGAGATTAAACCTTTATCAGTGGTATCATTTGCAAATATGTTCTCCCACACTGTGGGCTTTCTTGTTGTTTTGTTGATGGTTTCTTTTGCTGTAAAAAAGCTTTTTATTTTGATGTAGTCCCATTTGTTTATTTTCTCCTTAGCTTCCATTGCCTTAGGGGTACTGTCAGTGAAGAAGTTCTTTTGGCATACGTCTGAGATTTTGCTGCCTGTGGATGCTTCTAATATTTTTATGGTTTCCCGTCTGATGTTTAAGTCCTGTATCCATTTTGAGTTTATTTTTGTGAATGGTGTAAGTTGGTGATCTAGTTTCATTCTTTTGCATTTGTCTGTCCAATTTTCCCAACACCATTTATTGAAGAAACTGTCTTGACTCCATTGTATATTCGTGCCTCCTTTGTCAAATATTAATTGAGCATAGTGATTTGGGTTGATATCTGGGTTCTCGATTCCATTCCATTGATCTATATGTCTGTTCTTGTGCCAGTACCAGGCTGTTTTGAGAACAGTGGCTTTGTAATATAGTTTGAAGTCTGGTATTGAGATCCCTCCTACTTTACTCTTCTTTCTCAAGATTGCTGTGGCTATTCGGGGTCTTTTATTGTTCCAAATTAACTTTTGGAGAGTTCTTTCTAGGTCAGTGAAATATGTCGTTGGTATTTTAATGGGGAGTGCATTGAATCTATAGATTGCTTTAGGAAGTATGGGCATTTTGATGATGTTGATCCTACCAATCCATGAACATGGTATGTTCTTCCATCTCCTTACATCTTCCTTTATCTCTTTTTTCAGTGTAGTGTAGTTTTCTGCATATAGGTCCTTTACTTCCTTAGTTAAATTTATTCCTAGGTATCTTAATTTTTTTGGTGCGATGGTAAATGGAATTGCTTTTTTAGTCTCTGTTTCTGCAGTTTCTCTTTTGGTGTATAGAAAAGCCATGGATTTCTTGGCATTAATTTTGTACCCTGCTACATTGCCAAATTCATTTATTAAGTCAATTAGTTTTTTAATGGAGTCTTTTGGGTTTTTTATGTACAATATCATGTCATTTGCAAATAAGGATAACTTTACTTCTTCTTTTCCAATTTGGATGTCTTTTATTTCCTCCAAAAACTATGGTACATCTACACAATGGAATACTATGCTGTCATAAAAAAGAAGGAATTCTCATCATTTGCAGCAACCCTGGATGGAATTGGAGAACATCATGCTGAGTGAAATAAGCCAATCAATGAAAGAGGAACACCACATGACCTCACTCATTTGTGGATAATAAAGAGCATTATAAACTGGTGAACCAAAAGATAGATATAGAGACAGTATATCAACAAGTAGACTGTCAAATTACAGAGGGGAGGGGAGGAAGATCTGGGGGAGATAATAGATCAACCGAAGGATTTTTATACATGCATATAAGTACAACCAATGGACACAAAACTCTAGGGAGGGAGGGGATGTGTGGGAGAGAGGGAGGGGGGCAAAAAAAATCAATAAAATATATTAAAAAAATAAAAGCAAAAAACAAACAAACAAACAAAAAAATACAGAGTGGCACCCACATACACTTATAATGTCCCTAAATACTCCTGTTTCAGTAAAGGAAAATGGGAGAGTCCTAAAGTGTTTTGTTGCTTCTCAAAAAACAAATGGAAAAGCTGGGTCTTATGACTTTTCACTCACAGTGCAGTTAAGCAGGATGTGGGAAAATCTAATGTAAGAGGATTTTATCATAAATAAAATGAATCACTGATAAAACTTTTAAAAGAAAGCAGAACAAAAAGACCTTACTATAAGCAAAAACAAAAATGGCTATGAATATGATCTACTTTTATTTGAAAGTGTTTGTACCAAAGTTATAGAACATATATACTATTCTTGATGCAAGCAGGAAGAGCAAGCACCATTAAATATTCCATTAACCTGATAGCTTTTTGAGTGTATAATTAATTAACTATTGTTATCTTTATTTCGCTTTGAAATCTGAGAAAATTTCTGCTATTCAGACCTTAAAGCAATTTATATAAACAATGCAAAAACTGAGGTGGAGAAAGGTTTTTTTAAATTGCTATATTTTTAAATTTCTATTTGTTGATTTGAAAGAGAGAGAGGAAAGAAAAGAGAGGGGAAAAATATCGATTTGTTGCTCCATTTACTTCTGCATTCATTGGTTGATTCTTCTATGTGCCTTAACCAGGGACCAAACCCACAACCTTGGCATGTGGGGATGATGTTCTAACCAACTGAGATACCCAGCCAGAACTATAGTGATATTAATAATTTCTTTAGTTTTCAATTTTATTGTGTGTGTGTGTGTGTGTGTGTAGTCAGCCTAAGGCAGCTCTACAAAGTTGTTTCTAAACAATTAGTCAACTAAAAATATATACTTATATATTTTATATTAAAACATAATCTAATTTTGCATTAAAATGAGGAAAAATAAATATAATTTCCTCTTATTTTACTTATGAGGAGTAATTAATGCAATTTAAAGATCCATGCTTTCTAAGTTGGAGACACTCTCTAGACTGCTTCATGAATCCAGAAATTGTTGTAGCAATATGGTAGTAATGGACCTCAAATAGATCTGTTTTTAGAAAATAGGAAAACTTTTCATTTTTAACTTATGAAACAAGATGTCATAACTTTTATAAATTTAATGTTCTTAGTCGGTATACATGAGGATGAAGTTATGGGAATGTGGAAGATTAAATGAGGTAATATGTGAAAACCCCTGGCAAATATTAGTGCTTTGTAAATGATACTGTTCTTACCTATTATTAATGTAAGGAAGAAGAAAGAATATAGTAAGCTTTAGAAATATGTTTATACTTGGCTCTAAATACTTTTATTACTCTGTGTGTTGAAATGATAAACTGTGATTAGATGAGAGTTGACCAACAATAAACAATTAAACTCTGTCACTTACCCTCTGCACTATAGTAGAGCACACAGCTTGAAAGGTCATTGGTTTTCTCTGTAAAAAATGCAGATGCATTTCCTGGTGTATCCAGCCCTTGTTAATCCTTCTTTGCTGATATATCTAATTTGGTAGAATATCTTTGATTTCTTCCAAAGTTTGTGTCCTTTTCAGTGCTCTCCTATTTTAAAACCTGGCTTCTGTATATGGGATGTCAGGTTATGGAAAAAGGCAATGTTTTTATATGCTGAAGTGGGCTGAGGAAAACTGCTTATTCAAGGCAGCTCTCCTATAACACTTTATTTTTACTTCTGTTCAGTTTTCATGATAGCATGCCTCATGTCTATCATTTGTGTACATGTCTGACTTCTCCTCTAGCTTTTAAGTTCTTTGAAGCCAATATCGGTGTCTTCTTTGGTTTCATGGCCTTCAGAGCTTAACACAGTACCTGACACAGTAGACACTTGGCAAATGTATATTGATTCACTAATTTACAAAAATTCTTCTATTTAAGAGATAACGTTATATGTTTTAGTCTCTCAAATTAACAGACTTTAAGAAAAATTATAATACCAATTATTTGTGAGACCCAAAGAAACTGGGTGGCTGTATTATTATTGTCATTATTATTTTAATGGCAGCTGAGTATAAATCAGGCATTGTTCCTGCAATATATTTTGACAACTTTAAAAGTCTTACATATTTTCATGACTTTTGACCCTTCACTTAAAGCATTTTTTTCTTGGAAAATAAAAAATAGTTGCAATTTATCTGCGAGGATATTCATAGCATAGTTAAGTATACTAGGGAAAATCTAAATAGCTTAAGCATATAATATTATGAAAATTAAATAAACTCTGTAATGGCCATGCAATGAAATATATCATGCAACTACTTATAGAAACCAGTAACCCATCATGTAATATCATGCACAGTAGGCCACCTGCCACTTTCACAGGAGCCAGCGGGAAGCACAGTGTGATACCGGAAGCTGTGCTGCTTCCATAGGAGCCACGCTGCCTCTATGGGAGCCATGCAGCTTCTGTGGGAGATGGAAGCAAGTGTGGGTGCCAGGAAGGAGCTGCGCTGCTTCCATGGGAGGCGGGCCCTCTGGGCCTGAGCTCAGCAGCAGAGGCTGCTGGCTGGCACTCCTGTCCCCCAGAGGCCCTCTGCGGCCAGAGTGTCCTGACCCAGCCACTCTACACCTGCTGCCCAGAGGGCCTCCGTCACTGTGGTGATGAAGCAAGCATTCCACCAGGCCGCTCATGCTGCCCGCTCTCAGAGGCAGCCCCCCCCCAACCCACCCCAGGACTCGGGCACTCCGGCGAGGCTGAGGGGACTGGGCCCCTCCATCTTGTGGGCTATGGGTGCCACCATCTTTGTGACAGAGTGACAGTTGGGGGTCTAGGCCTGAAGAGGAGCAAGGTCAGTTGGGGGGGACCAGGCCTGCAAGGGAGGGCAGTTGGGGGCAATTGGGCCAGCAGGGGAGCACTTAGGCATCAATCAGGCTGACAGAGGAGTGGTTTGGGTGGTGATCAGGCTTGCAGGCAGAAGCAGTTAAGGAAAATCAGGCAGGCAGGCAGGCAGGCTAGTGCTTGGGAGCCAGTAGTCCCGGATTGGAGATGGTGCAGACTGGGCTGTCCCAATAGTCCCGGATTGGAGATGGTGCAGACTGGGCTGAGGGACACCCCCCCTCCCCGCCAAACACATAGTGCAAGAATTTCATGCACTGGGCCTCTAGTATTATATATTTATCTATACTAACCTATGTAAGTGTTGAAAAACCAAAATGTTAATTGTATTTATTATTGGGTGTTAGAACTGTTTTTATTTATTTTATTCATTCTGGTGATTACTGGCATCTAATTTTTCTGAAGTGAATGTGCAGTGCTTGTATTAAATTTTTATCTAAACAAATGTACAGAAGGCAGTGTAAATGCTTGAACAAATAAGTAATTTCAAAATACTTATTAACAATTTAATGCTGATTCCATCCCTGAGGGCTTAGCCCTAAGTCACTGAAGTATGGAAGAAGATATGAATTTTAAAAAGGGTTATAGAGTTCATCCTATTTTTTTTCTATTTCAAAGAGAACTGATGTGGAAATATGACCTTATTATTTTCATTTTGGATAAATAAACTTTGCAAGAATATAAGTAAATACCGTATTTTCCGGCGTATAAGACGACCCACAAATTTTTACAGTTAAAACATAGGTTTAGGCCTATATTTGCTGTATAAGACTACCCGCCACTTCTGAGGCAACACCAGTTCTTTTTTTAATACACCGCCTCTCTGACTCTGGCCAATCTGAGCAGGCTTTTTACTAGAACACAGTGTAGCTTCGGGTACAGAACATGTATAATTTGCATGCATAAAAAGCCTGCTTGGATTGGCTGAGTTAGAGAGGCGGTCTATTACAAAAAGACTGGTGTTTCCTCGGAAGTGGGGGGTAGTCTTATACAGCGAATATAGGCCTAAACATATCTTTTAACTGTAAAATTAGGGGGTCCTCTTACATGCCGGAAAATACGGTATATGGCACAAATATTTTTAAGTAATTTAAAATGTTATTTCTCTGTTATTTGAAAACTGATTTTTAAAAAGAAAAATATCCTCAGGTAACCAGATTGTCTTATTTTTATGCAGTGTCTTATTTTTTTTTAAGATATAGAAGTCTTGTTTTCATATCAGAATATTTATGTATTATAGAAACAATCAGCATGGCAATTTGACTGTGGTCTATTCAAAACACATACACATATTCTTTGCTGAATTATTTAGTCTACTGATGTCTTTGTAAAGCTCTGTGGCCTGTAGCTAAGCCTATTATAACAACAATGCTGAATTTCTTTATTAAAAGACAGAAGTACATTATTTTATTTTCCAGAAAACCACAGAACAATTTTTTTAGCACTTTGGCATCTGCTGTAATGCAGATTTGCATTGGTTCTTAAGAAATGAGGATTTCAAAGAAACATAATTGCTATTGCCTGAAGAGAGATGCTGTGTGATAGGGCAGAAATGGAAAGTACTTCTAATGATGAGAAAAGGAAGTAGAAAAGAATTATACAACCCAAATATTGCTCTAATATTTATCTCTTCTATAGAAGTCATTAAGGCAGTATAAACTAGGTTCATGTGCATTTAGGTCCAGTGGATTTTATTATAAGGTGACTTGTCTATATAATTGCCCATGATGTGAATTTCAAAGGCAAACTCATATGTGGGAAAAAAAAATGCCAGTTTAGAGCACTGTACTCCCTTTATTTACTTTACTTTGATTTTTTTCTTTCTCATGGTTCTCTTTTTTCCCCTAGGACTTGGTTAGCACCAATGTTTATATGGATTGCATCAACCATTAATAATGCTAAAGACATCAATTTTTATATTCCAAGTCAAATTTATAGAAAATATCCCTTTATTAACTTTTGGTCGAGAATATGTTTGTATATTTTCAGAAAACAACTCCAAGACCATCTGGATTCCTGCAACAGAGAGGAATTGACAGAAGTGCTCCAGCCATGAAGACAGAAGAGAAACAGTTCAGAGATGGAAGACACTGATGATGCCTCACCATACCAGCAGACAGCAGCTACGCGTTGCTGAAGGATGCCCAGGACCAAATCAGAGGCAGTCAGACCTGCATTACCACCATTTGTCCACCAACCAGATCTGAAATATCATGGCTGACATGTATACATAAGGAACTGTTTGACATTGAAATTGGGACTCAAAAGAACTACTGGCCTAGAAAAGAACTCACTACAGACTGATTCATTTGCCTCTCAGCATAATCATTATGGCTTGTCTCAGTTTTAGTTCTTACAAGGGTATTTCTTGGATCACATGATCTCACACATCTAGAGGAAATAATGAACAATATACTGATGAACAAAAACAGACCCAGAGAAACAGAAGCAGCGATCAGACTCTCAAACCTCAGAGGGAAAGTAGGGAAGGGTGAGGTAATGGGAAGAGATCAACCAAAGGACTTGTGTGCATGCATATGGGCCTGGCCAGTGGCCATGGACAACAGAGGGGTGAGGGCCTATGTGGGGAGGATTTTGGGATGGGAATGGGGGGATGAGGACAATTATTTGATACCATAATCAATAAAATTAAAAATAAATAAATAAAATATAAAGACATCAATTTGTATATTCATAGTTATTAAATAGTCTGCAGAATCCAAAGGCTTATCAATTAGGCTTTTTGAAACACTTGGGCTTGAAATGGTTACATAATTAAAGAAAACATATTTTTTCCTTGAATTACCAAAATTATTGGAATGATGGTCTTGCTTTATTATTGTTCATGGTACTTACTACCTCCAGTCAGATGCTATATTTAATTTTTTTTTTAATTCAGTGTCTGCTTCTGCTTCCCAATACAATATAAACTCTATGAATAGAAGGAATTTGTATTTTTGTTGTTGTTTTATCACCAGTACTTAGAAAGTTCCTGGTACAGAGTAGGTGTAAAAAAATATATCCGTTGAATTACTTTTCTTTAAAAAAACAAAACAAAACACAGATAATAGTAGGGCTATATTTATATTTTTGATTGGACCACCTTTTAAAGTTTGATCAATATATTTACATTATGATCACTTTTAAATAGTGAATGTTGAATTTATCCCTTTTGATGGTAGCTTAGGTGATCAGAAAATTGTGCAAATGATATTGAAGTCTATGTTCTACTTCATTTTGCCAAATATTTCTTGAACATTTGCTATGTTTCTGTTAATGTGATAATTGCTGGGGATTCAAGAATTAATAAAAAACAGTCCTTAATTTAGAGGAGCTCACAATCTAAGGGACAGATTTGTAAGTAAATGGTTTTGATATTGTGCACTATGTGTGAAAATAAGGGTATGCCCAAAGGTCCTTGGGGGTACTTGGATGAGTTAACTCTGGGGATTGGGCATCAAGATAAATAAGATGTGGTCCTTTGTCCTTAAGGTTCTCACATTCAAGTGATGAAGATAGACACAGAACTATAATATAATGCAATCTATCTTGTATTAGAGATATACATCAACTAATGTGACCACATCAAGAAAATAACAGTTCTGCCTTAGATGTTAGGAAAATGCTTTTGGAACAGCTGATATTTTGCACTGGGCTTTGAATTCAGTAGATACAATGGTAATAGAGGCAAATGCATCTAAGTTAGAGTAGCTAAAGTGTAGTGGAATGGTAGGGAGTCCCAAAAAGTAAAGCTAGAAGGTTGCCAGATAGATTTAAGGATATGGACTGCTATGCTAAGGCTATTGTACATTATAACATAAATTATAGGAATATTGAAGATATAGGTCCCTATTATTATCTGGATTTAGTTCTTTGAGTTGACTTGGTGGTGTTCATCCTAGGTTGATTTAGCTCTGGATAATGAAACTTTTAGCACAAAATCATAGAGAAATATTTACAATCCAATTTATTATTTAACAATGATAAATGTTTCTGTCAAAAGTATTGGAATACTTATTTTCTTTTTAAAAATATTTTATTGATTTTAGAGAGAAAGGGAGAGTGAGGGAGAGAGAAACATCAATGATGAGAGAGAATCATTGATCGGCTGCCTCCTGCATGCCTCCTACTGGGGATCAAGCCCGCAATCCAGGCATGTGCTTTTGGCTGGAATCAAACCTGGGACCTTTCAGTCCACAGGCAGATGCTCTATCCATTAGCCAAACCAGCTATGCCTAGAATGCTTATTTTCACCTCTCACATGGGAAATCAAAATAGGAACACAAGTTTACTTAGATAAATTAAAAGTAAAGGAAGTTGTGTCATTAAAGAGACAAATCTGTGATAACCAAGAAAAGTCAGTGTTCTACTTACAAAGATGAACCTGGCACACAAATGTGTACAGATGTAGGCACAATTAAAAGGGGTTGATTTGATTTGACTTTCCATTTAGTTAAATGCTTACCTGAGCCCTAGTCTCCTAATTCCCCTCTAGCATATAATTCAAGAGTCTATACTGCATTTTTCTGTAATTCAGAAAGACTTTCAAACATTAGAAGCCTTTGCTGGTTTGTATAGAAAATTCCCACTAGGGCTGTGAGAAGACCCAGCATATTCATCCACCAATCACTTCAGTTTAGTCTTAATACAAAATTGTGCTTTAAATTAATCAAATAAAATATTAAGCAAATAATAGATTCTCTACATCATAGCCAAACATGTTTTTAACTGTGAAGTGTAAAAGCCAGAATTTATCTATAATTTTATGAAATTAAGCACCTAAAACTAAAATCAATATATGTAAAAGATTAAAAATAGCCCCCAAAGTCAATTCAATAATGCTAACTAAAGCCAAATTACAAATATGTAAGGGCATTATAAAAGAATAATTCCAGATGGATCTAAGAGGGAGAGGGATAGGGGAGGATAGAAGAGAGGGAGAAAAAATAGAAAAGTAAGAAAATTGAAAGAAGAGTAATAATATCCAAAAAAAGAAGATATAAATTTTTTAATTTTGTCATAGGCCAGGTTACAATTTAGTTCAAAAATGGACATTTGAAGCAATAGTTTTGTGGCTACTAGTGATATTGATTTTTCTTTCTTCATGCCTCTTTTGTTGAGAAGCTGAAGTACAATATTACTGAGAGGAAAAAGAGGTATTTGTTGAAAAGATGGAAAAGGAACAAGTAAAGAAATACTCTCTATCCTCCCAAGAAAGTTTAACATTGCTTCAGTTCAATAAATATTTGAAAGCCACATATATGTGGGAAGTTTTGAATAGTATTTCTTTGGCTATGTAAGAAATCCTGTCCTCTTAACTAGATCTTTTTTAGTTCATCTGACATTTATTACTTAGTCTGACAGTATTTCAAATACCAAGAAGGAAAGATAAATATAGGATCCAATTTACAAAGAGATCTTAGAGGCATGAGAAAACATTGCAACTTTTTTTTTTTTTTTAGACATTTTGTTGTTAATTTTCACTTCGTTCTTTGAACTCAGCCTCTGGTTATGAGCTTAGTCTGCTCCCAGTAGAATGATTTATTTTGAGTTTCATTAAGAAAATGACGAACAATTAAAAACAAAATCCTCAGTGTTGGACAACTTTAGCATGGCAAAGCTGCTGAAGAGGAAGCTTGAGACACGGAGAAACCACATTGGAAAGCTCCGTACGGAACTATGTGAAACAAATTGTTTATAACTTGAGTTCATGGCTTCCAATAGTTGAATTATCCTCCACTGAGTTCTGTTGTACTATAGGCATTTAATCATTTATTCAGCAAACATCCTATATAATAAAAGGCTAATATGCAAATAGACTGAACAGGGGGAAAAAACAAACAACGGAACATCCAGTAGCCTTGATGTGTGCTGACCAACAGGTGTTCATGCATGGAATATGCGGAGTGTGGGCAGCAGGTGGCACACCACAGGCATCAACCATGCTGGGAGGGTGAAGCAAGTGAGCAGGGGTGCCAGTCCACAGCGGGTCACTGGTTGTTGTCATCGGGCAAGCCTCTAGTGGTCACTAAAACTTCTTTGCTTTTACACACCGCAGTCCCACCTGATGCTTGCACCCACTGCCAAAGCCAGAGCTGCCACTTGTACCTTCTGCCAGTGCCCACAAGTGCCATCAGCAGGTGTGAGCAGTGGTTGCTGACCCTGATAGCCCCTCAGGGTTTCTCCACCTCTCCCTGCTCCCGAGGGGCCATCAGGTCCAGCATCCACCTCTTGCACCCACTGCCAGCATTGGAGAATCCACTGCCAGCGCTGGCCTTTCTTGCACCCACATGTATTGCTGGAGCTGCCACTCATACATACTGCTGGCCTCAAAACAGTCAGTGGGTGTAAGTGGCAACTGCCAGCCCTGATTGCCCTTGAGGGTTTCTCCACCTTCCCCTGCTCCTGAGGGGTGATCGGGGCAGCAACCACTGCTTGCACCCACTGACAGTGCCAGGCTGTTCACACCCACTGCTGGCATAGGCCCCAATAACTCCATGCCTTCAGCAGGTGCGAGTAGGGCAGATGCAGTAAGTGCATGGGAGTGGCAGTGGCGGGAGTGTGGCTACCACCAGTAGACAGGGGTCTGAGGGCCACAGTGGGAGTGGCTGGGTAGGAGCCCAGAGGATGGGCCAAGACCTGCCCCTGTGCACACCACAGTGTCGAGGCTCACAGTTCCTTTCAAGGTGCACTAATCAGTGCACTGGGCCCCTAGTTTATACTAATAAAAGCATAATATGCTAATTAGTCCAGTTAGTCCAGGCATCTTCTGGTAGTCCAGTTCTCCTTCAGGACAAAGCCACAATGGCAGGAACCAAAGCAGAGGCAGTTAGTGGCAATCAGGCTGACAGAGAAGTGCAGTTAGGGGTGATCAGGCCAGCAGGCAGGTGAGCAGTTAGGAGCCAGTGGTCCCCAGATGTGAGAGGGATGTCCAACTGCCAATTTAAGCCTGATCTCGCAGGGGTACCAGATTAGAGAGCAGGCTGGATGAAGGACCTCCCCATCCCATTTATGAATTTCATGCACTGGGCCTCTAATTTATTAATAAGTACCTATAGTTTATAAGGAAATGGGAGATATAGAAGTGAATAAGATTCCATATCATCCTTCCAAGAGCAAACAGCATGAAAGGGACTATAGAGGAGAAAACTAGGAACTATTATATAATGCAGTCACTTAAGAGCTTTGATAGGCACATGTACAGGGTACTGTGGGGACAAATACAAGGACACTTAACTCATTTTCATTAGAAACTTAAGAAATAATATGACATTTGAGCTTGTAGGGAGGAAAAATAATTTTGCTTTTAGCTTTCTAGATTCTTGGCTGAGAACACCCCTTTTGTAATAAAAGATTAACAGGAGAAAAATAAGTTTAACAACATGTATACCACCTAATACATGGGAGAAACCCAGGAAAACTGAGCAACTCCCTGAAATGGCTCAAGCAACTACCTTAAATACCATTAAATACAATCTCTCACTATACAAAAAAATAAATAAATAAAAAATAAAAATTGCTGGGGGGGAAGGAGGGGGAGTCATTTATGAGAGGTTACCAGATAAAGCACAGTAAACAAGGGTAAGGCTATTATGCAGATTTAAATAATTGCTTTCTCCACTGATTAGAGTTTGTAGACATTTAGTCATCCTCCTCTTCCTGGTACAGCAAGGGAGACATAGATGTTCATAGATATTTTCCTTATAAAGGTAAGTGTCCCTTACAAAAGGGTAAGTTCTACTCAGTTTTCAGACTTTTCATTTGTCAGCTGTTTCTTAAAAATAACTAGCTCAAAATAGTCCTTATGCCAAAAAGGCATATTTTGTGATGATTTAGTCTGTTCCCCTTCAAGCTGAATCATAAAATTCAGAGTGAGGAGGATACTCTGCAGAAGAATCTACATATGTAAAAGCATGGACATAAAAAGGGAAATGCTAACATATTATATAACAGGAGGCAGGGGGTGCCTTGAGAAGATGAGTAGAAATGAGGTCAGAGAGTTAGACAGGGATTAGTTATGTCATGCAATGTCATATGTGCTATTCTTGGGAATTTGAGGTAAAGTTGCAGATCTTTCTAGCACTTTTTTTGGTAGGTTTTCATTGATCTTGATACTATTTTTTCCATCTAGTTTCCTCTTTAATTGTTGCCTTTTTCACAGTAGTTAATTACTAAAATTTCATGGAATTTGAACCTTCTGACAGGTCAGTTGACTGAAACTATGACCCTGATGTAGAGCAAAGATAATGGGGTTAACGAGGGTGGATTGAAAAATGTGCTTGATGTCATTAGTAGGAATCCCCATGAAATAGACAGTGGATATACTGAAGTTTCTAGAAAGGGATGAAATTATGTTAGTGAGATACTACCCATTTCATGCTAAGGTGGTATGAAGGAATGTAATTCTTTATAATGCCACTTCAGATTGTGGGTTTGTGTCTTAGTTTCTCAAAATGAAAATTCATTCTGATCAGTTTTCCCATGCTAATTAAAATCAGAAAATCTGATATTCCAGAGGTACATTTTCTTAATTTATGGTCAAAATTCTATGCAGCAGTATAGCTGGTGTCAATTTTTTTGTACAAGTCACCTCCACCTGATTAGCAGGTTCATTCTAGAAATGAAATGCTGTAACAAAATACTATTTTATAAGCATAGAATCAGAACAAAGGGAATCTAATGTTCTATGGGGGCATTTCCATCAAGCTATGGTGTCCTGACAGACTGTATTTCTCCAGAAATAGTCCTCTAAAGAGAACTGGTATTTGTTTTTAGACTTATTATAGAACATTGATTTTCCTAGACAGAGCATATTGACATATTTTCACACCTTGACTCTCCCTAGAATCCACAAAAATACTCTCCAACATCCACTTGTGATTACATGGTTGTCACACCTAGCTTAATTTCATCATAATTTGGTCTAGAATCTAGATTCTAGATCAAGCATGTCAAATTCATGGACAGAAACTGGATTGACATTGGAAATCTATTAACAGTATATTTGCAAACCATCTCTTAGGATGAAATAATTTCTCTAGGTATCCTGCTTTATCCATTGTTTTGTTTCATTTTTGGAAAGTTTGATGGGCAATTATTGACAGTAGTCCTTATTTTGAACCTATTGCATCCCTAGATCCTTGTGCTAACTTAGCCATTTAAGAATCATAGATTGGGCAGAGAACTCGAAAGATTCTGATCTGTCTCTTGCTTCAATAGTGTTTGGATGGAACAGACTCAGGGATGCCCATTATTCCAGCCTTCATCCACTCTCCTGTGTCACATCCAGTCACCACCTTCAGAACCACCTCTGGGACCAGCCAACACACCGGTTTTTTTTTTCTACCTTAACTATATATGCTGTCTATAAGAGACCCACCTCAGAAAAAAGTACTCATACAGATTGAAAGTGAAGGGATGTAAAAAACATCTTTCAGGCAAATGGAAATAAAAAAAATAAAAAATAAAAAACTGGGGTAGCAGTACTTATTTATGACAAAATAGACCTCAAATTAAAGGCCATAATAAGAGATAAGGAAGGCCACTTCATAATAATAAAGGGATAAATATGACCAGAGGATATAACCCTGATAAACATATATGCACCCAATGCAGGAGCACCCAAATACATTAAAAAAAAAAAAACAACTACAAACAAACAAACAAACAAAACAAAGGGAAAAAAAACCTTTTGGAAGATATCAAAGGAGAGATCAACAATAATACAATCATAGTAGGGAACTTTAATACACCACTGACATCACTGGATAAGCCTTCTAGACAAAGAGAAAAAAAATCAGCAAAGAAGCAGCAACTATAAATGACTCACTAGATCAGAGGGACCTAATTGACATCTTCAGATCATTTTACTTCAAAGCCATGGAATATACATTCTTCTCAAGTGCACATGGAACAATTTCAAAAACAGACCACATATTGGGTCACAAACAAAGTCTCCCCAAATTCGAAAATATTGAAATCCTATCAAACATTTTCTCAGACCACAATGGCATAATATTAGAAATAAACTAAAATAAAAACATTCCAAAAAATTCAAACACTTGGAAGCTGAATAGCATGCTATTAAACAATGACTGGGTTATCACTGAGATCAAAGAATAAATCAAAAGCATCTTGGAGACTAATGAAAATAAAAACACAACAATGCAAATATTGTGGGACACAGTGAAAGCAATCCTGAGAGGGAAGTTTATAGCTCTAAGGCCTACCTCAAAAAAACAAGAAAAAATTAGAATAAATGATCTAACTCAACAACTCAAAGAATTAGAAAGAGAAAAAAAAGAAAATTCCACAGTGAGCAGAAGGAAGGAAATAATAAATATCAAAGCAGAGATAATATAGAGACCAAATAAACTATTAAAAAATCAATAAAACCAAGAGCTGGTTATATAAAAAAGATAAACAAGATTTATGAACCTCTATCCAGGCTTACCAAGAAGTAAAGAGAGAGGACCCAAATAAACAAAATCAGAAATGAAAGAGGAGAAATAACAACAGACCCCACAGAAATACAAAGGGTTATTTAAAAATACTATGAACAACTCTATACTAACAAACTAGACAACCTGGAGGAAATAGACACATTTCTAGAAAAATACAACCTTCCAAACCTTTCTTAGGAAGATACTAAAAGTTTCAATAGGATGATAACTATGTAAGAAATTGAAGCAGTCATCAAAAAGCTTCCAGCAAACAAAAGCCTGGAGCCAGAAGGCTTCATAGGGGAGTTTTACCAAACATTCAGGAAGAACTAAAACCTAACCTCCTCAGACTATTCCAGAAAATTCAAGAAGGAACACTTTCAAGCTCCTTCTATGAAGCCAGCTTCACCCTAATACCAATTCAGGTAAAGATAATACAATGAAAGAGGATTACAGACCAATATCCCTCATGAACATAGATGTCAAAATTGTCAACAAAATTCTAACAAATCAGATCCAACAGTACATCAGAAAGATCGTACACCACGAGAAAGTAGGATTTATCCAGGTGATGCAAGAATGGTACAATATTCACAAATCAATAAACATAATATGTCACATAAACAAATTGAGATATCAATTGATGCAGAAAAAACATTTGACAAAATCCAACATGTTATCTTGATAAAAACTCTCGACAAGGTGGGAATAGAAGGATCATACCTCAACATAATAAAAGCTATGTATGATAAATCCACAGCTAGCATCATACTCAATCAACAAAAACTAAAACTATTTCCCCTAAGAACAGGAACAAGATAGGGATACCCACTTTCACCACTCCTATTCAACATAATGCTGGAAGAACTAGACATTGAAATCAGACAACAAGAAGAAATAAAAGGCATCCAAATTGGAAAGGAAGTAAAGCTGTCCTTATTTGCAGATGACATGATTCTGTCCATAGGAAACCCTAAAGACTGCACCAAAAATTATTAAACTTAATAAATGAATTTGGCAATGTAGCAGGATACAAAATTAATGCCAAGAAATATATGGCATTTCTACAATATACACCAATAATAAACTTACAGAAAGAAAGATTAAAAAATCAATCCTATTTACCATTGCACCAAAATTTTAAGATACCTAGAAATAAACTTAACTAAGGAAGTAAAAGACCTATATGTAGAAAACTGCAGGGTACTGAAAAAAGAGATAGAGGAAGACATAAACAGATGGAAGAACATACAATGTTCATTGATTGGCAGAATCAACATCATTAAAATGTCCACACTACACATAGCAATCTATAAATTCAATGCACTTCCCATTAAAATAACAACTGCATATTTCACAGACCTAGAACAAAGTTTTCAAAAATTCATCTGAAATATAAAAGACCCCAAATAGCTACAGCAATCCTGAGAAAGAAGAACAAAGTAGGTAGGATCTCAATACAAGATATCAAGCTGTATTACAAAGCCACTGTTCTCAAAACTGCCTGGTATTGGTACAATAACAGACAAATAGATCAATGGAATATAATAGAGAGCCCAGAAATCAACTTAAATCACTATGCTTAATTTATATTTGACAAAGAAGGCATGAACATACAATGGAGTCAAGACAGTCTTTAATAAATGGTGTTGGGAAAACTGGATGGATACATGAAAAAAATGAAACTAGACCACCAACTTGCACCATACACAAAAATAAACTCAAAATGAATCAAGGACTTAAACATAAGATAGGAAACTATAAAAATACTAGAGTAATCATAGGCAGAAAAACCTCTGACATATACCAAACTAATTTCTTCACTGATACTGCTCCAAGGGCAATGGAAACTAAAGGTAAGATTAAAAAAAATGGGACTACATAAAAATAAAAAGCTTTTGCATAGCAAAGGAAACCATCAATAAAGCAGTAAGAAAGCCCACTGTATGGGAGAACATATTTGCCAATGATATCATCAATAGCAGTTTAATCTCCGTCATTTACAGGGAACTCCTGCAGCTTAACAAAAAGAAGATAAACAATCCAATCAAAAAATGGGCTACTGATCTAAATAAATGCTTTTTGAAAGAAGACAGAAGGAAGGCCAAGAGACATATGAAAACTTGCTAAAACATCATTAATCATTAGAGAAATGCAAATCAAAACAACAATGGGGTAACATCTCACACATGTCAGAATAGCTATTATCAACAAATCAACAAATCACAAGTGCTGGCGAGGATGTGGAGAAAAAGGAACCTTCATGCATTGCTGGTGGAAATGCAGACTGGTACAGCCATTGTGGAGAACAGTATGGACTTTCCTCAGAAAAACTAAAAATGGAACTCCCATTTGACCCAGTGTTCCCACTTTTAGGATTACATCTCAAGAAACTAGAAACATGAATCAGAAAGGATATATGCATCCCTATGTTCATAGCAGCACAATTCACCATAGCTAAGATTTGTAAATAGCCTAAGTGCCCATTAGCAGATGAGTGAATTAAAAAAACCACAAGAATCAAACCAAAGTTCTGAAATATGAAGAAACAAAAATTTTCCAACCAGAAAAACAAAAAGAAAAAAGAATAAAAAAATATGAAGATAGTTTAAGGAGCCTCTAGGACAACTTTAAGTGTACCAACATCCAAATTATTGGGGTGCCAGAAGAAGAGAAAGAACAAAATATAGAAAACCTATCAGAATAAATAATGTCAGAAAACTTTTCCTACCTGGTGAAAGAAATAGACTTACAAGTCCAGAAAGCTCACAGAACCCCAAACAAAAGGAATCCAAAGAGGACCACCGCAAGACATATGATAATTAAAATGCCAAGGGCAAAAAACAAGGAGAGAATCTTGAAATCAGCAAGAGAAAAACAGTTAGTTACCTACAAGGAAGTACCCATACAACTCTCAGCTGATTTCTCAACAGAAACTATGCAGGCTAGAAGGGAGTGGTAAGAAATATTCAAAGTGATGAACAGCAAGAACCTACAACCAAGATTACTCTACCCAACAAAGCTATCATTCAGAATTGAAGGTCAACATATAACTTCACAGACAAGAAAAAGCTAAAGGAGTTCATCATCACCAAATGCTGAAGGGTATTGTTTAAGAAGAGGAAGAAGAAAATGGTAAAGATACAAATTGTTAACAACAAAATGACAACAAATACATACCTACTAACAAGTGAATCTAAAAATCAAGTGAATAAAAAATCTGATGAACAGAATGGACTGATGTATATAATATAATCAGGGACACAGAAAGGGAATGGACTGACAGTTCTCAGGGGAAGGGAGTGTGTGGAGTGTGGGAAGAGATTGGACAAAAATCTTACACCTATGGATGAAGACAATAGTGGGGGGTAAGAGCATGTGGTGGGGTGGGGAGTCAGGTGGAGGGGTTGTTATGGGGGGGAAGAGGAGCATCTGTATAATCTGAACAATAAAGATTTATTTAAAAAAATAAAATGAAAAGCCCAGTATAAGAAAATTTGCAGAGGGCAGGTTAATTGTTGCTTCTTCAGTGTTTAGTAAAGAGACCGGATTGGCTACAGTAGAGAAGTTGGGTAGAGGAGTGAGATATTTCTTTGAAAAAGTTAATTGTGGCCAGCCTGAGGATGGCCTTATATGTTAGTCTAGGAGATTGGACTTTATCCCTTAAGCAGTGGAGAGTAATCATACCATGGTTTAGCCCCTTATTTTTCAGGAAGATATTAGACTAAAGATTAATTGTATCTTTATATATGCATCATATCACAGAGTACAAGGAGCTGATATTTAATGTTGCAGCATAAGGTAAGTAAGATCTTGAATCAAAAAGCATAGGGGATGGTACTTATGAGAAAATGAATAAAATAAAACTGTCATTAATATTCATACTCTGTCACAGTTGCACTTCATTTCTTTGTTCTATTTTTAATCTACTTTAAATATTTTTTACTATTAACTATACCACATAAAGGATTTTAATGAAAAGTTATGACCATTGTGCACTTGGTATAAAATTTTCCAACATTTCAATCATTTAAATGGAATCATTTGAATCCTTTTTAAATGGATCGGCTAAAAGAGAATGGTGCCTTTAAATTGTCATAACAGGATGACTAGTACCAAATTGAGGGAAAATTAGGTGAATCACTATTATAAAAAATCCAATCTATCCATGCTGTAGCACACATTTCTGCTTTAAAATCAGTGATGTGGTAGAGACTCCTGCAGAAATGCCTGGTGGTGTGATTGGAAGCCTGCTCAATGATTCGGTGTGCCAACAAGTTGAGTAAAGCTATATCTACACAATGCTGATTTATCTGCTTTATGCAGAGGAAAACAGAATTCTGGTCCACCATCCATGTATTTCTGGACATTTCCAAAAGTTTAATATCAAGTAGGCATTATTTCTACTGAATAATTTTTTGTTCCAGTTACATGGTTGACATTGGGTAAACAAAATTCTATTAACAATGGTAAAATTTTCTATCCATAAGTTTCTTGTGGAATTTTTTATATGAACTTTTTATCTTGGTAGAAATATGCCATTGTTAAAAAAAAAAACTGTTGAAAATTGACTTTTATTCCCCTCAATCCATCCCATTCTCTTTATAATTCAACTGTTTACTAAATAGACCATTACATATTATTCAATGGGAAAGGCACCCAAGAACAGCCCATTTTGTGGTCAGATGACTAGGGTAATTTATATCACTCTAGGAAACAGCCTACTCTCCACCTGTCTAACTGTAAAGCACAGCATTTGGGGCTGTACTCCAAACGTTGACAGACTGGCCACATGATATTCCCAAGAAGTGTTTATCTCTTTAAACACACACACACACACACACACACACACACACACACACACACAGTAAAGCCTGATGTGAAGATTCTTAGAAATTCCTAATTCTATGACTGTTATCTCCTTATCCCTTCAACTTCTAGTGCCCAAACTCTTCCTCTTTGCCTATGCAAATACCACCCAGAATTTAAGGTGCAGCTAAATGCCCCTTTCTTTGGGAAGCTTTTTATAGCACTTATCACACATAGCCAAATTACCAGAGTAATTTGGTTATATTTTATAAACTTCAAAAGGAGAAATTCCCAAAGGACAGAGACTATATCTCATCTATCTTTTCAGGGCTTCTATACTGAGTCCTACCGTTAATGGGTTTGAGGAAATATACCTGAATTGAAGTGTCAATATTTGGAAGAACAAGGTAAATCTGACTTTGGGGTAGAAAATTTGTTACAAATTAGTAAACATTGAGTCTAACTTTCATGCCAGTATTATTGGTAACAGAGAGACAAAGAAGACAGATTATTGTCTTTATGATGTTCACAGGAGTATCTGAGATCTTGCTTCCTGGAAATTGTCATAATCTTTGTCTCAAAATACATTTAAACATTTTTTCTACAGGTTTGGATTTCTTACACTGACAAGTATATTTGAACAAACATTTATTGAACACCTGATGAATAACAGGCACTGTGCTTGGCATTGAGGAGACATAACTTGTGAAATGGTTGGGGTGGAGTATGTGGCACATAGCAAAACAATTTTTCAGTATACAAATGTGCTAGAAGAGAACTGGGTGGGGTGGGGGTGGAGCCAGTGAAAGCCCAAAGTGGAACTTCCAATCTGGAAGTTCAGAGAAGACTGTCTTGAGGCCCGAGTCCAGTCTCAGAGGATAAATGGGAGTGCAAGCAAAACTGACAGAAGGATAGAGGGGAAAAAAGATGCTCATAATTAATTAATGTAGACAGGGAAAGTGAGAAGTATTAAGTAAGAAACAGAATGGAAAGCTACTCTACCTTACTGATACTGGTTAAACAATGGAGACTGCTGAAATGGGAGCAGATTCTTGAAGGCCCTGTTTTCTACCTTGCTGCTACATGATCTTGGCTGCTTGTTTAAAAATAGTATTTAAAATTTACTTTTATTGTTGAAAGTATTATAGATGCTTCCTTTTCCCCCATTGATCCCTTCTATCCCATACTTGTCACGAGCCCCAGGCCTTCACCACACTTTTGTTTGCATTCATGAGTTTTACATATATGCATATAAGTTATTTAGTTGATCTTTTTCCATTCCCACCTTCCCACTGAGATTCAACAATCTGTTCCATGTTTCTATGTCTCTGGTTCTATTTTGTTCAACAGGTTTTTTTGTTCATTAGACTCACATATGAATGAGATCATGTGATACTTGTCTTTCTCTGACTGGCTTATTTGGTTAGCATAATACTCTCCAGGTCCCTCCAAACTATTTCAAAGGGTAAGAGATCTTTCTTTTTTCTTTTTCCTTTTGACTGCTTTTAATCATTCAAAAGGTACATTACAGAAGAGCAGGAAATATCAACCACAGATGGCCCTTCTTGTCAGGAAAGTCACATTTTTTATCACCTGTTATGTCTTGGTACCTAGTCCATCCAGTATAAGGCCAAGAATATGATTAATACTTTCAAAGAATAGAAAAGACATTCATATGACATACAAAGTCCAACGAGGATTTTATTAGGAGCCTACTTCTATTCTTGTCTTTGAAATCTTCCATCGACCTACATATATACACAACCTGGAGCACAAATCTTCATATGGATACACACAAACAAAGCCCACATTTACATGTACTCACATATACCCACACTGACAAAATTATACGTGCACATGCACACAAACACACGTTTGCACACGGGTTAAGCCTGGAATTCCACCACTGGCTCCTGTTGCTTTCTGTATTCCATAGAGTTTTGATAAGGTTTCTATATGAAGTTGAGTTTAATGGTTCACTCCCCACCACTCCTCAATTTGCACCTTGCTTCTAGATTTGTGTCAGTTGTCCCTAGAAATCCCCATTCTTGGGATCTGAACACTCATAGGAAAGACAGTCAAATACAACAACCTATTCCTTTCACTTCTTCAGCACTAAGTTCCTTTATGTGGAGAATTTTTGTTTTCTCTGTTTGTTTTTAATCATAGGGAAAATGTTTGAAAGGAACACAGGACAAAGTAGATGCCCTGAAATTGGCTTGTGAAAATGCAGATCTTTGTTCTTTTTATGCTTGATAGAAAACTGAGCCTCGGGTGTCTGATTGGTTCAGATTTTGAGTTTTTGCTTTATAACTTTTTCCAAATTGCAATGATTGCATATCAAACTGACAGCCTAATAACTATTACTTTATGGAGCATTCTGCATGACTATCAGGGGACAATTCATTTAGAATTCAATTCTCTGGTTAGGATACCTGTAACTAACAATGAGAGTCACAAAGCACCTTTCACATGCCCAGGATTTACAGCAAGTGAGACTGGCGAGCTTGACATATTTTATGATGATCAATAATGCAATTTAGATACTTGCAGTATTTCAAACACAGTGGAACAATATTAATTCAAACCATAAACAGCACTAAAGAAATTCAAGTGTCAACGTTTTTGAAATGAGACATGAATCGATCAGATTACTCTCTTCTCACTATCAAGCAGCATTTTAGCTATTTTTAATTAGAACAAGCTAAAAATAGCTCTTTATCTTTATAAGCTAGAGATGTGGTTGACATTTTGCTAAATCTTTTTGAAAATATGAAGCTTATTAATAAGTTATGTTAATTGCTTGGGAAAAAAAGAAATTAAATGCTCAGACTTTGAGCTGACCAAATTTAGAGGTCCAAGTCAAAGAGAAAGTTAATGGAAAGCAACCAGAATTGAAAAAACATCGGCTTTGTCACTGTCTTTGTAGTAGCCTAAGATGAGAATGAGAGAATGGTGGTGTACCTATGACGAAATTTTTGAGAATTATAGAACTAAAATAACAGTAAAGAGTCTCAATAAAGAAAATCAATCATAGTTATATGGAGATCACCCAATATGCCACACTGAAAACATTATGTATTTGCCCCAAGCAGCTGGGTTGTCATTGTTGGGTACCCACAACTGCCAGCTCCCCTCATATGAGGGGTCAGAGCAGAAATAGGTTGTTACTGCATCTTTGATTGGCTTGTCTGCCTGTACTCTGTGTTTACCTGCTGTGAATCCAAATATTGGCCATGAATTCCCAGTCTCTCCTGCCTGATTGTGGAAGATATACAGATTATGATTGACCTTAGTGGTCAAGCCACAGGATGTTTACAGTTTTGTAAGGGAGTAAATCCATAGACTGCTGAAGTGTCATTTGAGGTAGCAGGTGGGTTTAGTGGAAAGGAAGAGAGATACTTTTCTAAATGAACCTCCCGTTTTTATGAAATAGGTATCTTCATTCAAACTTTTAAGACATTCCTTATGATAAGCTTGTTTTATCTTCCTCTGAACAGTGCTTAGCAACAGTGGTTTTGGGTGAAATTCAATTTTTATGTTGATTCTCTGAGGGCTAGAGAACATGCATAGAGTATAAAACCTTTCCATGCTATCAGGTATTTAAAAATGCATTGTTAAAGCATGTTTTATAACCCTCATTTCTTCTTCTCGCTTTCATGCATTATCCACCTACTAGAGATTAATGAAACATTTAAAGGAGTGCATTTACTTTGTAAACTTTATTGTCACATAAGTAATATTTGAGTGTTGTTGAAAAATCAGATGATCTAAATAAGCAAAAATAAGAGGAAAATAATAATAACTCTTAATGGGTACCAAGGTAATCATTACATTATACTCTGTATTTCTGATGCCTGTGTATTTGTGTATTTTTATGAAATGTACAGACCATTGTAAGTAATACTAGAGGCCCAGTGCATGAATTTGTGCACCGATGGGGTCCATCTGGCCCACCCCAATTGGGGCCAATCAGAGTGGGGCCAGCTGGGGGAGGGGCCATGGAAGGTTGCCCATCCAGCCCCACCCCTGATCTGGCTGGTTGGCAAACCACAGTACATGTCATAACGATCTGTCATTCTGTTCATTCCAGTTGCTTGGCTTTTATATATATAGATATAATAATATATTTATATACTAGTGGTCTAGTGCATAAAATTCATTCATAGGTAGGGTCCCTAGGCCTGGCCACTGGTCAGGGTGGATCAGGGCCTTCCAGCTGCCTGCTAGGGCCTACTTTTCCTGGTTACTGGCTGCTGGCTGCCAGCTTTCCTTCATTCCACTGTCCCTGGTGGTCAGGTCAGCACACATCATAGTGAGTGATTAAACTCTCGGTCTCCTGGTTGAACTCCTGAGGGGACACTTTATATATATATATATATATATATATATATATATATATATATATAGTCATATATATATATATATATATATATATATATATATATATATATGATACTAGAGGCCTGATGCATAAAAACTGTGCAAGGGTAAGCCTTCCTTTCCCCGGCTGCCTGCACCAGCTTTCCTCTGGCATCTGGGAACTGGCTTCCCGGTGGCTGCCAGCCAGCACCCTGGATCTGGACTTCCCTTGCAGCCTCAGCTTTGTCCAAAAGGTCGTCTGGATGGACATCTGGTCTAATTAGCATATTATGCTTTTATTATTATAGAAAATATATAACAATATATACTGTAATGCAATGCACATAATGTGTATATGAGTGTGTGTGTGTGTGTGTGTGTGTGTGTATGTGTGTGTGTGTAAAGTCATTTACTACAATTTTTAGGGAACATGTTGTTTTATAATATACTCTTTTGCTTACTAATAATTTTCATAATTAGACTTCTGTAATCAAATAATGCACTTAGGACATTTCTCTTATCTGTAGGTTCTGTTCTACTTCCCACCTAGCCCAGACAGATGTTCAGCAGGATGAAAAAACCAGTATAGGTGTACTAGTTGTTTATAGTAAGGTCTGATCCTTTGAAGCTGGAGTACATTCTGATTACATGGTACCCATGTAATACTGACTGTTAAATATTTCAATATTAAAGCTGAATGTGATAGGAAATCTTAAGGTGATTTTTCTCCAACAATAAGGCAATCTACTGGGACCTCAGAAACATGTACTGTGCCTCACACCCTTACACTGCTATGCAAAAACAAGCTGTTTATGCCATAATATAGGCTACCCTAAGTCACATTGGACTTGAAATCTTTTGGTAAACCTGATACAAAAACATTAAATGGAAAATTCTAGAAGTGAACAATTCATAAATTTTAAATAGTGTGCTGTTCTGAGTATGTGATAAAATCTAAGCTGTACTGCAACATTCCCCTCCCCCATCCTGTAGGATATGTATCACCTCTTTACCATGTGTGAATAGAATACAAGAATATATTTTGAGAGACCAAATATGCATTCCATTTATTACAGTATTATTGTTAATCTCTTACTGTGCCTAATTTATAAATTAAACTTTATCACAGGTATGTATGTCTAGGAAAAACATACTATGTATAGACTTTGGTACTATTTGCAATTTCAGTCATCCACTGGAGGTCTTGGACCTTATCCATATGAATAGGGAGGACTGCTGTATGTTAAATACCAAATAAATAGTGTCTTGTGCAGGGATACTGGAGCTCAGAAGCCTGGGGTAGTCAGATAGGGCTTGACAGAAGAAGTTATATTTGAGATAATAGGAGAAGAGGATAAAATTCAAGTGAAGGGAATAAAAAAAAGGCATGGTGAATCTGGGAAACTGCAAGAAGGTTAATTTTGCTTTTTAGATTAATTCTCTGTCCTTCCTTTACGCTATGAGGTTTTAGATCCCTGTATACTATATTTCCTGGGCTTCTTCACAATATGGCTCCTGGTCAGGTTTGACCAACAGGAAGTACTAGTCAGATATTAGAGAGCAGGTGAATGGGAGAGGTAATGATATTCCACACTCTTATTTTGTTTGGGTTTCTGGTAGTTGGCAGTGTCTCCACTGTGACTATAGTTCATACTGGGATGCTCCAAGGTCCCAACTTCTGTTGAGTGGCTCTTCCTTGAAGTTCCCAGCTCCTTCCTGCTAGCTTGGGCCTCCGATTCCCATAATTTGGGTATATTACCTCTTTCCTTTTCCTCCAAGCCCTATGGTTGGTAGCAGTGACTAATAGGTATCCAAAAGAGAGGAGGAGAAATATCAAAATGGAGTAAAATTTAGTTTCAAGTTGATGAATTCTGGAATGTAGAAAGACATACACCAAGCAGTGTGACCATTGACACCTGGGTCTGCTTCAGGAGATATAAAAGCCTTTCATGATGAGGTGATATCTGAACTATGTCCTGAAAGAGGGCATAATAGTTTCTGATTGTTGTTATAACAAATTACTGCAAGTTTAGTGCATTAAAATACAAATTTATTCTATTATGAAAGTCAGAAAGCCAATATATCATATATGTATTAGTTGGCTAAAATCATGGTTTTACCTGAATCCATTCCTTTTGGAGAATCTAGGGGATAATCATTTCCTTGCCTTTCTTCGTTTCTAGAGGCATCTACATTCCCTTGGCTCATTATGGCTCTCTTCCTTCATCTTAGAAACAAACAGCATATCATCTTCAAATCTACCTTTTTCTCCCTCTTACTCTTGCTCTCTTGCTCTCATTCTCTTGCTCTCTAAATCTCTTTTCTCCCTTATATTGACCCTCATGATTGCACTGGAGAATCCAGAATGATCTTTCCATCTGAAGATGAGAATCACATTTGAAAAGTCCCATTTGCTATGGAAGGCAATATTCACAAGTTCTGAGAATTAAAATATCTTTGTGGGAGAGACAATATTCTCCCTCCCATAGCAGGGAAGAAATAATTAAATGAAAGCGAGAAGGGAAAATGTATCCTCATCAGAAGGAGCAGAGTGTGCTGGGCAGTGGCACAGAAGGATGTGGCAGTCTAGCCCATCAGTAGACACTTGCCATCATTATAATTTATTCAACAACAACAACAACAACAAAAACATGGCATTGAATGATGTAGCAGTCTAGCCCATCAGTATACAATGGCCATCATTATAATTGCTTCAACAAAAAAAACATATTCACTAGGACTTAAGAAACATATACTGTGCCTCACATCCTTACACTGTAAGCAGAGACAAGCTGCTTAAGCAACAATATAGCCTACACTAAAGATCATTTGATTTGGAATCTTTGGGTTTCTATAAGCTTCTTTGGCTTTCTCACGTGTTTTCATTCTTTGGGCTTCTATAACAAAAATGCCATCCAGAACAAAGAAGATGGCAGTGAGGTAAATGTCTGTGCTCAACGCCTCCCACAACCACATAAAAAATTACAACTAAATATAGAACAACCATCATCCAGAACCACTGGAAAGCTGGATGAATGAAAATCCTACAACTATAGAAATAAACAAGAAAGCACACTGAGACTGGTAGGAGGCGTGGAGGCATGGAACAGGCCAATCCAGCACCCACATGTGCTGCTTTCTTAATCAGGAGGGAGATCATCTCTGTGGATGCCACCCACAGGAGCAAAGGGTCCCAGCCTCACCCCAGGCCCCAAGCTCAGGGTCCCAGAGCTGGAAAAAGAAGTCTCCATTGGGAAGTAAGAATTATAAGCTGTAAAAAACCAATATGGATTGGGGCTCAGTGACACAGAGGTTGCTGGAGACCCAGTTGTTCCTCTTTGAAGCCCAGCACCAGAACTGAACTTAAGAGGTTCACTTCCTCTGAGCTCCAGCACCAGGGTAAGGCTCTGGGGAACACACACACAAACAAGGAGAAACTGGTATGTCTGGCATCTGGGAAGGAACTTGGAAGTGTTTTTTTCCAAAACAGAGGTACTTGCAGGTATCATTGTTCCTGTTCTGGGACCTCCCTGGTCCCAGGGCTGACTGGCAGGTATTTCTTTTTGCTACACCCTGGTGATTCCCTAAGACCCTGCCTCATCCAGTTTGCAACCCCATCCAAGCTGTGTGTAGCAGCTTTTGCGTATGAACTGCTTGTCCTTGCTCAGGCTAGGGTCTCTCAAGCAAACTGAAAATGGTTCAGGGAGCCTTAAATCTCTCAATAAAGGGCCCAAGATCCAGCACCAGTACTACCCTCCTTTTTTGTAGCTGGTCCTCATCTGGGCACTTCCAAACCCCATACAAAGAGGAAGAATGTGAAGATCTCTCTGTAGTTTCTGCTGGGTGGCCAAGGCAGTGGCTGACTTTGCACCTCCCTAGAGTCTCAAGAGTCAGTGTATCCAGTGGTCAGTGTTAGACCATACCAGATTACAACTCTACAAGCCCATAAATAACACACTCAAGGTAAGACTCAGTGAGCACCAAAGCCCCACTGAAGCAAGTCCTGCTCCATAGGGGTCTCCTGCACAGCAGCTCTCCCACTGTAGTCACAGCTGGTCATCACAGCCAATTGGCCTGAAGGTCAATTCCTCTCAGTAACACCAACAGCAATCAAGTCTCAACTACAACAAGACTGGGCTCACAGCTCACAAGAAGGTGCACCTAGAGCTCCCAGCTCAGGTGACTTGGGAGGCTGAGCCACTTGATCATACAAGGTCACTCTAGCAATTCAAGGAGACATATCAGCTCTACCCAATACCTAGAAACAAACACAGGGAATCAACCAAAATGCGGAGACAAAGAAAGCATGTCACAAGTGAAAGAAATGGAAGAAAGCAAACCACTGGTTATAGATTTCAAAACCATAGTTATAAGGTTACTCAAGAATCTTCCAGAAACTTCAAAAAAAAAAAAAAAAAAAAAAAAAAAAAGGAGAAAGACCAGTTGGAGACTAAGCATACACTGATTGAAACAAGGTATTCATTAGTAGAGTGCAGGATTCTGAGAATCAAATCAATAATTTGAAATATTAGGAAGCAAAAAACAAAACAAAACAAAACAAAAAAACAATACCACCCAACCAGAGGAGGAAAAAAAAGTACAAAATCAAAAATATGAAGATAGTATAAGGAGCCTCTTGGACAATTTAAAGAGTTCCAACTTTCCCATTATGGGGGTTCCAATAGAAGAGAGAGAGAGCAATATGTTGAAAACTTATTTGAAGAAAACTTCCCTGACCAGGTGAAAGAAATATATTTACAAGTCAAGAAATCACAGAGAATCTCAAACAAGAAGAACCCAATGAGGACTACATCAAGACACATCATAATTAAAATTCCAAAGGCTAAACACAAAGAGAGAATATTAAAAGTAGCAAGAGAAAAGCAGGTAGTACCTACAAGGGAATGCCCATATGACTCTCAGGTGATTTCTCAGAAACTACGCAGCCCAGAAGGGAATGGCCAGAAATATTCAAAGTGATGAATAGCAAGGACCTACAACCAAGATTACTCTACCCAGCAAAGCTATCATTTAAAATTGAAGGTCAGATAAAGAGCTTTACTAACAAGAAAAATGCTAAAGGAGTTCATCACCACCAAACCAGGAGTATATGAAATGCTGAAGGGTATTGTTTAAGAAGAGGAAGATGAAGAAAAAGATTTAAAAAAATATGAAATATCATTGCTGACATGTACACATAAGGAACTGTTTGACATTGAAATTGGATCTCAAAAGAACTGGTGGCCCAGAAAGAAGCTCACTACAGACTGATTCATATGCCTTTCAGCATAATGATTATTGCTTGTCTCATTTTTTATTCTTATAAGTATATTTCCAGCAGGACATGATCTCACTCATCTAGGGGAAATGGTGAACAACATAGACTGATGAACAAGAAGAGACCCAGAGATAAGGAGCCATGGGTCAGACTGTTGGACCTCAAAGGGAGGGTGGGGATAAAAGGGAGAGATCAACCAAAGGTTTTATGAGCACACATATGAGCATAACTAGAGGTCAAGGACAATAGGGAGTTAGAGGCATCCTGGGGGAGGGGGGGATTGGAATGGGGGTTGACGACAAATATGTGATACCTTAATTAATAAAGAAATTAATTAAAATATGAACAACAATATGGCAACAGATACATAACTATCAACAATTTAATGTAAAAATCAAAATAAATGAATAAGAAATCTAATAAACAGAATAAACTGGTGAATAAAATAGAATCAGAAGCATGTAAATGGAACAGACTTACGATTCTCAGAGGAAAGGGGAGGGAGCAGGAAGAGATTAAACAAAGATCTCATATGCATACTAAAGGCCCAGTGAGTGGATTTGTACACCAGTGGTGTCCCTGGGCCTGGCCTGTGTTGATTGGGCTGAAACTGGTTTTGTGACATCCCCAGAAGGGGTCCCAGATTTCAAGAGGATGCATGCCAGGCCAAGGGATCCCACCAGTGCACAATTGAGCTGGGGAACTGCATGAGGGCTCCAGGGTATGTCCAGCCAGTTTTGTCCAATACTGATCAGCTGGACCCCAGCAGCAAGCTAACCTACCAGTCAGAGCATCTGCCCCCTGGTGATCAGTATGTATCATAGCAACTGGTCAAATGGTCAGACAGTTAGCATATTAGGCTTTTATTATATAGGATATGCATTACCTATAGACAAGACAATAGGGTGGTAAAGGCCTGGGTTGGGATGGGAACCAGATGGAGGGGGAAATGGGAGGAGGAGGGATAACTGTAATAATCTCAACAATAAATTTTTTAAATGCCATAAAATGTGTAGCTTATAAGCAAGAGAAACTTGTTTTTCACAGTTATGGAGGCTGGGAAGTCCAAGATCAAGGTGGTAGCAGGTTCAGGATCTAGTGTGAGTCTACTTCCTGGGTCATAGACTGCTGTCTTCTCACTGAGTGTTCATATGAAAGAAAGGGGTAAAGAAGCTCTCTATAAGACACTAATCCCATCCATGAGGGATCCACCCTCATGATCCAACTACTTCTCAAAAACCGAACCTGATAATACCATTATCAATACATTGAGGATTAAGTTTCCACATATTAATTTTTGGGGAACACAAATGTACTCAGACCATAACACCACCAAATAGCTATGTGGTTTTGAGAGTCTCCTAACCCTCTTTTTGCCTTAGCTTCCTTCTCCATGAAATAGTGATAGAGAATCTCAACCTCATGGGGCCATTCCTATAAATTAGGGAGATAATTCTTGTGGAAGTTCCCTGCACACTTCCTATCACACAGCTCCCACTTTATTCAATAAGCCAAGAGCAAATTCACCATTTTTAGAGGCTAAAGATCCTGCAGTTTTGGAGTTAATGGGCTGGTGCACCAAAGATGGGACAGAACTAAGGCTGGAAACACAGAACTGGCAAATGATACTGGAAAATTCCCTAAAAAAAGACCAAGTAGCTGGAAGACTGATTATAGGGTATTTCAGAAAAGAACACATATGCAAAGTGTTCAACTGGAACTGTTATGGGAAGTAGTCTTTAAGGAGCCTTTACTAAGAGTGCTATTAAAGTAGGACAGTGGCAGTATAAATCCCATAGGCATCAGGAAATGAAGGCTAGTGGCCATATGCAATGTTAGGACATATTTCAGATACCTGGTAAATCCAGGGACATATTTAAAAGGGTCAGCCATTACTCAAAAACATAATCAAGATAATCCAGTCATTACTTAAGTTCACAATGCTCAAAGATTTAGCAATTATGTATAGAGTCTCTTTAAGAATTATGTTGGCCTGGTTGGCATGCTAAGTGGTTAGAGCTATGGCCTGCACATTGAAGTGTCATGGGTTTGATTCCAGTCAAGGGCACGTACTTGGGTTGCAGTTTTGTTCCTGCTCTGATTGTGGTACCTGTGGGTGGCAACCAATCAATATGTCTCACATCAATGATTCTCTCTCTTTCTCTTTCTCTTTCCCTCTCTCTCTCTCTCTCTCTCTCTCTCTCTCTCTCGCTCTCGCTCTCGCTCTCGCTCTCGCTCTCGCTCTCGCTCTCGCTCTTGCTCTTGCTCTCTCTCACTCTCTGTCTTTCCCTCCCTCCCTCCACCTATATATTTCTCCCCTAGCTCCCTCCCTTCCACTCTCTCTAATGAAAAAATAGCCTTGGAGGAGGATTAATAACAATAACTAAAGAATCATGTTTCCTGTGTCTGATACCTAATACTGTGTGAAAAGCATGGACCAGGCCAGGATTTGGTGGTAAATGGATGAAATGGAATTAAGCATTTGTTCTTTGTTTCTCCACTAATACCAATAACAACCTCTAGCATTTAATGAGCAATACTACATAGCAGTTTATCTTCCCAACAACATTCTGTGAAAGTCACTATTATAATACCCATATTATAGGTTAGAAAACTGGGGATTTGGGGTTTAAAATGACTTAGCCAAATTCACAAAGCTAGTAGGCAGTCCACTTAAAAATGAACCTAGTTGAACATTGTTCTTAATGACTACATCATGCTACTAATATGCCATATCTCAGACAAAATCCATCTCTGTCACTGTGGAAATAAATCTTCATGTTTTTTCTTATTTTTCTCCTTCCTCTATTCTGCTCTTCTCAGTCTAAGTTTTCCTTAAGTTTCTTACTCTTTCTGTTAGTTTCTCTTCTCACTTCTATTTCTAAACCAACCTATTGGGACAGTCCTGGAAAGTATAGTACTCTTAAACTGTGTGATCCTGGGCTACAAACTTCTCCAAGTCTTTGTCTCATCAATAAACTTAATATAATATAACATAATTCTTTTTCTGAAGATTATCTACAATATGTACAAGTCCCCAGCATTTTTACAATAAATGTCAAAGTCCTGAGACTTTTGTAGTAGTCATCAAATATAATATAATCTTTCCACTCATTGATATCTTTCAGGGATTTGAATTCAAACTCTGTCTCTTACCAACTAAGTCCTAGGGCAAGTTGCTTAGTTCTTCTGTGCCTCAGTGTCCCAATACATAAAATTGGAATAATAATGGAACCTACCACATAGGGTTGTTGTAAGATTTAAAGAGATGTAAAGTGTCTAATAGTGTCTTGTCTACAGAAAGTTTTCAATAAGTGTTAGCTATTATTTTTAATCTCCATAGGCATCCAGGGTATGCTAAATTCCTGAATATTCCTTACTCTCTTACTGTTCCTTAAAGAATTCTGATGTATTAATAGTAATCATAAGTATAACCTTCCAAAGCAAAATTCTTTTCTCTGATCCTAAATTACTTCAACTATAAAATGGGAATGATTATAGCATCTTCTTTACTGTAATATTCATGAGGATTAAGTGCAATAAAACTTGTAAAGCACTTAGCAGTGTGTGGCATGGTAAATTTTCAATAAACGTTAGCTGCTATGATTATTCATCTGACCAACAAATTATTATTAAGCACTTTCTATACACCTGGTATATAGATGTTGTAGGTGCTAGGAATACAGTAGTGAACTCTACCATCATAGATATTACATCCTAATAGGGAATAGAGATGTAGTGCTAGATGCAATGAAGAAAAATAGGGAAAGATAGGGTAGTCAGGTAACTACTGTCTGAGGACCTTGAAAAAAAATATGACACTGAAGTATGTTAAAGAAGGGACATAGATGCTGAAACCGGTTTGGCTCAGTGGATAGAGCGTCGGTCTTCAGACTGAAGGGTCCCAGGTTCGATTCCGGTCAAGGGCATGTACATTGATTGCGGGCCCATCCCCAATAAGGGGTGTGCAGGAGGCAGCTGGTCGATGTTTCTCTCTCATCAACGTTTCTAGCTCTCTATTCCTCTCCCTTCCTCTCTGTGGAAAATCAATAAAAATATATTTAAAAAAAGAAGGGACAAAGAAAGGACTGGTTTGGTAGATTACAGTCTTTACCATTTGTGTGGGTTGCTGCATTTGAAGCTTACAATGGCTGGAGAGTGCTGAGTACAATTTATCCAACTGCAGCATCATTTGGCAGCAAGCCCCATTGACAATTAACCAGAGTCAGCGATGAGTCAAAGAGATATCATGTATTTTCTTTGTGAAAGTTTGAGGATATATCATACTCTAATTGTTTTTTTCTTGTTCTGGACAAACTGGTCCAAATATTCAAATTTTTTAAACCTCATAAAACTAATTATTACCCTTTATTAGCCTCTAAAATGAGGACTAGATTGCTTCCTAGAGGTTTCATAAAATGTGTTGATCTTAATAGAACCTCATTTATTCTATGAATAAAACATACTGATAGTGTTTTCAAAAAAATGTAAGTAATAGCTAGCTAATAAACATCCTTGTGCTGATTCCTGATTAGTGGTAGATTTAAAAACAACTACTCTCAAATTTTAGCGATACTTTTCTATTCAACCCTACAAAAGTAGCCTTATTACTAAACATTCTCTGTGGCTGAAACCGGTTTAGCTCAGTGGATAAAGCATCGACCTGCGGACTGAAGGGTCCCAGGTTTGATTCCGTCAAGGGCATGTACCTTGGTTGTGGGCACATCCCCAGTAGGGGGTGTGCAAGAGGCCGCTGATCAATGATTCATTCTTATTGATGTTTCTAACTCTCTACCCCTCTCTCTTCCTCTCTGTAAAAAATCAGCAAAATATATTTAAAAAAAAAAACAAAAAAACAAACAAAAAAAAAACAACAACACAAAAACACCAGAAGCTTAAATATACTCTGTGGATTCATATAGGGTCACTAATTTCTGCCTTATATTAGAAGGACTAAATACTCGTAGACCAGCCCACTGTGTCAAAGAGATAACTTCACATTTTAAACTGGACTTGTATTTGATAGCTTCTTTGGGATTTTACAAGAGGAAAGTACTGACAATTTGGGGAGAGTGACAGTGAGAATAAATGATTATCTGGATGACATTCAGTAGAAACAACTCAGTTTGATCACTCTTTTACATCAAGCTTAACTATCATTCAGATAATGAACACTGAGTGGCTAAGGTGTCACTGAAGTGCCATTCAACCCACTCGTATCTCAGATATTTAAAAATTCACAAAGGAAATCTCAGCATTTTGATAGAACAACAAAGAATAGCGACATTGAGTTTGACATTTAAGACATTTGAGTAACAAGGATACAATGACAGATGAACAGAACAGTATGATAACATTTCACAGGGAGGCAATATTAAGGCAGACTTGCAGGCTGCTATACAATGAAATCTTGTCAGATAACTGGGCCCCAGTTATTAAGAGAAATTGTGAATTAGGTCCCAAATCTCAGAAGAGGAGCTAGAAATAATTATATTTTAAGTAACAAGATATGGCATATTTACAAAATGACATATACTGGACTGGACACTTCAGAAATGTTAGCCTTTCCCTGTGGAAGCTCTCTATCCACAGGGAAAGGCAGTTAAGTAACTTAATAAATTAAGTTCTATAATAGACAGTACTGTAGAAACACATACAAGAGTGAAGCTAAAGTAAAAGTGGGGGCAAAATGGCTAAGCTGATGTCTGATGTCACCCAGAAATTAGTGGAGGAAAGGATAGATAAGGGAGATTCAAAATTCTACAGGATTTTGCTTAATATCTAAGTGGTTTCAGAGTGGTGTTTACAAGGTGAACTATTCTGGGTTGATGGTAACCTAAATCTGTATGCATAGCTTTTCCTTGTCCTCAAATATTATGCCAACCATTTCTCTTTCTGTGAGTGATCAAACCATTGCTTGATGGCACTGAAAACTTATTTGATGAACCTTCTGCCCTTACTTTTAATTAAAATAAAATCAATTTCTAATTTCTCTCTTTTATCTTTTCTATCTCTTCTCTTCCTATGATTTTGACAATTGAAGAGATTGGGAATATTACACTATAGAATAAACCACTTTGGGGTTTATCTGTTTTATTTTTTCTTGTGGTGTCACTGAACTTGTTCCTCTATTCCTTAAAATTCTAAAACTAAAATTTAGGACTAAAACTTATTGGATTCAGGTTAAATATTTTTCATAGGATTACCTCATAGATGAGATTATGTGTTACATATCACATCACACTGAGAGACATACAGCATGTGGTTGACTCTGTATTAGTGAAAGGATCACTAGTTAATGGGATTACTGGGTAAAGGTGATGACTTCCTCCTTGCTCAATTGCAAAATTAACCTTTTCTCCCTTTTCAGCTAACAAATAATTTGGAGCTATGTGAATATGGAGTTCCCCATCAACCTGTCACTTAAAAGTTTTTATTTTCCTTAGTGGCCCTTGCCAAGTCCATGAATTTAATGGTTTCATTGCTATTGACTACTAGATAATTTAAAAGGAGACTGTGAATTTTTGAAATCTTTACTTGGTTCTGGAGTTTTTGAACTTGCTGTTTCAGTGTTTCAGATTATATATGCATACAATTAAATAGTTTTTCTATCTAATTGACCAGCTAACCATATCTTCTCATCACTATTGGTTGTACTAAATCCAGTAGTAATTGGTAAAGATATAGTCATTGAGTGATTTTCAATAGGGTTGGAGTTACATTTGGGGTATAGTTTTCAATAAATAATATTATTGAGATAGGTGTAGGAGACGAAGCCAAAGTCATCAATTTTCAGTTCTGGAAAAGTTTCTTATTCAATAAATGTGGCAGGATAAACAAGGTTGAAATTTTGGCTAGAATTAGACCAGCATGAGATTCATGCTTAGTCTGAGAGTGTGGCTAAGCCATGATCCACAAACTGAAGTGCCTATAAAGACTGAGAAGTACAGGGAAGGAAGCAAGCCAGATGTAAGGAATAAAAAGAACTGGTGGTGTTTATGAAAGAAATAAAGTTCCTATGTCCTATCTAAATACAGCTTCTATTATTTAACCTATATTTATATTTACTAAGGTCAGAAACTAAGTGGATAGGTTGGGGGTTTGGGGTGTCTACATTATATAGAGAAGGGATTCATAACCCAGGAGCTAGATATTGCCTGATAACTAGGGATACTTATTAATCAACTCTGGTAATAATACAATGTTTTCATGCTTGTCAGCACAGCCTGCTTTCTAATTTCATTTTAAGATCTTTAAATGTAGGCATCACTCTAGCCAGTTTGGTTCAGTGGATAGAGCGTCGGCCTACAGACTCAAGGGTTCCAGGTTCAATTCCAGTCAAGGGCATGTACTTTGATTATGGGCACATCCCCAGTGGGGAGTGTGCAGGAGGAGGCTTATAAATGTTTCTCTCTCATTGATGTTTCTAACTCTCTAACCCTCTCCCTTCCTCTCTGCAAAAAAAAAAATCAATAAAATATATTAAAAATAAATGTAGGCATTTTATCTTTATATCCACACACTAGGTCCTGAATAAAGGGACAGTGATAATAAAGATGGTGATGATTGTTTGTACCCAATCAAAGCAAGCTACAATAAGTTATTTTATGTTCTCATCATAGATAAGTAAGAATGATGAATTTTCCAGATAGCATAAAACACTACAGAGCTAACCTGGGAACTGATTTTTTCATTTAATGTTATTTTCAACAAAGCATTCATAAAATTCATGGCTGCAGCTGTTCCACATTATTATGTTCTCTCTTGCAAATTTTCTTAACTAAAAGTCATTCCTCATTTTTAAGTTTTTTTTAATGTTGTAATGTTTGAGAAAGTAATGAATGGTTAAGATAATCAGAAATACATGAAATTTGGGGAAGATACATACATATATATTTTTAGTCATATTTGAAAAGTAGTACTTAAATGATAAGGCACTATCCCTTCCAGGGAAATTTATATTGTATGACTGGTCCAGCTCCATTTTCTAGAAAAATAAGTTCTTAAATATGTCCTATCTATCATCTGACTTACAAAGTCACAAATCTAAACTAGATATGAGAAATTTTTGTTTCATTTTCTCCCAAGAGTTCTCTCATCTCTCTATCTCTCTTTCTCTCTCTCAATGACAATTTAAGGACAAAAGGACATAAAATGAGGAGTCTAAATGTGGGTGTTAAAGGCAACTTATGTATTTTACAAAGTTGGCTAGGTATGACTCAGTTTAAGTGAAGAGTTCATTAACCTAAAGAAGTAAATTTTTAATGATAACATTTTGGCAGAAAGATTTTTCATTAATAATATCTTTTACTAAATGTCTTCTATGTGCTAGGTATTATAATAGGTAGTTTTAATACCAAATATCAGGTTATTGTCTCTAATTTTTACAAAAACCTGGCAAGGAAGGTAGTATTACCCCCATGTATAGAGGAGGAAACTGAGACTCATACAGTTTAAGTAAATTGTCCAATAACAAAAATTTAGTAAGTACTGGAGCTGGGATTAGTACATTGGTCTTCACCAAAGCTGATATTCTTGTCTTATTGCTTCTCATCACTATTATATAACATCCCTGAAAAAAAATAAGGTACCTCTGTCTATTTTATATAGTAATGTTGTCCTTAACTTCCAATCAAAATATATGTTTTGCTTTGGGAATGACATGGCATGTAACCATAACACCCTCAGATCCCAGTAGTTTAATAATAATTTAAAAAAGCAAAATACTTGCTTTTTATTTGACATTGTTTAGTTGACAAATGATTCTCTATTTGTTGTTTTTATGGGGAGGTGGATTGAAGAGTAGGAGACTTAACCAATATCCTGGATCAAGAGAGATGTACCGTATTTTTCGGACCATAAGACGCACTTTTTTCCCCCAATAGTGGGGGGAAAAAGTCCCTGTGTCTTATGGTCCAAATATAGCCTACACATATACTTTAAAAAAAAAAAAGTTTTTTTACTTGCCCGGCTCTGTGTGGTCTCTGTGTGCTTGCCCGGCTCTAAAATGGTTCTAAATGCTGCTGTTTACTTTACAGGGTTGATTACATGTGTTTATGACTGTGATGTTGGGTTTTAATGCACATAAAATATTTTAGGACACTATTTGTTTCAGAATCTTTTTTTCTTCATTTCCCTTCTCTAAAAACTGGTGCGTCTTATGGTCCAGAGCGTCTTATGGTCCGAAAAATACGGTAGTTACCTTCATTTCACAGATACATGTGTAAATGCTTTCCATCAACACCATCAAAATGCCTTCTCGTCAATTCTTGCTGTTCGTAGAAACTGCTAAATAAGTTGTCTGCATTGACTGTCAGCTGGCCAGATAAACATCACACCTGGTAGTACCTGGGTGGGGTGCTGGTGGTTGTTTAAATAACTAAGAGATACTAAGGACATGGATGGCTAGTTAGCCCTTATTTGTGTGTGGTTAATAGACTATAATTGCTTAGGTAACGTATGGGTAGAATATTCCCATGAAACTGCTACCACATGTGTCAAACACAAGGCCCGCGGGCAAAATCCGTCCCGCCAGGCCTTGCAATGTGGCCCGCACCACGCTGTCATCACTGCACTCCGCTGCGTTTCCATCACAATGACAGTTTATGACTGTTCAGTAAACCATTCGGCCCGCGATTTAGGCTGGATTTTAGATTTTGACCCCTTCTCTGATTGAGTTCGACACCCCTATGCTAGACAGTGGAATAATCGTTTTCATAGAAGCCCTTTGCAGTACAAGTATTACTCTTCTGGTCTCCTCAGATCCTGTACCCCAATAACATCATCATTTATTATACGGATACCTTGTTCCTCCTCCTCCTAGTTTGGAGATTTTCTTTTGGCTTCTAGAGGGTATTCCTCATTTCCAAAAGCCCTGTTGATTCTGTGCAAACTCCTCTCTATGCCTGGGGATTTCTATTTTTTTTCTAGGATCTCTAAAGATGAATCTAGATTTTGTTTCTACTTTCTGTCACATCCCTCACATGAAGCCGTGATCACAGAACTGCCTTGCTATTTGAAGCATGTTCAATGGACTGGTGGTTCTGAATGACTCGAAGAAAGAAGCTATGGTTAGCATTACCCTACCACTTATCTATATTCTTACTTATATTGTGATAGGCTGGGAGGGCCTATCTTTCTTTGATCCTATGGGCCTTCATTCTATGGTTCATGTAATTTATCCTCAAAAAATTAAAACAACCATATGGTCCAGCAATACCATTTCTAGGTATATGTCCAAACTACTTGAAATCAGGATCTCAAAGAGATTTTAACACACCTTTTTCATTACAGCATTATTCATAATGGCCAAGATGTGGGAAAAGCCCAAACATCCATCAACAGATGAATGGATAAAGAAAATGAACACAGGGAATAGGGTAGTGAAAGCCTGGGGCAGGAAGTAGGAACTGAGTGGAGGGAGGTAAAAAAGTTAGAAATTGGGAACATCAGTAATACTGTCAACAATAGAAATATACATTTTAAAATAACTCAAAAAATCTACCTAGACAAGTAAATATGAGTAATATGCTTTTAAGCCTCAGTTTTCTCATGTATAAAAGAGAAATATTATATAATAATGCTTTTAGAAAATATCTAGTGAATATTTTATCTAATAAAAGAGTAATATGCAAATTGATCATCTCTCCAACACAAAAGATGACTGTCCCCATGTAATCAAAGATGGATGCCCCCATGTGGACACAAGATGGCTACCACAGATGCCCAGCAGGAGAGAGTAGTTGGGAGCATCAGGCCAGCAGGGGAGGGCAGTTGGGAGGGACCAGGCCTGCAAGGGAGGGCAGTTGAGGGTTATCAAGCCTGCAGGGGAGGGTAGTAAGGGGTGACCAGGCCTGCAGGGGAGGGCAGTTAGGGGCAATCAGGCTGGCAGGGTAGCAATTAGGTATCAATCAGGCTAGCAGAGAAGTAGTTAGGGGGTGATCAGGCTGGCAGGAAGAAGCAGTCAGGGGCAATCAGGAAAGCAGGCAGGTGAACAATTGGGAGCCAGCATTCCTGGATTGTGAGAGGGATCCCAGATTGGAGAGGGTGCAGGCTGGGCTGAAGGACACCCTCCTCCCCCATGCACGAATTTCGTGCACAGGGCCTTTAGTAATCCTATAAAATAAAAGCCTAAGTATCTGACTCTTTGACCCTTTTACCAGTCGCTATGACACACACTGACCACTAGGGAGGCAGATTCTCCGACCAGTAGGTTAGCTTGCTGTTGGGGTCCAGCTGATCAGGACTAGGTGAGATGAGCCAGACATGCCCTAGAGCCCTCCCACAGTCCCTCCCTGGCCCCAATTAATTGTGCACCAGGCGGGGTCCCTTGGCTTGGCTTCCATTCTCTCCCAACCTGAGACACCTTGTGGGATGTTGGAGAGCTGATTTTGATCCCATCCTATGGTGGCCAGATCGTCCTGCTTTTGGCAGGACAATCCTGCATCTCGCAGATTTAAAAAAAGTCCCAATATTTGGAAAGATTAAAATCGGGACTTTTTAAAAAAAGCCTCAGGACGTGGGACAAATTGTTCAAAATTGGGACTGTCCTGCCAAAAGCAGGACGATCTGGTCACCTTACCCTATCCCCACAGGCTAGGCTAAGGACGCCACCCATGCACGAATCTGTGCACAGGACCTCTAGTTCTATATAAAATCTAAAATTAGAGTTGATCTTAAATCAAGAAACAATCACCCCAAATAGCTAAATTTTCTACATTTTTGAAAAATAAATATTAAATATAATTTTGTTTTAAGAGCAAATCATTTAGTCTTAAAAGTTCATGCTGTGAGATTAATGTGGTACAATAAAAGTTCATTTAAGTCTCACTCTTTAGAAAACGAAAATGGGGTGTATAACATAATGGAATATTATTTAGCCTTAAAAAGAAGGGCATTCCACATTATGCACCAACATGGATGAACCTTGAGGACATTAAGTTAAGTGAAATAAGATAGCTACAGAAGGAAAAAGATGTTATGATCCACTCATATAAAGTTTCTAATGGAGTCAAATTCTTAGAAACAGAAACTAGAATGGTGGTTGCCAGGGTATGGGAAGAAGGAGGAAACAGGAAGTTGCTGTTCTATAGATAGGAAGTTTCAGTTAAGCAAGTTGAATAAAATACATATATCTTCAGTATACTAGTAGCATGGTGCCTATCTATACATATAAAGAAGTAATATGCTACTTTGTCCATTATGGTATCCCAGACGGGGACAGGGGCAGGGACTTCTGCCCCCAGCTCTAACATCACACTGCCTGTGTGCATTTTTGGCTAGGGATGTGACAAGGCCTGCATGTGTCCCTGTTCAGCCCTGATGTGACACTGTGGAGGGGTATAGGGGGGCTGGGATTGACAGGGGACCTCAGGCCACGCCCCCTGCCTCAGCACCTAGTCCAGGGACCTCAGGCTGCATTCCCTCACCTGGAGTGGCTTGATGGGGGACCTGAGACTTCACTCATTCCCCACCTGGCATCAGCTGGGGTCCTGAGGCTGCACACACCCCTCCCCCTGCCCAGAGGGGCTTGATAGGGGTGGGGTCGACCAGGTCTGAATTTCCTGTGTTTTCGAAGTGCATGCAGGTGGTGGGCAGGTACTTGACTCTAGGTACCACAGCACACCCCAGAATCTGACAGGAGAGAGATTTTATATACATTTTACTAATTTTCTTTCATCTCTGATTCTATTATAGAGAAAGGGCAAATAACAATATTAAAATATTTATTCTAATTAATTCCCTTTTAATGTGCATGAATTTCTTGCACTGGGCCACTAGTAATTAATAATAGTATATTGTACACTTAAAAATCTGTTAAGAGCATAGATCCCATGTTAAGTGTTCTTACCACAATAAAATAAAAATTAAAAAAAAATTCATTATGCTGAGTGAAAGATGCCAGGCACAGAAAAGAACACATTGTACAGTTTCATTTATATGAAGTTCTAAAACAAAGTAAACTAGTGTGTAGTGATAGAAGAACAATATTTCTCTTATGGGGGAGGGGTGACAAGGATGGTACATCACAGAACTTTCTGGCTTGATAGCAATAGTTTATATTTTGATAGGGGTATAGGTTACACAGTTGTTTGCATTTTTCAAAGCTGATTGAAGTATATACTTAAGATGAATACATTTTGGGATATGTAAATTACACTTCAATAAATAACCAGAACAATTATTTAGAGGACAACATTAACAGCTTAGTGTGAATTAATTTAATCATATAAAGCACTTAAGGCTAAAAATCTTCTTTTCCCCAGAAAGCCTCTTTTACAGCAGACCTGATAGATGATTTCCATAGTAATCTTGGATATTTAAAGACTTTGAAAAGTCATAACCATAAGGTATATGTACACTATAAAATTATAGAACTCTAGTGTATTCAATTTAATTTCATATATTTATATTTAAAATTATATTAAATATAAATACAATAGTAAGTAATATTTACTGAGGGTTTGCCAAATACTAGACACTCTTCTAACAGAATAGATGAGTTTTATACTGTTTCCCCAAAAGTAAGGCAGTGTCTTATATTAATTTTTGCTCCTAAAGATGCACTACCTCTTATTTTCAGGGGATGTCTTATTTTTCCATGAAGAAGAATATGGTACACGTTTATTATTAAATGAAAATGAAGGAAATTTATTACCTGTACATGGTACGGTAGTACGGTAGTTGTCAACACAAACCAGACAAACTGTGAATCCTACAGTATCAAGAATTTACTCATTTATTCAATGACAATCATGTCATCATCTTCTGGAACATCATCATCATAACAATCCAATTCCTGAATTTCCTGGTGAATTTCTTGTGACTCCATTTCTTTCAGAATCAGTGGACCAAATTTCTCATGTTTAACAATAGCACTGTCTTTAAATGAGTACTTCTTGTCAAGGTAGCCTGCTCACAGTGCATTTGCAATGCAACTGTCAGTGATTTTCTCCCATGAATTCTTCACCCAAGTCACAACTTCTTGCAGTTTAGGTTTCACAAAGTTTCCACGCTGATTTCTCTACATTCTATTTTCAATGTAGTCATTAATTTCCATGCGCAAATTGTCTTTGAATGGCTTGTTTATTACAATATCAAGAGTCTGGAGGAAGGCCATCATTCCTGTGGGAACCATTATCTCATCTATTTTTCTTTCTTGAAGAAATGCCTTCATGTCTTTAGAGTGGTGAGTGCTGGCTGCATCCCAGACTAGCAGACCTCTTTGGCTCCTTCGCATAACAAGTAGCAGCATTAAATCGACCCACTTCCTTATAACTGCTTGTGTGGCCCAGGATTTTTCAGTTTCAAGAATAAAAATGCCCAAAACACGTTCCAACTTTTCCTTCTTGCCCTTAGAAATGATTAAAGGTGGGGTTTTAGTGCCATCCAGATGAATTGCCAAAATACAGGAAATATGTGCACTTTCTTAAGCAGTGGAGGGAATGTACACTAAGGAGGCACCCTGCTGTTCAATTGTTTGAGTTGATTGACCCATAAACACTGCAGTTTCATCCATAGCAATCATGTTGGAAAGATTGTATTTAGAGAAGTCAGAATCATCAATAAAGGACTTGAATGCAAGTGCTTGCTTAATAACTTGAGTATCTTTCAACCTAAACAATGTTGTACCGGTAGATCTTCTTAAAGACAGTTCACTTCACTGAAGGAAATTATCCAGCCAGTATTGTGATGCTTTGAAGTCTTCAGGGGCTATGTCAAACTGTGGTGCCATTGCAAGGGCAAATTCTTGAATCTGAGACCTATTCACAACCAAAGCCTCTGCTCTCCTGTCAACAACCCATTCACAGATCAGGTCTTCCAGCTTGGAAAATAATGGTTGCCTACCTGATCCACACTTGTGCTTTTTAGCATTTCTCTTGTCCAATTGTTCAATGAGGTTACCATACTCTGCTCGCCATTTTCAGACCAATTGGATACTCAACATCTTCTCTTTGCAGAAAGCAGTAAGATTTTGGCCTCAAGAGTCTTCCACAATTCCTTTCTTGTACTCCATGGAGTAACTTTTTCTTTTTGTGCTCATTTCTAGGGGTAAAAAAAAAAGGAATTGGGGTATCAAGGAGAGGGGAGGGGCATCACTTAAAATTACACGGGGGAATCAGAAGGGGGAATCAAAATGGCACAGGAGAATCAGAGGGGGGATTACCATTTTAGTAACCCCTTTTGATCCTCCTGTGTCATTTTAAGTGATCCCCCTCCCCCCACCCCTGTGCCACTGAACACCTTCACCAGGCATCCCCCTTACCGCTTTATCAGACATTTACCCTGTGGGGCCTGCCTGGGGACTGTCACTGGGCTTGCTGGGGCCTGGATCTGGGCTGGAGCAGGGTCTGGCACTGACTGAGAACCTTAAGTCATCATGAGGGAAGCTGCGAGCATCAGGTAGTGTCACCAGAGACAGACCAGCACTCACCACCTTTGCCCTGTCCAGTCCGCTCTAATCCTCCTGTTCTTCTACATGCATCTGCGAAAGTCTCCTCCTCTCTCCCCCAGGCCCTCACTGCTTACTCTGACCTCTGCTCCACCTCCACACAGCAGTGACATCAGGACTCCACATAATGTCACTGGTTGCTAGGCACCAGTCAGGGCGGCCCTAGCAACCAGTTTAGGCTAAATTAATTTTAATTCTGAGACAGAGCCCGGGTTCGATTCCGGTCAAAGGCACTTACCTTGGTTGTGGGCACATCCCCAGTAGGGGGTGTGCAAGAGGCAGCTGATCGATGATTCTTTCTCATTGATGTTTCTAACTCTCTATCCCTCTCTCTTCCTCTCTGTGAAAAATCAATAAAATATATTTTAAAAAACAAAGATTGTGTGATAGACACCATGTGTAACTCACAAAGCCTAAAATATTATATATATGTATATATTTATGTATATATATGTGTGTGTATTTATGTATATATTTATGTATATATATTTAATGATAGTGTTTGCTGACCCCTGCCTAGCTGATGAGAACTAGAATATTTTTAATCATGATCATGTGTGGTCTCTGGAAATTATTCAGTTTACAACTTTTCTATATTGGTAGATGTTCTTTGCTTGGCCTCATAGAGTGTTACTCTGTGCATGGACAACTTCCTATTCAGGCAAATACATAATGGGGCCTTTGTGCATATTTCTTGAACCCATATACTTGTTTCTTTCTTTTCAATGATTTCTATCCTGTACTGTCTATTCTACCATGTAGGAAAACAGGAGTTTCACATTTTTTTTGTCTGGTTTTCTAGTTTAACAGAAGGAAGACAAGTCTAGTACTAGTTAGTGTCATAAACTGAAGTAAAATATATCACCACACTAAACAAAGTTTTGATATATTTTATAAATTATTTTTCTATGTTTATTGTGGAGGAAAAGATCTTCAATTCAGATTGGTTTACAAAATTGCAGGACAACTTCTAGTTTTGGAAGATTTTTTTTTATTGACAGCAATAACAAAAATTTCTTTAGAACTGTGATATTTTAGGTGCTCTGTTGTATTATTTAAATTTCATAGCAACCTTCTGAGGTTCAAAGAAGTTAACTTTTTCAAACTCATGATTTTTGAACAGTAGAGCTGGGATGAATCTAGGTTTATTTAATTCCAAAGAGCGAGTTCATATCCAGTTCTTTTTTATAAATTCCAAATGTTTTTTTCAATTACAATTTACATTCAATATTATTATCCAGTTCTTAACCACTATACTCAATTGTTTCCCCATATGAACTGCAAAACAGCTGTATGAGGAAAGAAATATTGTAACAAGAAGAAAATACAGTAAAACAAGTGAATGCCATCCCCATGCTACTTATCTCATCTTATTTTAAATTTATTTTCCTTACAATATGGCTACTGTTTTCTTTTCAGCCTCTATTCTAAAAGACAATATCATTATAGAAAAATAAAATTCTGCAATAACAATAGTAAGATGGGGGTCCATCAATCTTCAATACCTAAGAATACTCAAAGTTTTCTTTCTTTTTATTCCTTATCTGAGGTTGTGTTTCTTTTCTTCTTTTTTTTTTTAAAGAGAGAGAGAGAAGAAGAAGAGGAAGAAGAAGAAGAAGAAGAAGAAGAAGAAGAAGAAGAAGAAGAAGAAGAAGAAAAAGAGATGTGTGAGAGAAACATCAATTGGTTAATTCCTGTATGCCTGTATGCTCTCCAACCAGGGATCTAACCCACAACCTGGGTTATGTTTCCTGACTGAGAATTGAATTTACAACCTTTTGGTGTATGGGATTATGCTTCAACAAATTGAGCCACCCAGCCAGGGTGATTCTCCAAATTTTTATTGGTCACTAAAGTGTTATCCCACAACAGGGAATACAATTATTCTTTAGCAGTATAAGTGCTTTGGCTTTAGCCATTGTTGGTTAGTTTTTAGGAGCAGACAGTACCCCAAAAGGTTAGTTTTTAGGAGCAGACAGTACCCCAAAAGCTTTCTTTAATTTATCAGATATAATGCAGGTGTTGTATGAACATAACCAGTTCTACATGCTTCAATTCTCCGTTTCTTTTAGGAATATGGAAAGGCATCACTAAAATATACAGTTGTTTTAGGTCCTGAAATTCTCTCATCCACTACTGTTTCGGTTTATGCATATAAACTCTTTGATGAAATTCAACCGATTAGTGTTAATATTTAGCACATAAAAGTGTATCGTATTAACAAAGATTATTTAAGATGTTAGTGGAAAGGCAAAGTTGGGGCAGAAAGCAGTATAGCTGTAGTCCACAGTTTATTAAGATATAGATAGTATGTGGGCACAGGATTGAATTATTCTCTATGGATGGTCAATTTAGAAAAGACTCCAGATTTTCTGAATGGAAGACAATATACTATAGTATTTAAAAGCTGAGCTTTGGAATCAGCAGTCCTGATTTAAGTTCTAGCTTTCCTATTTTCTAGGTGTTGCTGCTGTGAACTCTGACTGTGCTCCCAAGCCAACTTAATATGGCTGCATAAATTGCAATATGTTTAATATATAATGCTTAAACCATTTCTGATTATCTAACCTAGAGAAAAATGGTGATACTACATCAACAAAGAATTAAAATTGGCAACAAATGGTTTGGGTTATAGGCAACATGGTAAAGGGACACATTATGAATCAATAAATGGTGGGAACAGGTGATGTTTAAATTGGGTGCAGCCACTGTGGTGATTAGTATGGAGTTTCCTCCAAAAACTAAAAATGGAACTCCCATTTAACCCAGTAATCTCACTCTTTTGAATATATCCTAAGAAACTGGGAACACCGATAAGAATGGATATATGCATCTCTATGTTCATAGAAGCACAATTTACAATAGCTAAGATTTGAAAACAGCCTAGGTGCCTGTCTGCAGATGACTGTATCAGAAAACAATGCAACATCTACACAGTGGAATGCTATGCTGCCATTAAAAAAGAGGAATTCTTACCATTTTCAGAGACCTGGATGGAACTGGAGAACATTATGCTAAGTGAAATAAGCCACTTAATGAAAGAAAAATACCACATGATCTCACTCATTTATGGCTAATAAAGAACATTATAAACTGATGAACAAAAATATAGATACAGAGGCAGTAAAGCCTGAAACAGACTGTCAAATTATAGCGGGAAGTTTAAGGAGAGGTGGGGAGATAAGAGATAACCAAAGGACTTGTATGCATGCATATAATCATAACCAATAGACGCAAGGGGGTGAAGGCAGGTATGGGAATGGGGTGGGGGGTAAGATATGTACATATAAAATACCTTAATAAAAAATGAAAAAAATGATAAAACCTAAAATATTGCTTTCCAATAAACATTATATCAACTTATGTTCCCACTTTAAAAAAAATGAGGCTAGTCTTGGCAGGATTAAAAACTTCAAGGTTTCTAATTACACTAAGTATCCTCAAAACGAGTTTAGAACCATTCAATTAACACTTATTGAAAATTTACAATGGCATGATGCTGAGCCCTTGGTTACAGTGTTCTCATGAACTTCAGTCTGTGTATTAGACTAATCCACATGTGTCAAACACAAGGCCCGCGGGCCAAATCCGTCCCGCCAGGCCTTGCAATGTGGCCCGCACCGCGCTGTCATCACTGCACTCCGCTTCGTTTCCATCACAATGACAGTTTATGACTGTTCAGTAAACCATTCGGCCTGCGATTTAGGCTGGATTTTAGATTTTGGCCCCTTCTCTGATTGAGTTCGACACCCCTAGACTAATCTCTGCATTCACAGAGTAACAAATACTAGGTGAAAATTACATATTCTGATACTTATTAGCTTTTTTATCTTTGACAGATCAATTTAGTTCTTGGAGCCTTAATCCTTCATTGCTTAAATATGGGCCAAGTTTGTGAAAATGCTTATGAATTGTAAAATAGTATGCAAATGTACTGTTAGTAATCTCCTGCACTCTTTTAACATTAGCACTGTGTCTAAATGATGCAAACAATTCAACCATGCTATAGTTGATAAGGTATATTTGACCTTCCTTGTGATTAACTGTAATAAATTTAATTTTATGGTTGCTGGTCTATTTTGTGTGAGAAACATCGGTCCTAAAAGAAATATACACAAACACAGATTCAATGGTCAGAGAGTCCCTGTACATAAAAATAAAAATGCAAGTTTATGTTTTTAAGCACAATGTTTGAAATTCTTTTTGTATAACACCTTGAAATTCTTTGCACATAGTACCTTGAAAAATCACAGATTATGTCCAAATGAAATAGTCTTGAATGAGTGAATTATAAATGTGATGAAAATTGAGGGAGAAGACAAAAATGGAAAAGGAAAGGCTTCTATACTCTCAAAGGTGGTTCAGGGATGCTTGAGAAAGAAGTAACAGGCATGTCTTAGAAGGTTGGAGTTCCAGAGAGGAATAAAGCTATGTAGGTTAAGAAAATACTATTTCTCTCCAGGTCCTTTGTGTTCAAGGTAACTAAAAGATTTAACATAGATAATTAATACCTGTCCTGCTTTAACTCATTTTAAGAACAATGTTGGAGTACAAATAAATAAATGTAAAAATTAATACCTAAACTCAAAATAGTAGCTGAGATAAAAAATAAAAGGTAACATGGGACCAGATAATTTGAAAAGAGCTTGAGACAGTCTGTAGGTGGGTAATTATAAGACAATATTTTAAGAGCTAGGAATTATATTAGGTTAATAATAAATGCTTGAATTTTCCTTTTCTTTTCAACATTTGCTTTAATATAGATATTTTGCAATTTATAAGTAAAAGTCAGGTAACCAGTATATGTGCCATTGTCTTAATGAAACAAGACCATGTTTTTTGTTGTTGTTTTTTTAAAAATATATTGATTTTTTTACAAAGAGGAAAAGAGAAGGATAGAGAGCTAGAAACATCGATGATAGAGAAACATCAACCAGCTGCCTCCTGCACACCCCCCACCAGGGATGGTCCTACAACCAATGTACATGCCCTTGACCTGAATCGAACCTGGGACCTTTCAGTTCCCAGGCTGACGCTCTATCCACTGAGTCAAACCGGTTTCGGCAAGACCATGTTTTTTTAAAAGGCAAAATCCATAGATACAGATAACAGTGAATTGATGGCCAGAGGTAAGAGGGGGAAAGCTCTAGGAGAAGGTATTCAAAGAATTGAGGTTTGGGGATATAAGCAATGGTGTCAACAATAAAAATAGAGTTTAACAATTATTAGTTACTTATCTGAAATTCAAATTTAAAAAGGGGAACTTTGGGAAGAGTCTGACCAGAGTATCTTACCTAAAAATAGACAAACATATAAATTTACCATACCTCTACTATGCCCATAGCCAATCAGAGTGAGTATGCAAATTAATCCAACAAATATGGCTCTTAATTTGCATATATATGTGCCCAGTGCCTGGGTCTAGGGAACATCCTGGCACCCAGGTCACTCTGAGGTAGTCCCAGCATGGGCCCTGAGCAGCCTGGGAAGGGCCTGAGACAGGCAGCTCCAGGGCAGGGCCAAGCCTGAGATCAGAGCCAAGGGAGCAGGGCAGAACCAGAGATTGGAGGGAGCTGGGTGTCCCTGCCCAGGCCTAAATCCTCAGCCAGAAGCTTTAGACCTGGGCAGGACCCAGGGGATGATTGGAAACACCTTTTATGACTACTCATTGGTTAAGATTCCTGTATACAGAGGAAACATCTTTTATGACTACTCATTGGTTAAGATTCCTGTATACCACTGGTAATATTCTTAGTAACTTGGGTAATAAGAATCCAAAAAGGTGATCTAGGGTTTTTCACCACACTTCTGTAGAGATGAGAAAAAAAAGAAGATCCGCTGCTAGAGGGCTAAGAAGTGTCATATCCTGCCCTAGCGGGTTTGACTCAGTGGATAATGCCTAGGCTTGCTGACCACAAGGTATGGGATCAATTCTGATCAAAGGCATGTATCTAGGTTGCAGGCTCCTCCCTGGCCAGGGCTCAGGTCAGGGCTCATGAAAGAGGCAACCAATCAAAGTGTTCCTCTCAGATTGATGTTTCTCTCTGTCTTTCTCTTTCTCTTCCACATTCTCTAAAAGTCAATGGAAACATATCCTCAGGTGAGGATTAAAACAAAAGAAAGAAAAAAAGAAATGTCATATCTTATGAAAGACACATCTTGAAAGACACATCTGGTGAAGGAACTGGAGTCCATGTTGATGAAAACAGCTTGATGGCTACAGTGACTGGCAGTGGCTACAGCAGTTGGGGTGATGGGGCTGGTGCCTTGCCCTGATCAGCCTGGTTGCTTCCCACAAAGGGAGGCCAGACTGTGGCTTAGGCCCGCTCCCCATGAGGAGCGAGCCTAAGCCATCAGTAGGACATCCCCTGAGGGTTCCCAGTATGTGAGAGGGGACAGGTTGGGTTGAGGGACCTCCCCACCCCCAAATTTTTGTGAACTGGGCTCCTAGTATCCAACAATCTCCAAACCCTATTTGCCCTGTAACTTTTATTTCCTCTGTCATACCAGAAAAGCTTCAATCTCTAGCAAATTTACAAGATTCTGAAGGACTCAGGACCACTCTAAAACTTGCCCTTCAATTCTATACTTTTTAAAATTTTTATTTTATTGTTTTAAGTATATAGTAGTACATATATCTCTTTTTTCCCCATTGGCCTTTCCCCAGCCTCCCCTATCCCCTGCCACATGTCCTCATTCCACCCCACACCCTAGTGTCTTGTGCCCATTGGTTGTGCTTATATGCATGCATAAAAGTCCTTTGGTTGATCTCTTTCCCCAATTCCCCAGAAATCCCCAACCTTCCCACTGTAATTTGACAGTCTGTTCTGTGTTTCACTGCCTCTGTATCTATTTTTTTTCATCAAGTTATAATGTTTTGTTTTTATTTTCCATAAATGAGTGAGATCATGTGGTATGATTATTTCATTGCCTGGCTAATTTCACTTAGCATAATGGTCCCCAGTTCCATCCATGCTGCTGGAAATGGTAAGAATCCCTTCTTTTTTATGACAGCATCTTATTCCCATTGTGTTGATGTACCATAGTTTTCAAATCCACTCATCTGCTGATGCGTATGGAATTTAGACTGTTTCCAAAACTTAGCTATGGTGAATTGTGCTGCTACGAACATAGGGGTGTATACATCTTTTCTCACTGGTGTTTCTAGTCTTGAGATATCAATACATTCCTAGAAGTGGGATCACTCGGTCAAATGAGAGTTCCATTTTTAATTTTTTTAAGAAAATCCATATTGTTCTCCACAGTGGCAGCACCAATCTGTATTCCCACCAGCAGTGCACAAGGGTTCCTTTTTCTCTGTAACCTTGCCAGCACTTGTTGTTTATTGATTTGTTGATAACTGCCATTCTGACAGGTGTGAGATGTACCACATTGTCATTTTGATTTCCATCTCTAGGATAATTAGTGACTTTGAGCACATTTATATGTCTTTTGGCCTTCCTTCTATCTTCTTTTGAAAATTACCTATTTAGGCCAAAGCCTGTTTGGCTCAGTGGTAGAGGGTCGGTCTGTGGACTGAAAGGTTCCAGGTTCGATTCCAGTCAAGGGCATGTACATTGGTTGCGGGCACATCCCTGGTAGAGGGTGTGCAGGAGGCGGCTGGTCAATGTTTCTAGCTCTCTATCTGTCTCCCTTCCTCTCTGTAAAAAAATCAATAAAATATATTTTTTTTAAAAAGAAAATTATCTATTTAGGACCTTTGCCCATTGGTATTTTTATTGGATCATTAATCTTCCTTTTATTAAGTTTTATGAGTTCCCTATAACTATTGGAGATTAAACCTTTATTGGTGATAACATTGGCAAATATGTTCTCCCATACAGTGGGCTTTCTTGTTGTTTTATTGGTGGTTTCTTTTGCTGTGCAAATGCTTTTTATTTTGATGTAGTTCCATTTGTTTATTTTCTCTTTAGTTTCCATTGCCTTAGGAGCGGTATTGAAGAAATTGCTTTGCATATGTCTGAGATTTATCTGCCTGTGGATTCCTGTAATATTTTTATGGTTTTCTGTCTTATTTGTAAGTCCTTTATTCATTTTGAGTTTATTTTTGTGTATGGTGTAATTTGGTGGTTTAGTTTCCTTCTTTCTTTTTTTCTTTTCTTTTTTTCATATATCTGTCCAATTTTCCAAACACCATTTATTGAAGAGACTGTCTCTACTCAATTGGTTACTCATGCCTATTTGTCAAATATTAATTGAGCATGGAGGTTTGGGTATATTCCTGGGTTCTCTATTCTATTCTATTAGTCCGTATGTCTGTTCTTATGCCTGTACCAGGCTGTTTTGAGAACAGTGGCCTTGTAATACAGCTAGAAATCTGGTATTGTGATCCCACCTATTTTGTTCTACTTTCTCACGATTGCTGTGGATATTTGGGGTGTTTTTTTTTTATTCCAGATTAATTTTTGGAGCGTTCTTTCTAGGTCTGTAAAATATGCCATTGGTATTTTAGTGGGGCGTGTATTAAATCTATAGATTGCTTTGGGTAGTATGGACATTGTAATGATGTTGTTTCTACCAATCCATGAATATAGTATGTTCTTCCATCTGTTTATGTCTTCCTCTACCTTTTTTTTTTTTTTTTCAGTGTCCTATGGTTTTCCCCATATAGGTCTTTTAACTCCTTAGTTACGTTTATTCCTTGGCTTCTTAATTTTTTTGTGCAATGGTAAATGGGATTGATTTTTTAGTCTCTCTTTCTGTAAATTCACTATTGGTGTATAGAAATGCCATAGATTTCTTGGCATTAACTTTGTATCCTGCTACATTGCCAAATTCATTTATTAACCTGTTAGTTTTTTTGATGGAGTCTTTAGGGTTTTTTATTTACAATAACATGTCATCTGCAAATAAGGACAGCTTTACCTCTTCTTTTTCAATTTGGATGCCTTTTATTTCTTCTTGTTTAATTGCAATGTCTAGTACTTCCAGTACTATGTCAAACAGAAGTGGTGAGAGTTGACATCCCTGTCTTATTCCTATTCTTAGGGGAAATGCTTTTAGTTTTTGCCCATTGAGTATGATGTTAGCTGTGAGTTTATCATATATAGCTTTTATTATGTTGAGGTATGATACTTCTATTCGCAACTTGTTGAGAATTTTTATCAAGGAAGGGTGTTGGATTTTGTTATATGCTTGTTCTGCATCAATTGAAACAACTATGTGATTTTTATCTCTCAATTTGTTTATGTGATGTATAACATTCATTGATTTATGAATAGTGTACCATCCTTGCATTCCTGGGATAAATTCTACTTTGTCATCTTTCTGATATACTGCTGGTTCCGACTTGCTAGAATTTTTTGAGGATTTTGGCATTGATGTTCATGAGGGATTTTGGCCTGTAATTCTCTTTTATTGTGAAATCTTCTATATATGTCAATTAATTTCATCTAATCTGGTGAGTTATTTAGTATTGATGTTTTTTTGGATATTTTTTAGAGGATTTGTCCAATGGTGATAGTGGGGCATTAAAGTCTTCTACTATGATTGTATTGCTGTCAATATCTTCCTTGATATCATCTAGTAGTTTGTGTTTTTTTTATGTATTTGGGTGCTCCTGTATTGGGTGCATATATCTCTATCAGAGTTATTTCTTCTTGGTGGATTGCTTCCTTTAATATTATGAAATGGCCTTTCTCATCTCTTTTTATTTCCTTCATTTTGAGATCTAATTTGTCAGATATTAGTATTGCTACCCCAGCTATTTTTAAAATGTTAATTCACTTGAAAGACCTTTTTCCATCCCTTCACTATCAGTCTGACTGCATTTTGTTTTTTTGTTTGTTTGTTTGTTTGTTTTTGTTTTTGTTTTTTCCTGAGGTGGGTTTCCTGTAGAAAGCAGATATATGGGTCATGTTTTCTTATCCACTCAGTTACCCTATGTTTTCTGATTGGGGCATTTAATCAATTTACATTTAAAGTTATTATTGATAGGTACTTGTTTGTCACCATTTTTATTATTTATCCCTGTGTTCCTTCTTCGCTTCCTATTTCTCTCTTTTTTTAGAAGACCCTTTAGCATTTCTTGCATTGCTGGTTTGGTGGTAATAAGCTCCGTTAGTCCTTTTTTTGTCTGTGAAGCTCCTGATTTCATCTTCAATTTTGATTGATAGCCTTGCTGGGTACAGTATTCTTGGATTCAGACCTTTTCTTTGCATGGGTTTATATATTTTATTTAATTCCCTTCTGGTCTGATGAGATTCTGTTGAGAAATCAGTTCCTAGTCTGATGGGGGATCCTTTGTAGGTAACTTTTTGTCTCTCTCTGGGCACTTTTAAGATCATTACTTTGTCACTGATGTTTGACAATTTAATTATAATGTGTCTTGGCATCAGTCTTTTTGGGGTTCATTTTGTTTGGGACTCTGTGAACTTCTTGTATTTATGTGAGTTTTTCTTCCCTATATGAGTGATGTTTTCTGTCATTATTCCTTTAAACAGGTTTTCTATTACTTGCTCAGTTTCCTCTCCTTCTGGCAAGCCTATTATGCAGATGTTGTTTTGTTTTGTGCTGTCCCAAAGTTCCCTTAGGCTCTCCTGCTTTTTATTTTATTTTATTTTTCTAGAAGCTTCTCTGCTGGGGTATTTTTTTCTACCTTATCTTCTAGCTTACTGAGGTGGTCCTCTGCTTCTTCTAGACTACCGTTGATGCTTTCTATTTAGTTCTTTATAGCATCAATGTCATTTTTCATTTCTTCTTGGTTCTTCTTCATTTCATCTTGGTTCTTCCACATATTGTTAAATTTGTCTTCCATTCTTTTCATCCACCTTATTATTATTTTTCTGAATTCTTTCTCTGACAGGTTGCTTGCCTCCGTTCTGTTTACTTCCTTTTCTGGTGATGCTTGCTTTTCTTTCATATGTGAGCTGTTTCTTTGTCTCCCCATGATTTCTCTTCTCCCAGTGTCTGGTTATGTAGTTTTCTCTCTCCTTATCCCAGGCGAAATCTGACCTTTTGTGAGAGGGTATAGAGTTCCTCAGAATCACCATGCTTGTGCCACTTGGGGGCTTGTGTTCCCAGGTTTGAATCTGTTTTTGTTGGGTGCCATTGTTGTAAATTCCTGTGATTTTAAGGCTTCTGACAAAATCCACTCTCCCCTTTAAGAAGTTGCAGTCTCCGTGTCAGAGCTGGTTGCTCTGTGAGGGGTCCCAGCAGCAGTGGAGCATGCCCAGTCAGCAATCCCACCAACAGTCCCCTGAAGTGTAACTGTCCTTCAAATCACAATCAAACACTCCCGGTATGACTACACACTCCCTTTGTTCTTTTACTTACCCACTATCTTGCAGTCTCCCTTCCTGTTGGCAGACATCTATTTTCCCCTTCCATATTTCCTTAATGGTTAAACTATTCTAATAATTTCCCTAGGATATTTCATTAGGATAAAATATTAGCTGTTAGTAGCAGGTGAATCTTAGCCCTAATAACATCAATTCTGAGAATTAGAATATTTTAAACGTAATATATGTATTATGGAGACTTAAGATCTATATTGAAAAGATAATATCACCATAATGACATCCAGTTTTTAAGGCCTTAAGGAATAGATGACTAGATTATTAAGCCAGCCCATCCACTAGGGAATTCCTTAACTCACTTAGACCATAGGGTTAATTAGTAAATGACTGCTACGATGCACTTACTCACCAACCAAGGCCTAAAAGAGTTACTGCATCTTTGAGATCCCCATGAGTAATTTATATACTGAAAGGATTTGACTGAATTATACAATCTGATGCATTTTTAATGAGATTTTATGAGCACCAAAGACCAACTTTTAGAAGAGCATTTGTGCTTTGTAGAGGTGGGATTGAGGTCTGCACAATTTATAATTTCCTTCTCCTTTTTTAGAAAAAGAACAAAATCATGTTACTTTGACCTTTACAAGGAGTAATTTGTCTTGCAGGCTAATATGACTTTACTCTGTTAAATGAATCCATAACAATTGAGAAAGAGGGAGGATGTGTAATCAATCAAAATGCGAAGTGTTGCAAATGGCAAATGCACTGACTGATTAAATTGGGAGACACTCCTCATTCTAAAATCTGCTAAATGGAGTTTTATAAACACACAACATTGCACTATTATGCCACTAATGGGAGATAGTCACATGATGGTTTGCCTATGTTTTACATTAGAAAGTATCTTTTAGAGCTATCTGTATTAAAATTCCATCCTGGATTTACTTCACTTATAGACTTAGAAGCATCATGTATTTCAAAAGTAATTCTTTACCCTTCATTAAACCTTTTATTCTAAGAAATAGTGTCTGGTGACATTTAGCGAGAGAGAGATGTTCTCATGATATTTAAAGTCTAGAGACAGATAGGATTAACAATGAAATAATCTGAGTGCCTTTTATAATGAATAACATTAAATTAGGACTAAGGGAAGGGAAATGTGTTAAGCAAAGTTTTTTAGGAATCCCAGGAAGGTTGTAATTTTCTATCACTAAGGTAATGGGTATAATTGTAGTTTCATGAAAGTTAATTAACTCTCCTTATATCAGTGCTTATCAAAATCTGGTCCATTGACTACATGTATCAGCATCATTTGGGGTACTATTTTAAAATGTAGATTCTAGAGGATTATCTCCTTACTGAATCAAAATTTCTGAAATGAATTTCTTCATTTTAAACTAGCTCTTTGGGTGATTATTTTGCACACTATTGTTTGAGAACCCCTGTTTAAAGGGCAGCAGGGTATGCTGACAGAAAATCTAACCAAATATTTTGGTTCAAAATAGTCACAGAAACACATTAATTCAAGGGTTGAAAGCTTGTCAAACCAACACTAAAGCTACCATGACTGAATGTTTGACAGGTCAAAACAAGAAATGCCAGTCATGTACATAGCAACCATGTTGATGAAAATATTTTGCAGTTAGAAGATTGGGAGGAAAATGAGATAAAATGGCTGGCCACTGGTCATTTGTATATTCACAGTTGAGACAGGGAAGGTAAAAATATTTAACATTCACTGAGAAAGTTTCCATAGCCAGGACCAGAGGCACCTATATAACTGAGCATGTGGATTTGGACATGATTTTATTCAACAGAGGATGGCAATGGTAAGAATTAGGAGTATTATAAGCAGAAATGCAGCAGTGGTAAGTGAGAGTGGTGAGTGCTGAGCATAGTCCATGCAGAGTAATATATTTATTAAAAAACTAGTGGCCTGTTGCATGAAATCCGTGCACTGGCGGGGGTCCCTCAGCCAACCCTCCACCCTCTCCAATCTAGAACCCCTTGAGGGATGTCCGACTGCCCATTTAGGATAGTCGGACATTCCATTCATAATCCAGGACTGCTGGCTCCCAGTTACTCATCTGCCTGCCTTCCTGATTGCCCCTAACCACTTCTGCCTGTCAGCCTATCACTCCCTAACCACTGCACTGCCAGCCTGATTCATATTACTCCTTTATTAGATAGGATAGAGGCCTGATCCATGGTTGGGGGCCAGCAGGTTTGCCTTGAAGGGTGTCTCAGATCAGGGTGGGGGTTCCTTTAAGCCCCCCGGCAACCCAAGTTGAGGTCTTGGTATCTGGGATATATTTATCTTCTACAATTGAAACTTTGTACCCTTGAGTGGAGGCCTGGGCTGGCCAGAGTGTGTGGAAAGCTTGGTTTCCTCCCTTACCGAGGGCAACCCTAGCCTGCTCTCTCCAGCTCCGTGGCTGCAGCCATTTTTCTTGGGATCTATCTTCCATAATTGAAACTTTGTATCCTTGAGTGGAGGTCTAGGCTGGCCAGGGTGTGTGGAAAGCTTGGTTTCCTCCATTGCCTGGGAATCCCAAGCCTCCCTCCTGGTCTCTGTGGTGGCAGCCATCTTGGTTGGGGTTGATTTGCATACTCACTCTGATTGGCTGGTGGGCCTGGCTCGTGTATAGAAGAGTGATGGTTAATTTGCATATCACTCTTTTATTAAGTAGGATAATAGTCGTCACACTACCTGTATTATCATCACCTGCAAGGTAACTTTCAGAACACAGATTTTTTTTTTATGATTATACTCATCTCTTTTTTAAAAAATATTTTATTGATTTTTTACAGATTGGAAGATAGAGGGATAGAGAGTTAGAAACATCAATGAGAGAGAATCATTGGTCAGCTGCCAACTGCACACCCCATACTGGGGATGTGCCCACAATCAAGGTACATGTCCTTGACTGAAATCAAACTGGGGACCCTTCAATCTAACCTCTGAGCCAAACCGGTTTTGGCAAGAACATAGATTTCTGAGTCTCAATTCACCAGACAAATTGATCAGACTATCTGGGATTTGAGTTCAGGAATCTATATTTTGAGGATATTCAAGTGATCCTGATGGGCATGAAATCTTATACCTGTGGTGAGGTTAACTATCTTAAGGTGAATGGTAGTATTTATTTAAGACAACAAAACTTACTTTGGGCATTGTATAAATTGTTTATGGCTGCTATGGCAACTTATTACAAACTTCTGGCTTAATACAACATCAATTTATTATATAACATACATTTAGATAAGAATTCTGACATGAGCCTCTCTGGTTATGAATAAAGGTGTCAGCAGGGGTGTGTTCACTTAAAGAGGCACCAGGTGAGAATCTTCTTTCTTGCTTTATTCAGCTTCTAAGGAGGTTACTCACTTTCCTTGGCTCGTGGCTCACTTCAAAGCCAGCAATATTAAGCTGAGTTCATGCTGCAATCTCTCTTGTTCTCTCTTTCAGACACATATTCCTGAGTCTGATTCTTCTTCTGCTACCCATTTCCACTTATAAGAATGGTTTGATTTCATCTGGGACCACTAGGATAATCTGAGATAATCTCATTTAAAAATATATTTTTAATGATTTCAGGGAGGAAGGGAGAGGGAGATAGAAGCATCCTGATGAGAGAATCATTGATTGGCTGCCTCCTTCATCCCCCACACTGGGTATTAAGCCCACTACCCAGGCATGTGCCCTGACCTAGACTCAAACCATGACCTCCTTTTTCATAGGTTGACACTCAACCATTAAGCCACACCAGCTGAGCTACAATCTTATTTAAGGTCAGTGAATTAGCAGCTCAGTTCTATCTGTGAATATAATTTCCCTTTTACATGTAAAGTAACACATGTTCTCAAGGAATCACAGATTCTAGAAATTAGGAAATGGGCCTCTGTAGGAGTGACTATTACTTTGTCTACCACAGAAAAATATAATTTATTCTTTCATTCAATATGCACCTATTGCTCACTTAATGTATGCCAATCACTATGCAAAAATGCTCAATATAAAGTCAAGAAGGCAGTCTTTTTCAATAATGAGTTTGCACTTTAGCGGGGAAGAGAAATATGCTATTAGTAGTTATAGTGCAATAAGTAGTATGATCAAAGCATACAAATGTACAGTGGGAGCCCAAATAAGGACATGATTTATTTTTCATAGGGAACTTGAAGGTTTCTTAGTGAAAATTAGCTTTTGAACTGAATTTTAAAAGATAATTAGATGCTCACAATGTGAATAAAAAGGGCAATCTAATCAGAGAGAACAGCTTGTATAAAGTCCTAAAGTTAATGAAAGATGATGGCTTGTCCAAGGAGCAACTAGTAGTTGGGTATGGATAAAGTTTATGTGGGGTGATGGTGCATTAACTAGGTGTTGACAGAAGAAGGAATTGGAAAAACATGGAAAAGCCACATTATAGAGGGCCTTTTTTATCTGTTGAAGAGTTTGGACTTTATTCTGCAGGCAATGGGAAGCCATGGAGGCTTAAATGGTGGATGTCATACAAAATCTGTGATACTTGGTGGAGAATGAATTCAAAGGGAAGCAAAACTGAAGACAAGAGATCAGTTAAAAAGGTAACATTAATTGAAATATATTGGAATCTGAACAAGAGTGTGACAGCAAGGGTGGAAAGACAAAAATGGATTTGGTGGACAGAGAGGAGGAAGAATTGATAGAAACTTTGAACTGACTCAAGGAGGTAGCAAGAGTGAGGGGAGTAAAGATAGGAATTGAAAGAGATTGTAGAGTAGGGGAATTAAATATGAGCTTTCTAGATAGAAAATAAAGTACAGTAGTTCACTGTTATCCACTGAGGATATGTTCTAATACCCCTTGTAGATAGATGCCTGACACTGGACATTGCCAAACTTAACATATGCTATGTTTTTTTTCTATACATACATAAAATCATGCACACTTTATAGCTTCTCTTTGGCCTATCTTAATTGCCAGCATCATTACTCTTGTACTTTGGGGGCATTATTAAGTAAAATACGGTTATATGAACACAAATACTGTGATATGAAGACAGTTGATATGAAAACCAAGATAGCTACTAAGTGAGAATTGGTCAAGAAACATATACACTGAGGATACACTGGACATAGGGCTGATTCACATCCCAGGTGGGACAGACAAGTCACTGTGAGATTTGATCACATTACTCAGAATAGCAAGCAGTTTAAAACTGTTGAGTTGTTTATTTTGGAAACTTCTGTTTAATATTTTCAAACTTTTGTTTATCATAGGTAACTAAATCATGGGGGGAAAAAACTATAAATAAAGGGGAAACTATTTTATTTTATTTTTAAAATATATTTTATTGATTTTTTACAGAGAGGAAGAGAAAGGGATAGAGAGCCAGAAACATCGATGAGAGAGAATCATCGATCAGTTGCCTCTTGCACACCACACCCCCTGCTGGGGATGTGCCCACAACCAAGATACATGCCCTTGACCAAAATCGAACCTGGGAACATTCAGTCTGCAGGCCGATGCTCTATCCACTGAGCAAAACTGGTTTCAGCAAGAGGGAACTATTTTGGCTTGTATCTAGAGATGTGTGTAGAATCCTATATAATGAAAGAATAATATGCAAATTGACCATCACTCCAAGACACAAGATGGCCTCTCCCATATGGTCAAAGATGGCTGCCCCCATGTAGACACAAGATGGCCACCACAAAATGGCTGGTAGGGGAGGGCAGTTGTGGGTAGTGGGGTGACCAGGCTGGCAGAGGAGGGCAGTTCTGGGAGACCAGGTCAGCAAAGGAGGGCAGTTGGGGGGAACTCAGGCCTGCAAGGTAGGGCAGTTGGGGGGATCAGGCCCAGGGAAGAGCAGTTGGGGGAGACCAGATCTGCAGCAGAGGGCAGTTGTGGGTGATCAGGAAGCAGGGAGGGCAGTTAGGGGTGACTGAGCCAGCAGAGGAAGGCAGGTAGGGTAGACCAGCCCAGCAGGAGAGGGCAGTTGTCGGGGGACCAGGCCTGCAGGGGAGGGCAGTTGGGGGCAATCAGATTTGCAGGGGAGAACAGTTAGGGGTGACAAGGTTGGCAGGGGAGGACAGTTAGGGGCAATTAGGCTGGTGGGGGAGCAGTTAGGCATCGGTAGTCTGGCAGTGGAGTGGTTAGGGGGTGATCAGGCTGGCAGGCAGAAATGGTTAGAGGCAATAAGGCAGAGGCAGGTGAGCAGATAGGATCCAGCAGTCCTGGATTGTGAGAGAGATATCCAACTTCCCAGTAGGATCAGGCCTAAGTGGGTGGTCGGACATCCCTTGAGGGGTCCTAGATTTGAGAGGGTGCAGGCAGGGCTGAGGGACACCCCTCCCCTGTGCATGAATTTCATGCACCAGGCCTCTAGTATGGAATAAAAGATCAAAATGTTAAAATCAAATACGTGCAAATTTGATATGGAGAATGGGAAATGGTGACAAAAGAATATTTTGCCTCTATCAAATCAGTTCTCTGTTAAATTTCCAATTCTGGCACTTATTAGTTAGATGGACTTAGTAAATTATTAAACTTCTTTAAGCCTCAATTTCCTCATGTGAAAATGGAGAAATAGTATGTATTCAAAATGCTATGAGAATTAAAAAGGGAACTTATGTAAAGCACCAAGCAGCACACAAAATGTGGTAGGGGCCTAATAAATGTAACTTTCCTTGAGAACATTTGAAAAGTAAAAGGAATTAGACTCCAATTCACTGTAGGAAGATTGGGGAAATTTAGAGGAACTATGGCCCTAGCCAGGTTATAAAACAGGGACTCAGGTGCAGAAAACAAGTCAGAGAATCTATCTAAATCAGGGAGCAAGGAATGAGGCATAAAACGAGTTATTAGAACTGAAGTAACAGAGTATGAATGATTGATGATTTTAGGTTACATAAAATTATATATCAATAAAACTGTTAAATACATTAAAAATAAAATATTATGGGTAGATATAAAGACAAGATGATTTTATATACCACAAAGGTTGGTCTGAAACACCTTACCTTTTTTCTTCTAAGGTAAGGACCAATCCTAACTCCTAGATTGGGGCACTGTTTGGGTGTGGGGGGAGTGGGGAAAGGCCTCAGTTGTGGAATGAGGTACAGTAGTTTGAAAAGGTCTTATCAACATGGGATTTGTGGTCCCATCAAGCTCCATAATTTTGTGATTCAATTGTAGTTGGACTATGTACATTGTGATGAAATTTAAGAGAAAAAATTGCCTTGCTTGTTCTAGCTTAGTTTGAGAGTCATAAAGTATGGAAGAGTATTTTTGTTTATCTGTTTAGTTTTGTTTGTTATAAATCAACTTGAGAATTAATGAAAATTATTAAAACTCACCCCCTAAAAAATTTATTCAGATGCATGCATACAGTTTAGATATAATTTTAGGAGGTTCAAAGGTCCTCTGAAATGAATTCATGAATTCTTATGGCCAAAGTTTACATAAAAAACAAGTGCCATGCATTGGCTGGATAGCTCATTTGGTTAGCATTGTCCCAGTACACCAAAGTTTCTGGTTCAATCTCCAGTGAGGGGACATACAAGAAGTCACCAACGAATTAATAAGTAAGTGGAATAACAAATTGATGTTTCTCTTTTTCTTCCTCTCTATCTCTCTCTAAAATCAATTTTAAAAAAAGAATCCTTGCTAAAGTAGACAAAGGACATAACAAGGTAATATTGTGTCAGCAATTTTTTTAATAACATTTTAATAAACCAAAAGAAGAACAGGACCTCAAAGTTGCATTAGATTAGTAATTGGTCTTTTCCTGGAGTACATTGTGTAATTCTGGGCTGCTTCATTCAAATGACATGTGGCAAACTTTAGAATAATTTAAGCAAAAAACCATCAAAGTTATGAGATAGTGGCAGGGTAGGATGTATAAAAAGTGAAAGTGTTTGGAGAGTTGAGCCTCCGAAAAGGGTATATAAAGCATTAAATAACAATTATTATATGCAATGGCACTTACTATACATTAGAGAGGATGCTTGAAGGTTATCTCCTTCACATATTTCCTCACATACCTGCCATTATGTCTAAGATTTTGCCATTAATAATGTTTCTTTCATCATCATCATCATTGTTGTTTATTATTATTATTATTATTATTATTATTATTATTTTCTAGTTTCCTTTTGCAAATTCCCCTGTGAAAGGTCAATTTTAAGATGTTATTTCATAAAACATCTTAAATATGTATCAGCTTCTCTCCAACTTATCTATTCACTTGTCTTAATAGAGTGACATTATATACATTGGTTATGAGCATGGTCTTAGGGGTCAGACAACTGTGTCCCAATCATGGCTCTAATCTATAATAATAAAAGCCTAGATGGTCCTTGCACCCTTGCCAATGCCCACACATCATCACAAGATGGCCACCCTCACATCATCACAAGATGGCCACCATAAGATGTACATCACAAGATGGTTGCCACAAGAGGGCCTCCATAAGATGGCCGCTAGGGGAGGGCAGTTGAGGGGACCAGGCCAGCAGGGGAGGGCGGTTGGAGACAATTGGGCCAGCAGGGGAGGGCAGTTGGAGACAATTGGGCCAGCAGAGGAGCAGTTAGGCATCTATTAGGCCAGCAAGGAAGAAGTTAGGGGGCAATCAGGCTGGCAGGCAGGCAAGCAGTTAGGAGCCAGAAGTCCCAGATTGTGAGAGGGACTAAACCAGCAGTTGGACATCCCCTGAGAGGTCCCAAATTAGAGAGGGTGCATGCGGGGCTGAGAGAAACCCCTTTGTGCATCAATTTCATGCACTGGGCCTTTAATATATATTATAAAAGGCCTGTAGCCATCACACCCTAACACAGAATGACCAAACAACTGGTCATCAAAAGGTGCTGAAGCACCTCTTATTCCCTCCCTCCATCCTGTGAACCACTCACAGCAACAGGGTGGATCTCGCTTCTCATGCAGGGTGGCTTTGGGGGTCTACAGCTCACACAGAGTGGGTCTGGGGTCCCACTGCTGGTTCAGGGTGGATCTGGGTTCCTGCAGCTTGTACAGGGCGATTCTAGGGACTCACCGGTGCGGCAGGTATAGGTCTCCCATGATTTCATGCATAGGGTCTCTAGTCTATAATAATAAGAGTGTAATATGCTAATTAGACTGGACGTCCTTCTAGATGTCCTTCCAGACAACCTTCTGAATAAAGCCAGGGCTAGGAAGCCACTGTGGATCCATGCAGCCACTAAAGCTGTGAGGGAGGAATCCAGGCAGCAGATGTGGCTGTGAAAGGCTACTCTTGCACAGATTTCATGCATTGAATCTCTAGTGTTTAATAAGTATCCCACCTTGAGCAAGCTATTCAATCTCTGTGTGCCCATAAAGTGGAGAATAATAATACTAAAAGTGCCTTATCGTGAACATTAAATATGTTCATACTGGAGGCCTGGTGCACGAATTTGTGCACTGTTGGGTCTCTTAGCCTGCCTTGCATCCTCTCGCTATCTGGGACCCCTCAGGAGATGTCGGAGAGCTGGTTCAACCCAATCTCTGCAGGCCAAGCCAAGGACACCACTGGTGCATGAATCTGTGCAGTGGCCCAGTTTGAGCCCAGTCCCCACAGACCAGGCCAAGGTACCCCACCAGTGCATAGTTTTGGGCTGGTTTTGGCCCAATCCCCACAGGCCAGGCTGAGAGACCTCACCTTCACATGAATCCATTCACCCGGCCTCTAATATGCATATAAAAGCTTTAGTTAATCTCTTTCTCCCCTTTCCTCCCTCCCCCTTCCCTCTGAGATTCATTAGTCTGTTCCAATTTCCATACCTGTGGTTTCCACTCCTGTGTTGAGTGTCTTCCCCCTGGTGGTCAGTGAACATCACAGCTACTGGCTGGCCAGCCAGCCAGCCTTTTGGTGAGGAGGCTTGTTGCTTAGGCTTTTATATACAGATATGTAAAATACTGAAAACAGTGAAGAACATTGTTGTTGGTATGTACCATTGAATCAGCTCCTGTTTCTGCTAAACCTATGAATGAGTAAAGTCCACAATGGTCTTCAACAGTCCTGCTCAGCTCATATGGACTCATGACTATAGCTTCTTTTATGAAATCAGTCCACTTCATATGTGGTCTTCCTATTGTCCTACTGCCTTCTGTTTTTTCCAAGCATTACTGTATTTTCCAAGGAGCTGTCTTCTCATGTACCTAAAATGGGACAACGCAGTTTTGTCATTTTTGCCTCCAGATATGATTCAGACAATTTTCTTTAGCACTCACTTGATTGTCTTTCTGGTGGTCCAGGATATTCACAGAGCTCTCCTTCAACACCATATTTAAAATTAATTAGTTTTCATCCTTAGTCTTTTTTTGCTGTCCAACTTTCACATCAGTAATTGGGAATATGAGGTTGTGGATGATCTCTAATGACATATCTTCACTTTTTATAATCTTTCCTAATTCTTCCATTGCTACCCTTCTGAGTCTTGGCCTCCTTTTAATTTCTTGGCTGCAGTCTCCATTTGAATTGATGACTGAATTAAGTTAAGTAAAATTTGTAACAATTTAAATATTTTTGTTGTCTATGACTAAAGTTGTATATTATTTCTGTAGCCATGATTTTTGTGCACATAATGTTCAATTGCAAACCTACTTTGGACTTGTTCTTTCACTTTTAACAGAGGTTGTTTCAAATAATTGCTACTTTCTGCCAGTATGATGGTATTATCTATATATCTTGAATTACTGATATTCCTTCCACCAATTTTTACAACTCCTTCCTCTGAGTCTAGTCCAGTTTTTTTGTATGATATGTTCTGTGTACAGACTAAACCAATAGGGAGAGAATTATATATCATTGTCTGACACTTTTGCCTTTAGAAAACCATTTTGTCTCTCCATAATCTGTCCTGATCATGGCTTCCTGTCCACAATACATCAGGGCAACCAAGTGCTGAGACAGGCACATTTCTTTTAGAGCAACCCAATGAAGTCAAATATTTTATTGTAGTCTATAAAACATAGACTAACCTTCTTCTAAAATTATTTGGAGCACTTCAGTATCTAAAAATGCTAGCAATTTGATATTATTTATTGTTCCATATCAGGTAGAATCCTTTGTTGAATCACCATGAGCATCAATTTACATTTGTTGGAAATTAGAGCAATCATACTATACTTATTGTACTCCTTGGCATTTCCCTTCTTGAAAATAGGGATGTATATTGAATATTTCATTTGTAGGCCATTGTTTTTTTTTTCTTTTCCATATTTGTTGACATTTATTTGAATTTTGACAGATTCAGTATCTGTGCCTTGAATTAATTCTATCAGTATTCCATCTACCTGGCTGATTTGGTTTTTCCCAATACTTTCAGGAAAACTTTTACTTGGCTTTCTAGCATTACAGGTACACTGAGTAGCCAGATTGTTATGATCTCTTACCGCATAATAATCTGGCCACTCAGTGTGTATATGAGGCCTGGTGCATGAATTCATGCATGGGTGGGATCCTGCCAGCCTGGCCAGGAAGAGGGGACATTTGGCAATTGGCCAGCCTGGATGCTTGTTGAACTCTTGGTCTAGGGGACAATTTGCATATTAGCCTTTTATTATATAGGATATCAACTCACAAAATAGTGAGTGGCATAGTAGAAAATGTCTTGGAATGAGGGTCAAGAGACCTGGGTTGTAATCCTAGATTGAACCACTCCATGATTATGATTTTTGGCTTCTATACAGAGAGCTGACCTGGTGATTTCCATAAAGCTACACTAATGTTTAATTATTTCTCTGAACCAGGTAGGTTGCTATGGAAGCTTCTAAATTGTCTATACAACATAAATATTTGCAAAAAATAATACATTCCTCAGCCAGTATTTGCTACAAAACTAGAAACACTGCTTGCAGTAGAGCAATACTGGGATTCCCATTATGAATGCTGTAATGTTGAGGTATGTGTAGTACTGGTTGTGCTAAAGGCATGCCAGAAGCTGACTTGGGGGAGAGAGTTCAACCTCCATTTTCCTGAATGTGCTTCTTGCCACTCTGTTCATCTTGGAGAACAGAGACTGGCAACTTACCTGTCTCTTTATATTTTGTTTATTCTGCAAATACCAAGAAAGCTATGAGGAAGACAGAAGATGAAATTAGATCCTAAAATATGTTCCTGGATTGAGGGATGAAAAATTGAGTTTGGTTGTCCAGAGCTCCGGCTCCTCTGCTCACCTCTTTGGTGAAGAGATTCTTCTAAATGCTAATAGCCAGGTGGAAAGTTTTAGATGACTCACATCTGGACCAAAACTGAGCTGTTCTTCAGAGGAAACTGTGAGCCTGATGGTTCAGCACTGGCCTATTTAGTAGTAGTAGTAAATAGTACTAGTATTATAGTAGGCTAACTATTAGTATTTTATTATGACAGTTTTCACTTCCCCATCTTATTCATCTTTATCTTTTGTAATCTCTGTTTTGGACTTTAGATTTGGTTTAAAGCATGGTGGGTTGTAGCATGGTGAAATAACTTGACACTGGGATTAAAGATGCATATTTAGGTATGACTATAAGCACTTGGTTTGTATTTAACTTCTTCATGCTACAGTGATTTCTACATTCCATTGGATACTCCTGTAGATGCTGGAACTCAGTCAGATCTCTGCTTAGGTACTCATTTGCTAATGTATATGAAAGAGAAAGTTCCAATTCCAATGAATTTAGTCCTTTTATTTTGTGTTCTATCTCTATTATAATAGCTTGTAATATTTAAATTGCTATGTATATAGTAATTTTTTGGCAATCAGTGTGTATGTACTGAACATATAATAGCCCAATAAACCCTCCAAATAGTACTCTTAGGGGGGTATAATCATTGGTTACAATTTATAAATGAGGATAATGAGATGTAGAGAGATTAAGTAAATTTTTGAGGGGGATAGGGTTGGATGACTATGTTGCAGAACTGGGATTCAAATCCTGGTGATTTCCATAAGGCTACACTAATGTTTCAGTGTAACCATATTTTTATTGATTTGCTCTGTATGACCTCACATTACACTATCTATACTATTAATAATAGAGGAATATGCAAATGTCTGGGACACTGTCACAGTAACAGTAACAACCAAACAGCAGGCTGCATGGGATGATTAGACCAGAAGGAGAGTTAATGAGGGATGACCAAACAACTGAACAGCAGGCTGCATGAAGTGACCAGGCCAGCAGGGGTAGCAGTTGGGGAAGATCAGGCCAGCACAGGGGATAGTTGGGGTGACCAGGCTGGCAGGTGACCAGTTGGGGTGACAAGGCCAGCAGAGGGGGGCAGTTGGGAGTAACCAGGCCATCAAGGGGGCAGTAAGAGGCAACCAGGCTGGCGGGGGAAGCAGTTGGGGGTGACCAAGCTGGAAGGGGGGCAGTAAGGCATGGCCAGGACTGTGGGGGTATAGTTGGGGGTGACCAGGCAAACAGAGCGTCAATAAGGGGTGACCAGGCCAGCTGGAGCCAGTTAGGGGTGACCAGGCTGGCAGAGGGGGGCAGTTGGGTCAACTAGGCTGGTGGGGGGCAGTTGGGGGTGACCAGGCTGGCGGGGGGGGAAATTGGGGACAACCAGGCAGGCAGGAAGGTGAACAGTTAGGAGCCAGCAGTTCAGGATTGTGAGAGGATGTCTGGCTGCCAGTATAGGCCCAGTCCACAGGATTGGGCCTAAACCAGTAGTTGGACATCCCCTAAGGGGTCCCAGATTGGAGAAGGTACAGGTTGGGCTGAGGGGATCCCCCCACCCCCCATGCCTGTGCATGAATTTCATGCACTGGGCCTCTAGTATTATTTATACTTTTTGAAATCACAATCATAATAGTTCTGGCTTCCTACAGTCAGAGGAGTAGGCTCAGCAACTCACATGAGTGTTAGAAATACGTAGAGAATTTTGGCAAAATGTACAGATTATCAGAGAGAAAAATAAAAGATGGAATGATGAATACTAAAGACCAAGACTCCAGGTTTAGTCAAAAGCCAAGGTGTTCCTGTTCACAAGCAGTTCCATTTAAATAAACACACAGAAAATATTAATAGGTTCACTAATGTTAAGGTGCCATTTATTGAAGAGCATAATATTGGAATCAAACACATTTAGAAATCACCTCCCCAAACTAACAACTCAGTACAAAATTGTTCGAAGCTGGTAAGCAAATTTTAAACAAGGATTTAAAAATCAACCTCAATCATAAAGTAGACAATGCAATGAAACAAAGACTGTTTATAGCCTTTTAAATCTTTTCAGATTTACAGTGATACTCAGTGTTGGAGAGAGTTTGGGAAAGTGGGTATTCTTTATTTTATTATTTTATTTTATTCTATTCTATTCTATTCTATTCTATTCTATTCTATTCTATTCTATTCTATTTATTTAAGAGAGGAGAGAAGAGGGAGAGAGAGATAGAAACATCAAGGATGAAAGAGAATCATTGATCAGCTGCTTCCTGCATGCCCTCTACTGGGCATTGAGCCCAAAATAGACATGTGCCCTGACCAGTAATTGAACCATGACCTCCTGCCTCCTGTTTCTCAGGTCAATGCTCAACCACTGAGCCACACAGTCCAGATAAGAAGTGGATATTATAATACAGTGGTGATAGCAACATAAATTGGTCATATTTTTCTAGGAGGAAATTTATGAAATCAACCTTAATTTAAAGGTAGATAATCCTTCATTCAGCTATTCTCCTAATAATTTATCAAACAAATATGCAAATATCTATATATAGCAGTGCGCATTTCAATGTTGTTCATATTTGGAAAACTTAGAAACCATTTAAAAGATTACTTCTAATAAATTTTGTTAATCCATATGATATTCATATGTAGCCCCTAAAATGCTACATAACTGCAGTTATTGCTATGGAAAGAGATCCAGATTATAAAACCTTATGTATAGGAATCATTTAATCTTTATATATCTGTGTGTCCAGAGGATATAATTACAAAATCCTAGCTAATTATACCCAAGATCTGGATATTCTTCTATTTATGTTTTGTGTTTTTTTCTCTTGAAAATTTATGATAATTAACATCACTTTTATGATCAGAAACATGTAAAACTTTTACCAATTTAAAAATCTGTATTAGATCTAATCAGTGGTAGTGTGGGTCAAATCTTCCCAACAATGTCAGATAGGAACTTGGTGTCAGAGTATGTAATGGATTAGGTAGAAATGTACTTATTTGGAGCTTATAGTAACAGCAACTGGAAAGTAGTATTGGCAGTATATGTAGAGCAAGGTACACTGGTGTTTAGTACCAGGGCAATTGTGGGAGATTTATATTCACCATTAGAGCACAGAACAAGACTATTCAAACATTTTGTGATGACAATCTTTTTTATTTTTTTAAAATACATCTTTATTGTTCAGATTATTACAGGTGTTCCTTTTTTACCCTCCATATCTCCCCTCCATCTGATTCCCAACCCCACCCCATGCCCTTACCCCCTGCCACTGTATTCATCCATAGGTGTAAGATTTTTGTCCAATCTCTTCCCGCACCCCTCACACCCCCTTCCCCCTGAGAGTTGTCAGTCTACCTCCTTTCTGTGTTCCTAATTCTATTATATTCACCAATCCATTCTGTTCATCAGATTTTTTTATTCACTTTATTTTTAGATTCACTTGTTGATAGATATGTATTTGTTGTCATTTTGTTGTTCATAATTTTTATCTTTACCTTTTTCTTCTTCTTCCTCTTCTTAAACAATACCCTTCAGCATTTCATATAATCCTGGTTTGGTGGTGATGAATTCCTTTAGCTTTTTCTTGTCTGTGAAGCTCTTTATTGACCTTCAATTCTGAATGATAGCTTTGCTGGGTAATCTTGGTTGTGGGTTACTGCTGTTCATCACTTTGAATATTTCTTGCCACTCCCATCTGGCCTGCATAATTTCTGTTGATAAATCAGCTGACAGTCATATTGTAGGTAACTATTTTTATCTTGCTGCTTTCAAGATTTTCTCCTTGTCTTTTGCCCTTGGCATTTTAATTATGATATGTCTTGGTGTGGTCCTTTTTGGATTCCTCTTGTTAGGGGTTCTGTGTGCTTCCTGAATTTGTAAGTCTATTTCTTTCACCAGGTAGGGAAAGCTTTCTGTCATTATTTCTTCTAATAGGTTTTTAATATTTTGCTCTCTCTCTTCTTCTGGCACCCCAATAAGTTGGCATTCTTAAAGTTGTCACAGAGGCTCCTTACACTATCTTCATAATTTTGGATTCTTTTTTTCTTTTATTTTTTTTCCGATTGGGTGTTTTTTGTTTCCTCATATTTCAGATCTTTGGTTTGATTCTTGGGGTATATTGATCTACAGTTGAGTTTGTGTATATTCTTTATTTCAGACAGTGTATGCTTAATTTCTGACTGGTCCTTTTTTTTTTTTTTTTTTTTTTTTTTTTTTTTGACAATCTTGTTCAGGTCCTTGAAGGTCTCACTAACCTCCACGAAGGTCTCATCGAGTTACTTAGCGGTTTTTAGAAGATTCTTGAGTAACCTTAAAAGTGTGGTTTTGAACTCTATGTTGTTCAGTAGTTTGCTTTCCTCCATTTCTTTCATTTGTGACATATTTCTTTGTCTCTGAATTTTGGCTGCTTCCCTGTGTTGATGGAGTGGCTTTGTGTGATAGGTGACCTATAGGGGCCAGTGACTCAGCCTCCCCAATCAACTGAGGTGGATTCTCTTGGTGCACCCCTTGTGGTATGAGGCAAAGTTTTGGTGTAGTTAAGCCTTGATTGCTGTTGGTACACTGGAGGAAATGACCTCCAGGCCAATTGGCTGTGAGGACCTGCTGTGTCTATAATGGAAGAACTGCTGCACTGGAGACACACTTATGGGGCTGGACTTGCTTCAGTGGGGTTTTATTGCTCACTGAGTCTGTCCATTGATTGTGTCACTTATGGATGTGAGGAGTTGAAATCTGGTGTTGTCTCACACTGACCACTAGGTACACTGGCTTCTGGATCTGCAATGGATGCAGGTCAGCTATTGTCTGATGCCACCCAGCAGGAGCTACAGTGAGAACTAATTTTCTTCTCTTTGCTTGGAGTTTGGAGGTTTTGGAGCTGACTGACCAGAGCTGCAGTTTGTTAGGTTAAGCTGTAATACGGGAGGCCATTAATATGCAAAATATGCTGTGTGGAGCTTGGGTGGGTTTATAGATTATGTGGGGCTAGGGCATGGCAAACAGCAATGACTACCAATTAGCAATCTCTGCATCTCCCAGTTTCCTTGTCTCCTTGTCTCGCACCCCAGCACAGTAAATAATGATTCCTGAGTTCACCTCTGCAAGCAAGCCACCCTCACTTTCCAACCTGATGGCAGACAGTCCAGCTTCTCCCCATAGGAGTTTGGGTCTCCAATGTCTCCCCAGATACTGGAGTTCAGAGTAATCAGGAGTTTGTCTCACTTTGGGTTGAAAAAAGCAATGCCTGCCACCAGCCTGGTTCGCATACCTCTGTACCTTAGCTTTTCAGCACTTGTGTACACCTCAATACCTCAATTCTTTTTTCTCTCCTTCTAGTTGTAGAACTTCCACTCATCCAGCTTTCCCATGGTTCTTCATGATAGACATTTTGTCTTTTAGTTGTAGTTTTAAAATTGTGTGCGAGGCAGCAGTTTAAGGGTTTACCTATGCCGCCATCTTGGTTTATCCCCAATTTTTCTTTATTTTAAAAATATATGGTTTCCAATGGTAATCTGTGAAAATTTACTAAGGCCTTTTATAGGCCTTTAAAAATGACAGAGAAGTATCCACAGGAAGCCAATTTCGGGCCACAGGAGGAAGGATGGTCTGGAATGATCTGATACTTTGAAGCTTGAAATTTGCCCCTTACACCACAGCTATCATTTCAGTCTTTTTGAAGAAATATTTTCTCTTAAGTATATATATATATATATATATATATATATATATATATATAGAGAGAGAGAGAGAGAGAGAGAGAGAGAGAGAGAGAGAGAGAGAGAGAGATTTGTTATTCCACTCATTGGTTGATTTTTGTGTGTGACCTGACTAGAGTTTGATCCCACAGTCTTGGAGTATTGTGTGGATTCTCTAACCAACTGAGCTACTTGGCCAGGGTTTGGCTATCTTTTTAAAAGCAAAACTATTTGGGGCACAGTTTATGTGCCATACATTCATCCATTTTAAATGTACAATTCAGTGACTTTTACTACATTTAAAAAGTTGTGCAACCACCCTCAAATCCAGGTTTAAATTTTATCTTCTCCTCCCAAAAAAATCCCATATTTGTTAGCAATAATTAATTCTCCATCTCCATAGCTCTCTCTAGGCAACTAATAATATACTTTTTAAAAAATATTTTTTTATTTTTAATTATAGTTGACAGGCAACATCATATTAGTTTTAGGTGTACAACATTATTATTAGACATGTATATAATCTACAAAGTGATTACCCCAATAAATTTGGTACCAATGTGAGGAATTCATGCATAGTTTTTATAATATTATTGAGTGATCTACTTTTTGTATCCATACATTTTTTTCCCCATTCTGGACATTTCATATAAACGATAGCATATAATATGTGCTCTTTTGTGTCTAGCTCCTTTCATGTAGCATAAGGTTGTATAGGTTCACCCATATTATAGTAGGTACCAGTACTTTGTTGCAAGGACTGTTTTTATAGCACTGAGAAAGAAAGCATGAGTGACTGGTGCCTTCTTTCTACACAAAAGATAAAACATTTTCAAAAACCAAGAGGAGTAGTTGCAGAGTGTTTACTAGAAACTGAAGATTCAGGGCAAAAAAAAAAAAACTGAAAGGGTTATAAGAAAAAAATCAAAGGACTTTACTTGTGAAATTGGAACCCAATAAAGAGAAACATTTTAAGTATCTTTTCAAGGTTTTAGAAAGTAGAAAAACCAGGACAAAAGTATAATGCCTTGTTGAATATAATAAACAACTGCTTAAAATTAATGCAAAGTTTCAGAAGAGACACCATACTTGCTCAAGAGATTATGAAGTGGAGAAAGACATCTTTAGTGGTTTCTCACTGAAAATCTTTTTTTAAGATAGTTAGATTATGGATGATATTAGGGGAAAACAATATCAGTACTGCTCAATCTCCAGACAATATTCATCAGGTCCTATAAAAGAAAGCAGAAAAGTGGTAAGATCTAGCATCTTGAGTTGAATAAAAATTTGTTGCATGGAGGGCAGGGTGAAATGAGTGAAGGTGGTCAATGGCATAGACTTAGAGTTATAAATAAGCCATGGGAATGTGCTACACAGCATGGTGACTACACTTAATGATACTATATTATACATTTGAAAGTTGCCAAGAGAGTAGATCTTAAAAGTTCTAACAACAAGAAAAAAATTGTAGCTATGTGTGGTGATCTATGTTAACTAGAGTTATTGTAGGAATCATTTATAATTTATACAAATGTCAAATCATTATGTTTTATAGCTGAAATCAATATAATGTTATGTCAATTATAACTCAATAAAAATACATATGAAAGCCCAGCTAGTGTTGCCCAGTGGTTGAGCATCCACCAAGAGGTCACTGGTTTGATTCCCAGTCAGGGAACATGCTTGGGTTGCAGGATCCATCATTAGTAGGGAAACTGCAGGGACCAGCTGATTGATGTTGATGTTCCTCTCTCATCGCTGTTTCTATCTCTCTCTCCCTCTCCCTTCCTCTCTCTCTAAAATCAATAAAAAAGTTTATATATTAAAAAATGCATGTGAAGGAAAAATACTTTGCTGTGATAACAGACATACTAGATATAAACATGAGGTCCAGGAGGAATATTGGCCTATAGAAAAAAATATGTTAGATAAGAGACTGAATGATGTTTATGAAGGGAAAGAATGGAAAAATTTACAGTATTGAGTTACTAAGAAATTAATCCTAAATGTCTGTGGATATGTTATAGCTTGATTTGGTAGTGGTAAAAGAAGATAAATATGTATAATATGTAAATAACTTTGCTAATTGAAATCATACAACAACCAAACAAAAGAATGAATGTAAAAGCCGTTTGCAAAGTTGAAAGCACTGTGCAAATGTAGTTCCTGTTATCATTAAGTTTTGCGCTTTAAATTCCAGATTATTCCCTCTGCATCAATGTACTCAAGCATTTTGCCTTTTTTTCTTGTCTTCCATGGCAAAAACAAAACAGAAAAGCCAAACACATTATGTTTTGTGGCCTTTGGATTTTGATTTCTGCCACTGATATATATTCTATATTGCTTATCCCTATTTGTACCATACTTGCCTAATCTCTTGGTTCTTCTATGAGGTAACCCCACTGGGCTTTGATTTTTACTTAGACTAAGCATTGGTGGCATGTTGAGAATTGAAGAAAATACAGTTGGTCATGTTCATATTCTGTCTACTAAATATTTTGCCTGCCTTTCTCAGCTCCTTAATGTTCCTAGTGGTGAGATCATTACTTCACACATCTAGGCTTACGAACACTTGAAGTTCTTTATTCCTCTACTTCATTTAATATATATATTTCTGAAGTGCCTATACTGTGCGAAGACCAGCTGTGCTAAATCTTAGTAGGATACAGCTCTTGCCATCAAGGTGCTCATAGTCAATGTAAAATAAGATGCCTACAAAATCAATAATAATATAAAAGTTGATACATGGTACCTAATAATAGACAAACATATAAATTGACTGTACCTTCACTATGCCCATAGCCAATCATAGTGACTATGCAAATTAACCCAAACAAGATGGTCGTTAATTTGCATACATAGGCGCCCAGGGCCTGTGTCCCAGGAACATCCTGGCACCCAAGTCATTGTGAGGTAAAGTCTGAGCAGGAGTGGACCCCCTGTGATCAATCTTGGGCAGGAGGGGAGCCCCAGCTCCCTGCGATTGATCGCAGGGGGTCACATAAAGGAGTACACACTGAATTTTATGGATGACCAAATAAAACCAATATATATATTTAATAGCATTCTATCATTATGAATTTGTGTATTCTGTACATTTAATGTAAATAAAATTATGTGTCCTTTTGTGTTTGGTTTCCTCCATTCAGTATAAATTTATTTAAGATCAATCCACGTTGTATCATGTATAAGTACTTTATTCCATTTATTGCTGAATAATATTCCATTGCAAGGATATGCCAGCATTTATCATTCATTAGTAGATGGATATGTAGATTGTTTACATTTGTTAGCTAATATGAATAATGCTGCTAATGGCACTGGCCCTGCTCCTACCCACTGATGGCATGGAGTTATTGGGGCTGGCACCAGCTGTGGTGTGAGCAGGGCTGATGCCATCAGTGGGTCCAAGAGGCAGCGGTTTCCTTGATTGCCCCTCAGGAGTAGGGAGAGGTGCAGAATCCCTCAGGGGCACTTGGGGCCAGCAGCCTCTGCTCACACCCACTGACAGCACAGAGCAATCAGGACTGGTGCTGGATGCCAGCAGTTGGTGCAAGCGGTGGGCAGGATTCTGGTGCATGGAAGCAAAATATTTTCAGTAATCACCAGAGGCTCGCCCAGATGACAGCAACTGGTGCTCCAACTTGGTCTGGTGCCCCTGCTCACCTGCTCCACCATCCTGCTAATGCTGATGCCCTCAATGTTTGATGCTCTGACACTTGCTGCCAATGCCTGCCATTTTCCACACCCTCTCCTTGATGGTCAGTGCATGTCATAACAGTCGGTTGTTCAGTTGTTCTGCTATTTGATCTATTTGCATATTAGGGTTTTATATAGAGAAATGTTGTTTATTGAAATTAAGTTCCAACAAAGGTTACACAGAATTATGATTCTAGCTTGAAAATAAAACAGTTCAATGCAATTCTTAGGAATGTTTTAGTCAACATCTTATGATTTATTTATAACTTTAATAATACCCACACTTTCTCAAAACTGTTTATTAATACCCCAAAATATGCCTATACCCAAATAATTAAATTCCTACCAAGTGTTTTATTGTTTTTCTTTTGTGTTCAAGTTGATCAATAACTGCCTTTATGTAATTCAGTATGATTCCCATCTCTAATTTCATTTCTCAGTTATTTCATTTTTAGTATTCCGGTTACATAAAGGAGTACACACTGAATTTTATGGATGACCAAATAAGACCAATCCCTATACATATTTTTTAATTGACTTATGATTTGCATAGGTGTTTAGTGAACTTCAATATTTAAAAACATGAATCTCAATGAACATAACTACTTAGCTGTCATTATTTATGAAATATTCCTTACCTAGAAGCAATGAAATATCTTTTGCACTAGCTGACAGGGAACACAAAGAAATCTGCCTTCCCAGGAAGTGTGGTGGTGTAGCAGCTTTCCTCTGCAGGACTGAGGCTAGTTTAACAAGATTATATTGACCATTTTATGTGTCAAGTGCCAAAAGATTGAACAGTTGATTTGATTAGATCTTCCTAATGGTAAAAAGGACCAGATGGCTTGATTGCAATGATGATCCTAATAACAAATACAATTGCAAAAACAGATGTATAAATGGTGAGGTTGTTAACACATCCATTTCAAAGAGATAGCTAATGTAGAAACCTCAAAGCCTGCTTTTCAGATTCAACTTGGGCCCTTAGTCTGTTGACTAGCTCAGATTTACTATTGCAGTGGACAATTTTATTTGGGAGTATTTTCAAATTTCTCATAATGCAAGTCAGAATTCTAAAGGGTAGATTATTAAAGCAGGTGGGGAAAAAAACAACTAATTCCTAGTGCTTTTGAGAAACCTTGAAAGCATGCCAAGCTAAAATGATGATGGACTAAAAGGTGACATATGTAAAACTTTAGACAATAAAAAAGATATGGAAAAAATAAAATGATGATGGACCATGATATGAGTATTATGAATTTATAGCACAAATATTATGACTCATAAGTTTGTCACACAAGAGCAAGTTTAAAAAGAAGAAGTCCTTGAAAATTGATACCTGTGTTCCTTTCTCCCTTGTAATCAGGTAGTATTTTTACCAAGTACTAGGAAACTTTGAAAATGAATATCGACAGTAAAAAAGGCAGAAATCCATTCACCTCTTTCACCCAACTTCCCACACTCCTGCCCCTCTAACAGCTATCAGTGTATTCTCTATGCTGAGTCTGTTTTATTTTGTTAGTTTGTTTTGTTTATTGGATTCCACAATATGAGTGAAATTATCTGATACTTGTCTTTCTCAGATTGGCTTATTTCACTTAGTATAATGCTGTCCAGAGCTGAGTGGCAAAGATGAGGGATTAAGAAAAACAAACAAACAAACAAACAAACAAACATACTCATACAGACAACACCATGGTGATTATCAGGGGGAGTGGGGTTGGGAGAGGTAGAAAAATGGTGATAGTTAGACTATGGGTGGTGAACACACAATACAATATACAGATGTATTATGGAATTGGACACCTAAAACCTACATTATTTTATTAACCAATGTCACCCCAATAAATTCAATAATATAGAAAAGGTGGTATTATGACACAAATATTTATATACATTAAGGGTTAAGTATCCATCTAGTTCTATTTTTCACTTCATTTATGACCATGATAGCAATATCTACACATGGAGAATGAAATGGAGGATTGAAACAATTATCAAAATGACTCTGGTTACAGCATTTCTCTTACTTTTCTTTAAAAAAAATTTTATTGGTGAAATTAAAGATGTATCCCTCCCCCTCCCTTTGTCCACCTCCACCAAGATCCCTCCTTCTGGCCCTAACCACATTGTTGTATGTATCTATGGGTCTTACATATATGTTCTTGGGATAGTCTCTTCACCTTTTTTCATCCTCAGTATTCAAGGTAAGTGAAGAGAGAGAAAGCAGCAACTCTATTTCTGGACCCCTTTACCAAGAATATAAGCATATCAGGTTTCTGTTCTTGAAATTTGAGGGAGGCCTAGACAAGAGAATGTGAATTTGAAGCAGATTTGTCAGAAATCTTTTTTTCTCAGGGAATGAATTTAATTACTCATTCAACAAATATTTATTGAGTGCCTATTAGGGACTAGGTGCAGTAAGTACAGTAATTAGCATTATAGGCATAGTCTCTGGCAGGCATTAATTGAATAATCTCCAAAATATATTTGTAATGAAAATTTCATGTGACCTATTATAGAAAATGCCAGTGTGTTATGAATAAATAATGAATCCTCTATTTTACATTGTTGATCTCCAAAAGCGTGACATTTAAGCTGACACCTGAAGGATGAGTAAGGTGTTAACCAAGTAAAGAGATGTAGGGAGAGAAATGTCCCTAGGCAAGTGTGAAGGCTTAAAAGATAAAGACCCATGTGACAGGAGAGCAGAGAGGGCTAAAGGGGAGAATAACTCAAGATAAACCTGGAGAAGTAGGCAGAAGACAGGTCATGTAGGGTGTATTAGTTTGCTAGGACCACTAGGGAGTTTACCACAAAGTACGCCAAACTTGGTGGCTTAAAAAACTGAATTTTACTATCTCATAATTCTGGAGGCTAAAAGTACAAAATCAAGTTGTTGGTAGGGTTGGTTCCTTCTGAGGGCTATACAAAAAAAATCTCTTCCAGACCTCTCTTCATGGCCTTCTTCTCCCTATGTCTCATCACATTGTCTCCCATCTATCTGTGTCCATGTGTTTAATTTTTTTTATAATGACACCAATCATATTAGATTAGGGCTCACCCCAATGACCTCACTTTAACTTGATTACCTCTGTAAATATGCTATCCCCAAATAGGGTCACATTCTGAGGTACTGGGGTAAGGACTACAACTATGGATTTGGGAGGGACACAATTTACAGTCTTGAAGGACATATTAGTATTTTAGACTTGGATGCTCAGGGCTGCCATGGAAAATTTTAAGTTTTAATTTTGATTGTAGGGTTTATATTAGTTTCCTATAGCTACTGTGACAAATGAACATAACTTAGTGGCTTAAATCACACAAATGTATCAGCTTACACTCTGGCAAATAAATGTTCAAAATTAGTTCACCAGGATAAAATCAAAGCAGTACCTTCCTTCTGGAGGCTCTAGGAGATAATCTGTATCCTTGCTTTTTCCAGCTTCTAGAAGCCACCTGCATTCTTTGTCTCTTGATTCCTTCCGCCATTTTCAAAACTACTTATATAGCATCTGCTAGCCTCTCAGACATCACTCCAATCATCACATTTTTAAAAATCTCTGACTCTGCCTCCCTCTTATAAGAATCCTTAATAATATTGGAGCAAGTTGTATAGTTCATTATAATCTCCCCATCTCAAGATCCTCAAATTAACAAATGCATAGGTTACTTGGATTAGGATGTGGACCTGTGTGTGTGTGTGTGTATGTGTGTGTGTGTGTGTGTGTGTGTGTGTGTTGGGGGATGCCCTATTCAGAATACCACAGGAATAGAGAATAAAAGCAAAAAGATAGTTATAAAATTGTGTAGCAATCTAAACAGGACATAGTTGATGTTAACTTGGACTACGTAGCAATGGAGATGAAGAGAATTATTCACACTGCGGTAATATTTAGGATACAACATAAACACCTTTCTAATGAATTATATTGGACAAGGGAATGACAGAGATGGGGTCGGTTGCAGTTGAGTTTATATCTAATATGCCTCCTGGTTATTCTGAATGTCATCTTTATATCATGGACTAGGAAATTAAAACTTGCATTTTGAAAATGTTTCTGGATATTTCTAAAAGTAGTCATTTTTGCTTTTCAAAAGAAGCTTTGTATCTAACGTTTATTTTGGCATAGGTTGAAATTTTATTTTTAACTTTTTGGAAGAGTTGTGTAAAACAGTTTGCTTAGATTTTGAAATCTTATGAATAAATCATTTTAAATGGCCTGCTAAATTTGCTATTTATCCTATTAGGTTTAAAAATGAAAGAGAAAAAGAAGCTACAAAATTAGAAAATGAAGTTAATTAGCAAATGAAAATTAGTTGAATGCTCAAAGTGCATCAAGTTGAAGTAATAAAAATAATTTTCCTGAGCATATGACCAGAACTTGCATATGCATCATAAGAAGTGAGGCTGGATTCTATCAGGAGGTTTTCAGAAAAGTTTAATGACTAAGACAGGCAGAGAAAGACCTGTTGAGAAGTTCTCTTGACTAATTACTAGAGTCAGAAGATCTGGGGCCTATTTAGGGACAAGAAAAGGGAAAACATAAAATTCAATGGGCATTCTTGGCCTAAAAACTTAGCACATTATAGGTGAACTCTGAGGCAAACTCACCATGTTAAAACAATGTCTACTTATTTTATGATGTTTGACATATCTTTAGAAACACATCTCAGAATCCCACTTGCTTAAAAATCCCTTTAGGGGGGAAAAAAAAAGATCAACTTAAATGATGATTCTGTTTTCCCAACAGCACTATCTGAAGAAAGCTGTATTTTTAGAAGTTGATGAATTATTGATTTATTAATTTTTGCAAGTTACAAGAATAATTTGGAATTAAATACATCCATTTCATCAGGCACTTTCCATTTTGAACTCTTTCTAGTGAATTTTATAGTTTAATGTGTTTTTTTATGGTAGAATGTAATTGTTCTGAGTTGTCACTAGATGCCTTTCTTCATTAACTCTAGTTTGTCCCAAATAAAAAATATATATTAGTGCTATACTTGCTTTGTTTTTTGTTTTGTTTTGTTTTAGATATGAAGAACTAAAATACACTGTTCTATAAGTAAGCTTACTTGTGTTAATCAAACAAACTGGGCCATCACATCATCTTAATACACTGAAACTTATCTAGGCAATACACTGTAGTCAACACTTTGTCTCATTTGTTCTGCCTATGCTTAGTACAGCCCTAGTGATGGGCCTGCTCCTATTTTGTAATCTATAAAGAAGTCATATAATATTTAGCCTTTTATGTCCTGACTTTTTAGGACATTTTGATTTGTAACGGCAGCCTTAATGATTTACTAATTAAAGCACATTTGTTGTAACATATCTGAAAGATACACACTTTAATAGATGCCACCTGATATACTCAGTAGTTAGCTCTGGTTTCTAAGCCTAGTCAGTTTGAAATTAGGTCACCAAAACGAGGGAGTTCTTCCACGGATGCCATTTCTGGTTTTGGAAGATATTTGGAAGGGAAGCAGAAAGAATGAATAAGTGGATGGATGAGACTTCATCTTTAATTCATAGGGCAATACTTCTACCTAAAAAATAGGAGGCTAGATTAGATATCTAGCTATGATAGAGATATCTAGAGAAAAATATTCCACACTCTCATTACCAGATCCTCCTTCTCTAATAGTTTTCTTAGCCCTTTCATCAAAAGGGCTGACACTTTGGTTATTATCTCATGAGTTTATGAATGGGATGACCATAGTAATCCTCTTTTACAAGGGGGAGGACTAGTAATAAGGATATACTAGTAAAAAATGGAAGACATCACAGATGACTCCATTTGGAGTGTTGAAGATAGCTCTGAGATACAAGGAAAAGTCACATGATATAGTAGAAAGAGCATGGATTTTGGAGGCCTATAAGTAGAGATTTGTTTTCTGCCTTTACCCATTTTTATCAATGTGATTTTATGTAAATTATTTTATTTATATTAGCCTCAGTTTCCTCATGTATTAAATAGGTATAGTAATTCTATTGCCTATCAGGGTAGGTATTAAGTAATGATCCATATTATGCTAAAACTATTTGTCACTATAGGAAAGGCAATGTTATATCAGAAAAAGGAAGAAAGCTGCCTATACATTTTCCTTAGTTTTGTCTGTTGTGGTGCTACTAAGTATCATCTTATATATTATTTCTGCCAACAATCTTTTAACTAATTCTTGTCCATAACCTAGAGGTGGCAATGTAAGAGTGTAATGTGTTTGCAGCTCTTAACCTTATGATATATGCCTGTCTGTGGTTTAGACAAGCCACATAATAAATCACCTTCCCCCTTCCACCCTGCCCCCCAGGTTCCTGTAGCTTGCTTACATGGTATAATGAAAGGCATAGTTAAGCATTTGAACATTTGATTATGAGATGGAAATATTTATGATGGTTAATTTTATGTGTCAAATCAATTTGGTTAAGAGATGCCGAGATAACTGTGTGCCTGTGAGTGTGCTTCTAGGAGATAGTATTAATGTGAATCAGTAGACTAAGTAAATAGATCAACTCTCCCCAATGTGGGTGGTACTCATACAACTATTGAGGGCCCAAATAGAAAAAAAGGCAATAAAATAGTGAATCCCCATTCTCTTCTCAAGTGGGGGCTACCAGTTTTCCTGCCCTCTGATATCATAGCTTCCAGTTCTTGATTCTTTGGACTCACTCAGAATTATACCACTGGCTTTCCTGTTTCTCCAGCTTGTAGAAGGGAAGTTGTGGGACTTCTTGGCCTTCATAATCACATGAGTTAGTTCCTTCACTAAACCTCCATATCATATATATGTGTATACATCTATATATATTTTTATGTTTATGTATAGGTATATATACATCTAGATATATTATATGCAAATGTGTAGATATATATGTATGTAAATGTATATATATATAGATGTGTATACACACATTCATATAAATGGTTCAGTTTTTTTAAAAAAACATATAATATCCAAATTAATAATAATTATTATAATTATAGCAATGGCAACTAACAGTTATGACAATTTATTATGTTCAAGACTTCATGCTCAGTATATGACTTGCATAATCAGTTAATTATCACAAGAGTCTGATGAGACAGATACTATTATTCTGCTATTAAGTCAAACACATTAAGGCTCAGAGAGGTTAAGTCGCTTGCCAAAAGTCATGCAACTATTAAATGTAAGAATTGGAATTTGAGCCCAAACCTGATGGACTATCTAGGCTGAGTGGAACCTGCTAAGCTATTTTAAATGATCCCCAATTGCTGTGAGACTAAACTGAGACCATAATTGTGGTAGTGCTTTTAAAACCTAGAAGTACTATCAAAATGGAAGGGCTTATTATAACCCAAATGATTAACTCAGCCTATCACCAGAAGCTTGGCTGCATGTAGAAAAAGGCTAGGGCTATAATGGACCTATTCTCAGTGGCAAAAGCTTAAATGTAATATAAGATAATTGGTGACATGCATTGATTTTTCAAAGCAATAAAGCAAAGCTCATAAGTCCAGATTCCCAATGGCATACCTATGTCTTTTAAGTAATACCACCTGTTTTGCAATTCAGAGAGACTGCATAACTTCAGAACTTTGAGTTGTTCTCCAGCATCCAATTCTTTGAACAAATATTTGTTGAGCACCTGTCTTCTGTGCTATGCATATTTATGAAGCATCTCCTGTGTTCAGAGAATTCTTTTTCTGGAGAGAGCTTTGTGACTTATATTTGGAAACATTGCTCTGAAAAGTTCAGAGCAGAAAAACTGAGGTAAAACTTGTCTCATCAAATGAAAATAGTTGTTTACTTGGATTCAGAGGTTTAGAGTAAAAGTTTTCATATTATACACTAGAGGCCCAATGCACGAAGATTTGTACAAGAATGGGCCTTCCTTCCCCTTGCTGCCAGCATTGCCTTCGCTCCAGCTGGAGCCGCCTTTCCACCTTCCCATGCTGCCCAGAGGTCTGAAGCAGCTGGGGCAGTGCAGAATGCTTGCATCATCACCGCAGCTGCTCAGTGCCTGTGTATGCAAATTAACCTGCCATTTTATTGGGTTAATTTGCATACTCACACCTGATTGGCTGATGGCCATCATGAAGGTACATTCAATTTGCATCTTTCTCTTTTATTTTTTTTATTTTTTTTAAATGTATTTTATTGATTTTGTACAGAGAGGAAGGGAGAGAGATATAGTTAGAAACATCGATGAGAGAGAGTCACCGATCAGCTGCCTCTTGCACACCCCCTACTGGGGATATGCCCGCAACCAAGGTACATGCCCTTGACCGGAATCGAACCCGGGACCTTTTAGTCCCCAAGCCGACGCTCTATCCATTGAGCCAAACCGGTCTCGGCGCATCTTTCTCTTTTATTAGTGTAGATATTTAAATCATCCAAGAAGCTTGTCTGGGTTTTACAATTGAGATTTAGAGTTAGCTGGTTTGGGATGGTAATTTTAATAGCTCTCCAAATGATTCTTATTGTTCAGTCAGGATGATTAAACTACTAATCTATATAGTACCTTATCTCATCAAAGTTTCCAGCTAATGAAGGAACACAGTTTAAAAAAAAAAAAAAAAAGACTATCATAAATTTAGCTTTAGGTCCAACCTCCCTGCTTTTTTTTCTAATTCCCCTCTATCCTTAAGGTCATCCCCACCTCTTTGAGTCTTAGGTGTGGACTCATAAGAAAAATATCCACACTCCAGGAAGCAAAAATTTGACTAATCAGATAGTCAAAACCTCAAATGGTTATAGAGGTCAGGTTGGTAATACCAATAAGTAAAGCAAGTGAAATGGAGACTGGTGAGCTACACACTCCATCTATACTGTGTGTGTGTGTGTGTGTGTGTGTGTTCATACAGCATGACTATATTCTATCCAATTGGTCTTTTACAGTAAAGTTCTCAAAGTGTCATCCTTAGACTTGTAGCATCAACTAAGCATGTATTAGAAACACAAATTTGCAAGCCCTACCTCAGATCCACTAACAAACATAATCTGGTGGGAGGTTGACAATCCTATATAATAAAAGGCTAATATGAAAATCGACTGAACGGTGGAACAACTGGTCACTATGATGCACATTGACTACCAGGGGGCAGATGTTCAATGCAGAAGCTTACCCCTGGTAGTCAGTGCACACCCAGAGGGGGAGCGCTGCTCAGCCAGAAGCTGGGCTCATGGTTGGCAAGTACAGTGGCAGTGGCAGGAGCCTCTCCCTGTGAAGAATGGCCCTAAGCCTTCATTTGGACATCCCCTGAGGGCTTCCAGACAAGAGAGGGCACAGGCCAAGCTGTAAGACCTCCCTCACCTCTGTGTGCATGAATTTCATGCACCAGGCCTCTAGTAATCTATAATCTAACAAGCCCTTCAGGAGATTCTGATGTAAAGTTTTTAAACCACTACTTTGCAGCAAAGAAGGCCCAATGAGGACAGATTTAAATTTTCAAGAGAAGCTAGGAATCTGGCTTTCTTTTATTGAGCACCTTTACTTTGTGATATGCATGTTCATGGAGCTCATATTATTCTGAACATTTCTTTGGTTTCAAAGGTTAGGAAATAATTCAGTTTATTTTTATTTTTTGAATATATCCTATGGTTCAGAGAAAACACATTTGTGGACAAGCCATTCAGTTGTCTCTATCCTACAAGAGATAGTTTTGAAATATCCTTCATATCTTAGTGACATTTAAAAACCCATATCCTGAGTAACTAATTAAACCATAAAATGTGAAATAGGTAATTTAGACATAAGAACTCAAGCCTAGGATAAAAAAATCAAACACAAACTGTTGTGAATTAAATCAGTATCTTTAGTTTAAATCCTGCAACTCCCAAACCAAATTTCTAAAGAGTTTTTTCATGGCTGTTAATAATAAATTAAATATATATCTAGTGAAATCTTCTTGAGTTTTTTTTTTTAATATATTTTATTGAGTTTTTACAGAGAGGAAGAGCAAGGGATAGAGAGTTAGAAACATCAATGAGAGTGAATCATCGACCAGCTGCTTCTTGCACACCCCCTACTGGGGATGTACCTGCAACCAAGGTACATGCCCTTGACCGGAATCGAACCTGGGACCTTTCAGTCCACAGGCCAATGCTCTATCCACTGAACCAAACTGGTTTTGGCTCTTCTTGAGTTTTTGCAAACTATAATATTCCATATACCGGAGAAAAGTGAATGAATCTAATGTCAAACTGTAGTATTTTATAGCTCTAAGCTTAATGCAGTCTACATATGAGGAAGTGTGTGTGTGTGTGTGTGTGTGTGTGTGTGTGTGTGTGTGTATTAGAAAGTGAAAGAGAGAAAGAAAGAGAGAGAGAGAGAGAGAGAGAGAGAGAGAGAGAGAGAGAGAGAGAGAGATTTACTTAGACAGTGCTCATAAAATGGTGGTTTTTGGAAGCTGTTGTATAGCACAGGAAAAGTTCAATTTAAAATTTGCCATAAGATGATCAATCACCCCATTTTCCTACACTGAGCAAGTTCACAAGAATAACTTTGTGTTTCAAAACCAGGACAAGTTAGCTATCTTAGTTTTAATGCTAATGTTTCTCTTGCATCACTTTAATTTGGATGTGGAACAGAATAAAGGTTGGAGTTGGGTAGAAAAGTAGCCTTGTATTATTAAAAGCAATTTTATAATTGACTAAAATCAAAAGGCAAATGTTGTAGGAAGACACATTTTAGACAGAAATAAGACTTTCAAATCAAGGTGTCCCTCTGAGGTTCTTAATATGAAATATAATATCCTGGAAGCATACCGCATAGTGTTTGTCACAGAATAGAGTTTAGAACGTGATCAAGTATGTGGGCAAAGGTTTAAAGCTATTAAATAATCTTGTCTGAAAGTCAAGTGGAGGTTATTAATTATAAGGTAATCAGGTTAGGATGATCAAGAACAAGCAGGAAATAGAGTACAAGGTGGATCAGAGTAAGTAATCCAACAGAGATAGTATGCAACAAGAGAATGTCTGAAGACTATTTTTGTTCTGTGGTAGGTGACTTTATAGTATAGGAATACTTGGTGGAAGGTTGTAGTAAATGATCTCATATTCCCATTCAATTTTAATCTTGGAAATTCATATTGTTAAAAAATAAATGCTGAACATGTTTATATTATTACTCTTTGACTCCATATCTTTATTTCTAAATTTATGGTAAATCAAACATCATGAGATTAACATGAGGATTAAATTAAAGAAAATGATGCATTGTGAATCATTTAGCACAGTGCCTGGCACATAAAAGTTGCTTAGTCAATGATAATTAAGGTTATTATGAAAATTCTTTTTTATTGAATTTTTGAGGTGACATTGGTTCAGATGATGACAATTCTTAAAATACATTTTAAGTCCAGTATTTCTTGAGAGTAAGTTTTATTGTTTTATTTTTTATAACTTATAAATTGAGGAGGAGCTAATTTTTTAAACTACTGACATGTATCATAGTAAACATGTTGCCAAATTGTTGATGCTTGGCACAAATATTTCAATTCTCCTTATAACTGCTTTTTTACATTACCTTAACAACAATGACCTTAATAACAGCAACTTTTTCTCTTGTCAATAATTTACATTTTCACTATAGTTTGTATTGCTTTTCTAATTGGTTTGCATGACATTTGCTCTTATTGTGGATTTATTAGAGCAAACCTCTTTGGGCAATTGGGAATATAACACTAAATCATATTAATGAGATGAACCCAAGTCATTGAACATAAATCAGGTGCTATACAACCCAAAATCATAGCATATAGGACTAACATTAGATTTTATTACTTGCAATCTTTAATAAGTCTGATTTGGAAATAATTTTAGTAATTAAAAAAATGTAACATTTATTTTATTTTTTTGTAGTGAGCAATAGTTATTTATTTATTTATTTAAAAATTTATCTGTTGCTTTTATTTGCATTTTATTTATTTATTTTTTATTAAGATATTATATGTGTACATACCTACCAATCCCCACCCCACCCCCCCGGACAGATACATGCAAAAGAATGAAACTAGATCACCAACTTACACCATACATAAAATAATGTAATATTTTAGAGGGAAGTAGAGTGTAATAGGTGATAGAAAAGAATAGCTGTTAAGCATATGAGTTTCCATAATAAGGCGGATTTGTTTAAATCTTGATTCCAATATTGTAGAATCCATGCATAATTTATGTATTGTAATTTTCTCAGCCTCAGTTTCTTCATGTCTACAATAGGTAAAATAACCTGTGTCAGAGTGTTGTCAATGAAGCTTCAATAAATGAAATGTGTCATAAAACATTTACCATAGTAAAACATAGCTGACAATAAATAAGTATAAGTTCTTTCTACAACCACTGCTACAATTGTTAGTCATTTGAACATTATAAAACAACCTTAAAATATTCATTTTCAAGAAAGGACTCAGATATATTCTCCTCTTTGAAACTGGCATTTTATATAGTTGTAGAACATATGTTGCATACTAATCTTTATACCTTATTTATTCTAGTATATTGACCATATAAGCAGGGGTGATACTAAAATTATTTTAAAACATAATACTATATAAGCACCAATAATTCAGAACATGTAACTGATCAATCAGAATGGGCACTGGCCTAACAACCTATTAGTTCCTTACCAGTATATACTGGCTGACTGTAAACCTGACTTTGACATATGGTCAAAGGTATGAAAAAAATTCATGGATATTTAAAATGCTAAAGTGGCAAGATGATAAGGCCAAAGAAGATTTGATCACAGACTGGCTCACAGAAATAAAAGCCTAAAGTATTATATACTGTGTTGTATTTTTCTTTACTAAAATCTTTTGAGATGCATGAGGTTTCTATTCTAGTTTTCCATCCATTAACCTTTTTGGTTGGGAGAATAACCTTTGGTATAAAATGATTATGTTGCCTAGTGGGAACCTGAAGTGAACATAGCGTTCTTCACTCATTTAGGCAATAGCAATGATATAGGCAATAGATTGGCTTAAGATTGAAGTGGAACATGTATGTCTCTATACCACCAAACAACAACTTACACTTCCGAAATCTTTGGGGCTTGATCTGTGTATGCTTAATTTAATTATACCTTAATTTAGGTATAGTGATGTCTAAGCCTGGTTTGACATTTCATACAACTCCAGACATTTAGGAATATTGGCCAGATTCTCTGATACAAATTAATTTTAATGATATATATATATAACATATAGCACATTTGCTTAGGGAAGGATAAAATGCTAGAAATCAAGCTATCAAAGGTAAATTTAAAAGGGCATTATAGCTCCAAAAATAATTAGAAATCACTGGTTGGGTTTTTGGGAGTAGAGGAATAAGAGTTAATCTCACTTGGTATTTTCAATAAAAGACACCAAGCCGTGTTTCAATAATGCCAAATAGTCGAAGTGAAATAAAAATATAAATATATATTAAAATAATTACCTATTTACCAGAAAATTCTTGTACAGATATTAGGCACTCAAAATCAGAATGACTAGGCTTCTTAGCAGATCAATATAGTGCCTTGTAGACCATAGTAAGAAGTTTGCGTTTTATTCCATGTGTGATTTAAACTGCTGGATAACTTTGAACCAAGCCATATTATATCATCAGACTTATATATTAAAAATGTCTTGGAATATTTAATATATAATTTAATTTAGAAAGGCAAAGAAGGAATCATGCTGATATAAGATTTGACAATGAGAGTGACCAGGGCTAGGTTGACTTTTGTAGAGGAGGTGATGGATAGTAAAATTTAGTATTTATTTTGAAGGTGAAACCTTTAAAATGTCCTGGCAAATTTTATGTGGGTGGTGGGCAAAAAGAAAAAGCAAAATAAAGAATAACTTCTTAATGTTTCATTTAAGCACCTAGGAGAATGATGGTGCCATTTACTTAGTTGCGGAAGATGTGAGATGGGGTACAATTTTTTGCTCTCACTTTCCAAACTTGTGTTAACCTTATCGTCTATTTTCTGCAATTCCACTTTTTGGATGGTAACACAATTAAGTAATAATTCATCTCTTCTGATTTAATTAAACCCTGTATATTCATCATCTTTTAACACATCTGGATAGCCACTGTTGTCTACCAAAATGTTTTTTCAACTATTAAATTCTGCATGGGAAATATTCCAAACTCTTCTACTTTTCTTAGGTAGCTGCCCTCAACTCCTTTGCTTCTCCTATACTCAGCAAGTATATTTTATATGTATTATATAAAAAACTGTATATTTTACTTTGTAAAGCAGTTTGAGGTCATCTGATATGACTTATATCATATTTTGGGGATCTCTTCTACTTCCCTTCCATCTTAGAGGAGAGTTTCCATATTCTTTTTCAAATTTAATATCCCACCTATCCTCTCGATTAATGGAAAAGATGGTAGAAAATTGAATTACTTTTATGTGTCTTCCTTGTATTTTTCAGTGAACTCATTGAGATTACTAGTTGTAACGGTAGTGTTAGCCTGTATCTGTCAGGAGTCACCATGTGCATAAGGACCTCCTGAAAGAGAACCAGCACAAATGACTGAAAAGAAAGGGAGGGAGAAAGAAAGAGAGAGAGAACACACACCATCCAATGACACTGTTTAAGGCCCCTTGCATTTTTACCAGCCTAAAGCCATATGTATCCCTAGACTTTACATTATATATGTTTATGAATTATATTTTTTAGATTTTTTTCTTATGCTAGGTTGAACTGAGTTTCTGTCACTTGCGATCTACAATATTTAGTCCTGGTTGTTAATCCTCCTGTGGTTACTCCTTAAGCCCTCTGTGTCCCTAGGAACCATATTGAAAAATAACTGATCTTGAGTATCTTTAAAAACTTACTTTTGGGAAGTGAATAAAGACAGAACATCTTTTTTAAAAAGGGTAGAAGAACCTCTAAGAGAGAGAGAGAGAGTGGAAAAGGTGAGAGGAAATATGCTCAAAAGCACAGGTGAGCAATTAGCCTTAGAAGGAAGTAGAAAAATGTGAGTCAGATGAGAACTCTTTCTGAATCTAGTCAAACTTATTAAACCACTTTTGTATACATGCCTTTCCCAGAACCAACCATTTTGGCTAGAGACATGAAATATTCAGAATATACAGGTTGACCAAGCCAAGTTCATGAATCCCTAACCTGTCAGAGATGGGGATGACTAGAATCAAATAAAAGAGGTAGGAGTGGCTTCCCATCCATAGGGGATATAAAAGGCATAAAATGTTTGAAAACCAGCTGCCTAGAATATAAGAGAGTAAACTTTTTCTCTAAAAGGCTAACGTCAAAATTTTAGGTTTGTGAGGTATCTGATCTCTCATTGCAACTATTCAACTCTACCTTTGTAGTATGGAAAATCCATAGACAATATAAAACAAGTAAGTTTGGCTGTGTTCCAATAAAACCTTATTTATAAATATAGGCAATAAACTGAACTTGATCTATAGCCTGTTATTGACCAAGATTTTGATTAAAAAAACCAATGTAATGTTTCATTCTTTTTATAGCCCAGTAATATCCCATTGTATTATTCTTTATACAGTCTTCTATTGATGGACATTTAGGTTGCTTTCATATCTTCGCTATTGTAAATAATCCTGCAATGAACTTAGGGATGCATTCATCTTTTCAAATTAGTGTTTTGGATTTTTTCAGGTACACACCCAGGAGAGGAATAAAATCTTACCATTTATGACAGCAGGGATGGACCTAGAGGGTATATGCTATGTGAAATAAGTCAGACAGAGAAAGACAAATGCCATATGGTTTTACTTATATGGTACGGGAAATCTAAAGAAAAACAAAATAAATAAAACAGAAACAAATTCATAGATTGAAAGAATAAAATGATGGTTGACAGATGGGAGGGGCATTGGAGGGCTGGGTGAAAAAGGTAAAGTTATTAGGAAGTTCAAATTGATATTTATAAAATTGTCACAGGGACATAAAGTAGTATAGGCAGTATAGACAATGCCATCATAATAACTATGCATGGTGCCAGGTGGGCACTAGATTTACCAAGAGATCACTTTGTAAGTTATATAAATGTCTAACCATGAATCTGTACACCTGAAACTAATATGATATTGAATGTCAGCTATAATTGAAAAACAATTAAAATTAATGTTGAAAAATAAGGGAAAACCAAGGTAATTTTCTTAGTGCTCATATTTCTTGTGCATGAAATTGGAAACAGCCCAATGCAATGTCACAGAAAAAAGGAAACAACTATTAAAGCAGTGCTTCTTAATCTTATTTTTCAGATGCACACTGATTTCTTATTCTATATTTAGTATATCTTCATCAACCAAGAAGATTTGTCAAGCTATGTTCCTCCAACTTCTATAATTTTTCAACACTGAGATTTCATAAGATAATTTTAGGTGGCACAGGATAAATATTTTAAAAAATTTAACAGTTATACTAGTTATAATAACACCTACAATCTAAGCTTTAACAGACATTAGTGTTTATTGTGATAGTAAGTAGAAGAAAATGAGTTGATTTTAAGAAAAAATTATGCATAAAAGAAATTGGGGAAACTGTTAAGAGTATTACTCTCAGTTGTTTGTACTATAATACCTATAGGTATTTTGGATATACTTTTTCAAATTATATATGGTTTCTTATCCTTTCCTTCATGCCACACACCCTCCCCAACCTATATAAATATTTCAACCTACCTTTCTAGAAGCTTGGCTTCCCCATTCACTCCACTTTAAGAATTAGTTAGGATAATGAACTATAATACTTCTTAACTTTCTACTTTTTGTTTTATTTATTTACTAGAGTCCCAGTGCATGAACATTCATGCACTGGAGGGGGGCGTCCCATACCCCAGCCTGCCCTCTCTCACAGTCTAAGAGCCTTCAGGGATGGGAGGCCACCCGGCACCTCAGGCCAGCCCTGGGCAGCTGGGGGACTGAGGGGACTGGAGAAATCCAGAGGCAGGCCTTACCACACACCTACTGCCCTGGCAGGGCTGAGGGGACTGGGTGCCACCACCTTGTGTCTGTGGGTACCTCCATCTTTGAGGGCATGGCAGTCAATTAGCATATTCCTTACTTACTGGCTGTGGGCACTGCCACCTTTGAGGGCAGAGCAGTCAATTAACATATTCCTTCTTTATTAGATAGGATTTTTAATAAATTTTTATTGTTGAAAGTATTGTGTTCCTCCTTTTCCCCCATTGACTGCCTTCATCCCTCCTCCTCCCCCTGAACCTCTATTTTTATTGGGTTAAATATACTTGACAGGCTCTTGGCCCCAAAATCTTAAAGATGCTACATGGTACTTAACACCACCACTCTCTCATATTCACAGGGCCATGCTAACCCCAACAGGTCACATTCCTATAAAAAACCTAATATGCTAAGTGTCTGGTCAACTGGTCAGCCATTCAACCAATCAAAGCATAATATGCTAATGCTAATGATATGCTAAAGCTGCTCAACTGCTCGTTTTGACGTGCACAGACCACCAGGGGAAAGATGCTCCAACTGGTAGGTTAGCTTGCTGCTGGGTTCCAGCCAATTGGGACTGAGTGAGATGGGCTGGACATGCTCTGGATCCCCATTGCAGTCCCACCCTTGCTGGCCAACATCCTGCAGTCCCTCCTCAGCCCTGATGGTGCACCAGTGGAGTCCCTCATGCTGGCCTGTACCCTCTTGCAATTCGGGACTCCTCAGGGGCTGTTGGAGAGCCATTTTCGGTCCGATCTCACAGACCAGGCCAAGGGACCCCACTGGTGCATGAATTTGTGCAGTGGGCCTATAGAATAAAATAACTTTTCTGTGTTCTGTTTCTGCTAATAGTATTACTGTCCTCTCTGTCACTCAGATTGAGAACTTGGATCACATCTTTAAATCTTTTTCTCCCTGAACCATTCTGAATAATTATTTTAGGCATTTCTATCATCCAGTAACTCTTAATTCTGCTATTTCTAGTAGAACATTTATTCAATAACTTATTAAGATGTCAGGTGGGAGTGCCTCTTGTTGTTTTTCCACCCTCTGGCCTCTTCCTGTAAACAGTCTACTATAGTAAACTTCCTAAAGCACAAGTCTGACATGTCATACTCAAGCACAGCAAATCACTCTGTATCACCTTCTAAATGATGCCTTAATTAATTAATTAGATAATTAATTAATATAGCATTCAATATCTTTGATAGTCTTCCATCTATCAATAATTATCAGTCCTTATATTCTATATTCCTTTATATTCCATGTGCTGCATGCTACCCAAGCACCCCACATTTTTATTGTACATTTTCCCTCTGTGTCTTTTATTACTATTTCATCATTTAGGGAAGCCTTTTTATCTCTTCTAGCAAAAAAACCTATCTTTTTGAAAGATTAAAGAAATTATCTTACATCTATATAATAGAATACATTGTCACTAATAACAAGATGAGCTACAAAGGATTATAAAGTTAATAGACTGTCCTTTACATGCCAGACACTCGACCAGGTACTAAGATTACAGAATTTCACGAGTCAGACACAGTTGATGCCTGAGTACTTAAATAGTAGGATGAGGCAGACATTTAACCTAGTCTAAAGGTAAAAGGAAATGTTTTGGAGGTAGCCATGTTTAAAACATGTCTTATACATGGAAAGTGTGTCTCTCAAACTTTTTTTTATGTCAGTTCTGCTTTACATTCTTAAAAATACTCCAGTACCTCAAATACCTTTTGTTTATGTGGGATACACACACATACATACAAGGGTGGGAAAAAGGTGATTTACAGTGTATGTGAGCATTTATTGTTGTTGTATTATTTATTAATTATTATTTATTAGTATTACTACTCTAAAACTACTTTTGCTCACCTTTGTATATATACTGCATTAGAAATAAAAATGTTTAATAATTTAAAATTATAAAAAACTTAATGTACACAGACTTATGAGATAACTATCTTCTGCATCCAAAAATTATTAGTGAGAAGAGTAGCACTACTTTACATTTTTATTAATCTCTTTATTAGTCAGCTTAATAGAAGATAGCTGGATTTTCACATTTGCTTCTGAGTTTAATCTTTTATGGAATGTTGTTTTGATTAAGGAATACGAAAAGGATCCAGGCTCACAGATCCAGGATCACAGAGATATCTAGTTAGAAAATGGAGGAATATTTTATTAGCCATGTCAGACTATTGTGGATGTTCTTCTTTGATACTATACCAAAACTCAATAAGTAACAATTTCTCAAAGGTTAGTTGCAATGTGGAATCTGAAACTCTATCAATACTGTTACATTAAAATTATTAGTTTACTTTTCTCTTTGAATGGATCCATATCTATGCATAATTTTGACCTCGTGGGCCCCTGGAAGGGGCTCTCAGATCCACAGTGACCCTCTAATCACAATTTGTCAGCTGATGGAATAAATTTACTTTGATATTTGGGGGACAGCAAAAATAAAATAGTGGTTAGAAAAACACAGGAGAGCTCTGGGCATTGTGACTCAGTCGCTTGGGCATCATCTCATGCAACAAGGGGTACTGGCACATGCCCAAGTTACTATAATAGCTTGATCCCTGGTAGGGAGTGTGCAGGAGGTTGTCAAGTGATGTTTCTCTCTTTTCCTCACTCTCCCTCTCTCTAAACATATGTTTAAAAAAGAAAAGAAAAGAAAAGAAAAGAAAAGAAAAGAAAAGAAAAGAAAAGCACAGGAAAATACTTAGGTTATGAGGTTACTGAATAATCAAAATATAAAATACACACAAGGATCTCAACTCTTTTTTAAATTTTATTTTTATTGCTGAAAGTATTACACATGTCCCCTTTTTTTCCATTGAAACCCTTGGCCCTGTACCCACCCTCCCAGGGTTTTGTCACACTTGACTGACAAAGAATAGCATCTCTAAGGAAATACTCTAAAATGTTAATAGCAGTTATTTATCAGGCATTTTCTGTACTTTTTACATTTTCCTAAACTTTTATATTTTCAGCAATGAGCTGGATATTACTTTGAAAATTAATAAAAATTAAAGGGAAATAAATCTTAAGTATCTCTTAAAATTCTGCTTATAATTTATGTTCTTTATAAAGACTTTTCCTATTCCCACCCCTATCCAGAAGTAATCTGTCCTTGTTTAGTGCTTTCCTAACACTTAGTATGCACTTTTCTGTTGGCACGTCAGTCATTTTGTAGTGTATTATAGAGGTGTTTGTACAAATTGTACCAATTGTGAACCATTGTTTGTTTTCCTAGAATCTTGCACAGTTTCTTATATTGTAAAAAGGGATAAATATTTTTAATTAAACTGTATTGACATAAATGTTTCAAGTATTTTGTATTTTAATTTATATTTGAATGTTATTAGTAAATAACATATAACTACTCTAAAATTTTTAGAAAAATAGAGAAAAATATAGGTAAGATAGTAGAGCATCATGATTAGCAGAAAAAGTTCTGCAATTCTATTGACTTAGCTTCAAATTCTGGATCTGTTAAGTGCTTATTACTATTTCCATGTTGTCATGGACAAATTCCCTAATCATTGTGATTCCAAATTTCCCTACCTATAAAATGAAGATTATAATCATACCTCCCAGTGTTATTGTGAAGAAATAATGTACGTTAAACCTCTGGTGTTTAGTCACACTTGATGAATAGAAGCTATTTATTATTATCATAGTTATTACTGTTATCTATACTCATTCATCCAAAAATTCAGAAATTCATTGCACTGAATGCATTCTCTATTAGATTTAGAATAACTGGCCATTTACTATTTCTCACTGTTGATCACCTTTGAAAGTGTGCACTAATGATTGAGTTGGTTTGACATGATCTGATAATTTCCAAATAAAAATGGGCCTATAAAAATTCTAATTTCAAATTATGTGCTATAATGTTATAAGCAATCAGGATTGCTAACAAGAGATTCAGATAAAAGAATGAAGAATCTAATTAGCAGTAATTTTTTATTAGAATGCTAGAGCTCATATTGTGGGTTTTGTTACATTTGATAATGACAGAGTTGCATGACACATTCTGTATTTTAGCTTGGAGACTATGTCCTATGACTGCTACAATAACTGACAAAAGTTTTATATCTGAGTAACTAATGGACAAACAAATACATTTGTTCTCTGCCTCTTGTTATACAAAAATGAAAGAAAATATGCTTAACGTATGAAAATGATACCACTGACCCTCTTTAAGTACCTGGGGTTGTTCCAAAGGTAGTCTTGGCCTGTTATGAGTAATCCAACACTATCCTCTTGGAGTGCACTGGGAGCAGCAGTAAGTAGGTTCTCATTGGAGAATTAGATTATTCATAGTCAATCAACATGCCTTATTTTTACTTTTGGATACCCATACCAGTATTTACACTTCCAGACCTACACTAGCCAGTCTGTAGCAAGAATGGGAGAGAGTATTTTTCACTGACATATCTTATGAGGTAATAAATCTGCTTCTCTTTCACAGATTGCTTGAGTTTGTGTGCTTCCTGAGCCTACACTTGTCCTTGCATATGCTTGTATTCAGAATTATTAGCCCTTGATTATCTCCCCTGGATCTGATGAGTGTCTTCCATTGTGGCACTTTGCATAGGCTTTTTCTAAGAACCCCAAATGAACCATGTGCCAACATTACCTACTTATGAATCCCCTGTCCCAATCAAAATTCTTCTTTCCAGGCACAACTTATTTTAGTTGTGAATCAAGAGAAAGACATAATTTTTAATTCATTTACTTTGATATGTCAGTGACTGAAGTTCCTCATCCTCCCAGATAGCTTTCTTGGTTATAGATAACTTCATCCAACCAGTAAAACTATTTGCTATGCATGTGTCATATTTTTGTTATGGACTTGTATGTACCAATTATTGAGGGTGAGAAAGACATATAAATAAGAAATTATTAAGACAGTACAATGTGGTCCTTGGCAATGATAGATATAGAATATATTTTAATAAAGACAGAATATGTTATAGAGTAAAGGGACTTAAAAGAATATAATAGAACTATGCCTGGGAAGTAAGATTCAGCCAAATTAAGTGAAGATAAATATAATATTAAGCAGAATAAATAGCTTGAGGCAACAGGGTCTGAGAAACCCTTGCATGTAATGAAAACTACAATTCAGAGGTACAGACAGTGGCAAAGAATGAGAAATAAGACAGAGGTCAGGTCATGGAAAGCTTGTTTATGTCATTAAAATGTGAGCTTTGTTCCAAGGAAGATAGAAAAAATTGTAATCAAGAATATAGATGGAAATGTTGCTTTGTAGGAAACACTGAGCCTTCTGAATTTTGTGCTTCTGAAAAACTCTATTAAAATCATGGTTTTCTCCATCAACCAGGCTAGCACTTCTTGCCATGCTCTGGTGATTCCCTGAGACCACAGACCACCCAAGTTTCTTCCAGTGGCTTATGACTCTCCTAAAATCTCTCAAAGGTTTACAAACACCAAATAAGCAGCAGATGGTCTCAGTGTCCCATACTTATTGCTAAGCAGCCCGATGTCCAGCATAAGTAGCAACCATTTGCCAATCACTTTGCATCTCATATAGGTGTCTCCAGCCAGGACACAGTCAGAGCTTGACTTTGGCCTGACCCTCTCAAGAGGCCCCAGGACCATTATACCTAGTGGCCAACTTTAGACCATACCAGAGCACTACCCAACCACCTCCACAAATGACACACCCAAAAAGTAGACTCAGCAGGCACCAAAGGCCCGCTAACGTGAATCCTGCTCCATAGAGTTATCATACACAACAGTTCCTCCACTTAGTAACATCCAGTCTTCACAAACAATCAGCCTGAGGATGAATATCTCCCATTAATGTTCTAACAGTAATCAAGGCTCAACTACAATAGAAAAGTACACACAAGCCACACAAGGGACACACATGGAACACCTGTGTTCAGGTAACAATGGAGACAGGGCCACTGCACCCCACAGGGCATCTACTATATAAGATTACTCTAACAAGTCTGTGAAATACAAATACATGGAGACAGAAAAATTGAAGAGGCAAAGAAACTTGTTCCAAATGAAATAATTAAGCAAAATGAAAATAAGCATTCTACCAGATGCAAAGTTCAAAATACTGGTTATAAGAATGCTCAATAATTTCAGCAAAATTTTCAACAAAGATAAAGGAAATAGAAAGCATAAAAAAGAACTACCCAGGAATAAAGAATACATTACAGGGAGTCAACAGTAGAGTATGTAATGCACGTAATTAAATCATTGATTTTGAAGATATGAAAGCAGAAAATACCCAATCCAAACAGCAGAAATAAAATTGAATCCAAAGAAGGAGGATAGTTTAAGGAGCCTCTGGGACAACTTCAAGCATACCAACATTCATTCACTACCATTGGGGTGTCAAAATGAGAAGCAAGAGATTAATGAATTGAAAATCTACTTGAAAAAATAATGATGAAAAACTTCCCTAACTAGGTAAAGGAAAGAGACATACAAGTCTAAGAAGTGAAAAATCTCCTAAATAAGATGCCCACACCAAGACACATCATAATTAAAATTAAAAAAAAATTAATTTCTCTATTGATTAAGGTATTACATATGTGTCCTTATCCTCCCTTTGCCCCCCTACTCATGCCCTCACCCTCTTGTTGTCCTTGTTTATTGGTTAGGCTTATATGCATATATATAAGTCCTTTGGTTAATTAAAGACAAAGAGAGAAACTTATAAGCAGCTACAGAAAAGCATTCCGTTACCTACAAGTCATCTTTCATAAGACTGTCAGCTGATTTCTTAACTGAAACTTTACAGATCAGAAGGGATTGATAATAAATGTTAAAAATTATGAAAAACAAGGACCTACCACCAAGATTACCCAGCAAACCTATCATTTAGAACCAAATGACAGATAAAGAGTTTCCCAACAAATAAAACCTAAAGGAATTCACACTACCAAATTAGTATTACTAGAAATGTTAACTTTTCTTCTTTAAGAAGAAAATAAATAAATAAATAAATAAATAGGCAATAAATACATATCTACCAACAATTACTTTAAAAGTAAATACATAAATGCTCTAATCAAAAGTCATAGGGTAGTTGAACAGATAACAAAAGAAGACTCTTATCTATACTGTTTATAAAAGACTTACTTCAGATCAAAAGATACACAGGGACTAAAAGTAAAGGGATGGAAAAATATATTTTCATTAAAATGGAAATAAACAAAAAGGATGTGTTAGCAATACTTATACCAGACAAAATATACTTTAAAACAATTCCACTTCTGGGTGTGTATTTAAAAAACAACAATAGAACACTAAACTGAAAAGACATGGATCTATATGTTCATTGCAGCATTATTTACAATAGCTAAAATATGGAAGCAACCTAAGTGTCCATCAATAAATGAATGGATAAAGTGTTCATCAATAGATAAATGGACACAATGGAATATGATTTAGATATAAAAATGAATAAAATCAGAATATGATTCTGCCATAAAAAAGAATAAAATCTTGTCATCTGCAAAGACATAGAGGACCTTAGAGGGAGGATATGGTGAGTGTAATAAATCAGATATCCAGAAATGGCTAGATTATTTCAGTTATATGTGGAATCTTAAAATCAAATTAAATGAATAAACAGAACACAAACAGACACATTAATACAGAGAACATTTTGATAGTTACCAGATGGGAGTTTTTTGGGGGTATGGGTGAAAAAAGGTGAGGGATTAATAAATACAAACTTTTAGTTACAGAGTAGTCATGGAGATATAAAGTATAGCAAAGGGAATATAGTCAGTAATATTATAATAACTACTAGAGGCCTGGTGCACGAATTCATGCATTGGTGGGGTCTCTTGGCGTGGTAAGCGATTAAGGCCTATCAGGGGGCCAAGTGGCCAGCCAGGAAGAAAGACTGTGGGAGTTTGGCCAGCTGGGGGGCAGGACAGTGGGAGATTGGATGTTGGAGTGCAGTGACCACCAGGGGGCAGCTCTTGCTTTGAACATCTGCCCCCTGATGGTCAGTGTGCATTATAGTGACTGGTTGACCAATCGTTCCAGACATTTAGTCATAATGGTTGCTTAGGCTTATGTATAGACTAGAGACCCAGTGCAGGAATTCATGAATGGTTGGGGTCTGGCTGGCCCACCCTGAAGGGTGTCATTGGGGCCAGGCCAAAGGGGGGTAAAGTGGAGGGAGGGGATGTGGGAGGTTGGCTGGCTGGTCCTGTCCCCAATCAGGGTGGGTGGGGCCGGCCAGGGGGAGGGGCAGAGGGAAGTTGGGAGGGGGCCAATCAGGGTCCCACTAGGGTCAGCTGGTCTCCAAAGGCATGTCATAGCAAATAGTTATTCTGGTCGTTCTATCATTCCAGTCACTTGGCTTTTATATAGATAGCTGTATGCTATCATATGGTTACTAGATTTATCAGGGTGATCACTTCATAAGTATATAAATGTAATCACTGGGTTGTACACTTCATAAGTATATAAATGTCTAATCACTGGGATGTACATACAAAAACAAATATAATATTTCATGTCAACTGTAGTTGAAAAATGAAGTTATTCTTTAAAAAAAGAAAAATTGAGCTTCAAATCCCAATTCTGAAACTAACTTATTGTGTGATCATGGACAAGTGTCATAACTGTAACTCCTTGGCATTCTCATCTGTAAACAGGTACTTATTTTACCTGTTTACCTAATGATTATTAGAGGAATTAAATGAAATAATGCAGGTTTAATGCTTTTGCATTTGTGCAGCCATCATAGGGGTTTTATAATTTATATTTGTTTGAGGTCTTGTGATTTTGAAATGTGTTTAGCTGAGGTTATTTTTTAATTTGATGGAATACTATAAGCAAGTTTGTATCTCATTTGGTATGTGTCACATAGTAAATACTGATATTCTGTTAATGCGAGTTTCAAAAGACAAAGAGCCCTGTTTAAAGAAGAAGAAAACTAGCATCTCACTTCTCTGAAGGTAAAACACATTTTGGCTGGCTCTGATCAAGGCACAATTCCATGCCTAGTGATAGTATGCCTTAATTGCAAGCAATTAAGAAAAGACTATTGCTGCCCTATACATAAACTTAAATATATAAAGCAATAGCAGTACACAGACCATGGATGGTATTATTAATTTCATGGAGGCTTATCAGGGGGAAATTCCTTTTCTTGTAACAGTGACTGAACAATAGTTCATACTTCCAGGTATAATTATGCACTCTCTGTGGTTTAATAATACAATTCCAGTGGCAGAAAGAATTATCCAAGCCTTGATAATGGGCAAAAGAGAGTCATTTCTGAGGCATGCTGGGAGATATGCAGTGGATCCTCTAGGGCAGTGATTCTCAACCTTTCTAATGCCAGGACCCTTTAATATAGTTCCTCATGTTGTGGTGACCCCCAACCATAAAATTATTTTCGTTGCTACTTCGTAACTGTCATTTTGCTACTGTTATAAATCATAATTTAAATATCTGTGTTTTCCCATGGTCTTAGGTGACCCTGCTAACAGTTATCAACCTGTGGTTCAACCCACAGGTTAAGAACCACTACTGTAGAGCCCGCGGGCAGGTGAGAGCACTGCCTGAGGGCCCTGTGCGCCCCTGGCACATGCAAGCCTGTGTTCACCAAGGGAGCCTTGAGCTTCTAAATGTGACCACCTTATACTTGTAGACTTTGTGTGTCAAGACACCAGCAAATTCAGAAGCCACTAGGGGTTGATTTTCAGTTTAAAAATAGAAAACCCATAATAAAAATTACTTCTAAAACTGGGCCTCTGTAGCACATGCCCATGCCAGTAGCATAGCTGAGGCTGTTAGAGTGTATCTGTGTACATGTAACTCTCATACCACGTGTCTTTGTAACTTTTGAGACTTATGAACTTGAAAACTTATAAAGATCCAACTACAAATCGGCCAGGGGTTCACTGGGTCCCGAGGACTAGAATCCATGAAGGCTGTGGAGAGGGCGCTGAGCCCAGGTCTCCCACCTGAGGCCAGAGGCCCATGCTCACCTGCAGGAAGCTGGCTGCGGCTGTGGTGAACAGAACCTTTTCTTCTCAGTTTAAAGAAATCATGCTTACATTTCTTGCAAGTCCTGGTTCGTGATGATGAACCTCTTTAGCTTTTGCTTGTCTAGAAAATTCTCTCTCCTCCACTTCTGAATGATAACTTTGTTGGGTGGAGAATTCTTGATTGGAAGTTTTCTTTTGAATTTCACCACTTTGAATGCATCATGTCACTCCCTTATGGCCTGCAAAGTATTTGCTTAAAACTCTGCTTATAATCTTATTAAGATCCCCTTGTGCATAACAAGTTATTTTCTTCTTGCTGCTTTTAACATTCTTTCCTTGTCTTTAACTTTTAACATTTTGATTATAATGTGTCTTGGTGTGAGTCTATTTGGGACCATTGATTAGTTGCTTATGTGTTTGGCCCTGGAGCTGGTGAGTCTGAGGACATATACTCTTTAAGAGCTGTCTCTCAGTTTCCTATAAACTTATGGTTGGTTATGGATATGAGCAATGTTGGTTTTCAAAGCTAGATATTTGGGGGATTTGTCTCTTGGGTACAAGTTTTCAAAGATGGGATGCTTCAGTAAAGGAAACTATCAATAAGATGAAAAGACAAACTAATAAATTAGAGAAGATATTCACCAATGATACATCCAAAAGGGGGTTAAAGTTGAAAAACATAAATAACTCATGGACTATGACACAAAATGGTAAACAATCTAGTTTTAAAATGGACAGAGAACCTGAAGAGACATATCTCCAAAGAGGACATACAGATGGCAACAGACATATGAAGAGTGTTCATCACTAATAATCAGAGAAATGCAAATTAAAACCACAATGAGGTATCATTTCATACCTGCCAGAAAGGCTATCATCAAAAAATCCACAAACAACAAAAGTTGGCAAGGATTACCCAGTAAGTTATATAAGTGTCCAACTACTGTATACCTGAAACTAATATAATATTGAATGTCAACTGTAATTGAAAAATAAAAATTAAAAACAGAAAATGTTTTAAATAAAGATAGGGTGACCAATATGGGGTCAAACCCTTAACTTCTCAGAGAGAACCACTGGGTTTTAAGTTCCTTCCCAATTGTTTGGTCACTAGGCTGAGGGTAGGGTTTATGGCACAACTCTGTCTCAGCCTTTCCTACCCTCTGATGAGGACTTTTTTTTTTGCCTCATATAGGAGTAACTCAGCTAGATTTTAGGGGGTTTCTTCATCGGAAATTATTACATATATATCTGTACATTTAGTGTCCTTGGTAGGAGGTGAGATAAGGACATCCCAACATCACCATCTTAAACTGGTAAACCTCTTATCTTCCTGATGATAGCAATTCTTACAGGCATGAGGTGATATCTAATTGTGATTTTTATTTTCATGTGCTTGATGATTAGGAACCTTGAACATCTTTTCATGTAACTGTTGGCCATTTGGATGTCTCCTTAGAAAACATCAATTTATTATAGGTATTCTGAAAAATCTTTAATAGATTTATTTTTATATTGAGTTGTGTGTTTATTTAAGTATTTTGGATATTCACCCTCTATGGTTTGTAAAAAATGTCTCCCTTTTAATTTTGTTAACTGTTTCTTTTGCTGTGCAGATGTTTTTAAGTTTGATTTGGTCCCATTTGCTAACTTTCTTTTTTGCCAGTTGTGCTTTTGGTGTCATATTAAAAAAAAAAAAATCCCATTGCTAAGACCAATGTTGAGGAGCTCCTTCTTTACATTTTCTTCAGGGAGTTTTATGGTATCACATCTCATGTTTAAGTCTTTTTTTTTTTTTAAATATATATTTTATTGATTTTGTACAGAGAGGAAGGGAGAGAGATAGAGAGTTAGAAACATGGATGAGAGAGAGTCATCGATCAGCTGCCTCTTGCACACCCCCTACTGGGGATATGCCCACAACCTAGGTACATGCCCTTGACCGGAATTGAACCCGGGCCCTTCAGTCCCCAAGCCGACGCTCTATCCATTGAGCCAAACCAGTCTCGGCATCATGTTTAAGTCTTGATCTATTCTGAGTTAATTTCTGTCAGTAGTATAAGATAGGGGTTCAGCTCTATTGTTCTGCAAGTGTTTATCCATTTGTAAGTGTATTGTAGGACACACATCCTTGCGATTGCATTTGCATAACCAGCAGATTGCTTTGTTTTAAAAAAGTATTCTTATTTGTAGGTAACGATGTATGTGAGGGACCATTGAAGATTATGGAGGAGTTAAACTTCCTAGATCTTGTCACTACTTAGATTTCTCATATCTAACAAACAGAGCAAGAAAATTCTAAGGCTGTTTTAATCTTATTCCCTTTAACTTTCCTAAACTTTTAGTACAAAATCTTTACTCTTTCATTTGCTTACTTTATATTTTCATGTTTAATCCATAGTTCCTTTTTATATTATTCTAATCAGGTATGGTTTGATATTCAGATTAATAATTAACCTGCTATTCTTATGGCTAAGTAAGTGGTAAACATAAGTATGTCCATGTACAGTGGAATTTCAGACATGATAAACTAATGATACAGAGATCATTATATCTTCATTCTTATTTTATAAATGGAAAAACAAAAAATAAAACACCAAAGCCTCAGAGAAAAGTTAAGAAACTTGCCCAGGATCAAATAGTGGCAGAGCTCAAATGTGTCTATTTCTAAAGTTCATGTATAATATTTTGGCTACACAAAGCAGACTCCACACAGTAGGCACATTGTGGGAAAAACCAGGCCTGATTTGACATGGTTCTTTGAGACAAAAAGACCCGTCAGGGGGAAAACAGTGATTGAAATCTGGGTAATTTTTCATTGTCTTGTTAGAATGTCTTTTTTGTATGCCTTGCATGAGGGGGAGGCCTAGAAAGCCCTTTTGTCTGTTCATTAACTAATTATCATCAATAGAAACCTTTTAAACCATGACTAGCCATTCTGTCTCCTACCTCTTTATTTGCTCTGTTAAAAGCAGCATGATACTTGAAGTAATGGAAGAGGCAAAGACAACAGGAGACATTTCTTATAAAAAGTGAGTCTTTACTTTCTTTTATACTGATAATATCAATTCCTCCAGCAACATCCTAGCACACTCACATTTACAGACATAGTCATACTGACCCCATGGTGTCTTATATCATACAATGCCCTTTCTCAAACCAGAGAACTTTAGAAAGTATTTATTGGTTATACTGAGTTAGGCCAAGGTTTTGTTGCAGTATATATTTTTAATTACATGGATCCTCCATTCCTAAGGTCAGACCCTGTTTCAAATTACTAGTTCATCCTTTTAATATGGATTAACATGTCTCAAAATCATGCTAAAGGATCTCATTAGCTGAAGAAAAGTTTTATGAAATTTTATTCCCCACAAATATTTTCAAACTACACCACTAATTTGAATTACTGAATAACAATTTTTTCTGAAAATTAAATCAGAAATTCTCCCCAATCACTATTTTGTCTTATGATTGTGTTTAATAATATACACTTAGCATTTATCTCGAAGGAGTAAGACATACCTATTTGTCAGACCCAATGTGTGAAATAGCTGTATTCAATGCCAAATTTTCTCTTGTCTTACCTTCTTTTTCTTAATATATTAAATATTTACAAAAATTAATCTATCATTTTATATTACCCCTTAGATGAAGTCCAATTTCATTAACTTTTGAACTTTATCAGTAATGAAACTCCTTAATGAGTTGGAACAAATTATGTATTCATTCTGCTTAATATGAGATAACATGGTAGTTGCATTCAAGAAAGAAATATTAGTAATAGATTTATAAAAGTTAAAAAATGGCTCTGTGCATTTGTTTTAAAAGTAGAAGATGGGAAAAGAGACTCCTACTCTCAGGTTTATAGGCATCCCTAAAATTGAGATAAAACTATGTTTTTCCCTGCAGCTATGCCTACCCTGTGTCACATTGTTCTATAAATACACAGTGATGGCAGAGGAGTCTGTTCAGACAAAATATACAGTCCATTGGCCAGAAACATAACCTATACTAACATACCTGCCTGACAGCTCCAAATCACATCATTGATTTTAAAGACAAATAAAGGTTTTTATACATATCTCAAGACAGACTCAATCCTGGATATTTTTAGAAACTTTTTCATCAGAATGAGAATAAGCAATGCTTTTTTATTTGCTGAATTTAATTATATATTAAAATATACAGTATTCTCTCTTATTATGAATAATCAGGGCATGCAAATGTGCAGGTTTCATCCTTACTTTTCAACATGTTTCAGTGGAAGACAAGCAATGATATTTTCTCTTATACATACCTGCTTGGGGGAGAAACATTTGATCTCTGACAGTTAAGGGCCTCAAGATTTAGTTATTATTTATACTATTAGAAAATGAGACATTTTACTATGTACTTCAAATATGACGAATAACTTGAGATCCATACCAGTTTATTTAATAAATTGCTATAAAAGCTCTATATTGCATCTGTGAAATTAGCTAGTGCCCCTCCCCCAAGTCAATCATTAAACAAGTAGTGACTTAGAAAATAACTCTAAATCCTAAGTGGGCATTTCACAGTATTTTCTAACTTCAATGTAAATCAGATTATTTTTACTTCCTGCATTTTTCTGTCATATCCAGGGCAATATATGACAATATGTAACTTCATTTATATATGTGGTAAACACATTTCACTCATTACCTTATTTAATGTATATAACATTACCAAGAGTTTATAATTCCTATATTTTTTTTAAATCTCTGCTCTTAGCCAAAACCGGTTTGGCTCAGTGGTAGAGCGTTGGTCTGCGGACTGAAGAGACCCAGGTTCGATTCCGGTGTCAAGGGCATGTACCTGAGTTGCGGGCACATCCCCAGTAGGGGGGTGCAAGAGGCAGCTGGTCGATGTTTCTCTCTCATCGACTTTTCTAGCTTTCTATATCTCTCCCTTCCTCTCTGTAAAAAAATCAATAAAATATTTTTAAAAAAATCTCTGCTCTTAATTTTCCCTTGTGAACACCAAATGAGTAAATTGCTCTTAGGCTATTCCTGAATTCACTCATCTTGTGGTTTTAAATCATAGTTTGAATATGAAGCACTGAAATTACACTAGGTGGGCCTAACTCTTACCTATTGAGAGTAGAAAAGTGTTACATCACTTGCCAAATGTCATTGGTCAAATGGAATAATGCCGGGAAGAAAAAAATATAGTAAGCCTCTATCACTTCGGCATAGTGTAAAAATAATTTTACTTCCATATAAATGCAAAGGTCAATTAGCTAGGCAATAAAAAGTTTAAATATAGAAAATGTATGAGAAATGGTATTTAATAGATAAATTGAAAAAAGCATAACAATGGGTAATTTTAAATATTCTCTGATGAGTTCAGGTCCAATATAGATACTAAGAACAGTTTCTGTAGAGCTTGATGTCTAAGAATGAACAGGATTAAGGAAAAGTGTAAGAGGACCATGGGAATAGAAAATGGAGAATCACTCAAGAACTACTTCCCAGTGTTCCTTAATATGCTACTGATTCATCTTGTTGGGCCCTAAGAATATTTGAAATGGCAATGACATGTTTTCCAAGGATAAAGTATGGTATAGTGGAAAGATGATGGGCTTTTGTGTTGGAGTGTGAACTTTCATTCCACAACTTCTAGCAGTGAAAGTTTGAATAAATTACTTAAATATTTTCATCTTGATTTCTGATCTATGAATAATCTTAATACATATATAAAGACAGATTCAATCCTGGATACTTTTTGAACTTTATAAGTGGTTAAATTCATTGAAAAGTTGAAAATAATCCATTTAAGTATTGTTTAAGGACTATGTAAAATAGCTTATGTACAGCCTTTAGTACTATGCCTGGCACATAGTAGGCACCTGCTGCCTTTTCTGAATTTGTAAACTTTGCCTCACTATAGTGATTTTATATTTTACCATATTCCTTCTATAAATAGTATAATACTAGTGGCCCAGTGCACAAAATTCGTGCACGGGAGGTGGTGGTGTCCCTCAGCCTATCCTGTACCCTCTTCAATCTAGCACCCCTAAAAGGATGTCCTACTGCTAGTTTACAGGGATCGGGCCTAAACTGGCAGTGGGACATCTTTCTCAAAATCCAGGACTGCTGGCTCCTAACTACTCACCTGCCTGTCTGCCTGCCTTATTTCCCCTAACCACTCTACCTGTTGGCCTACTGGCCCCCAACTGCTCACCCCACCCCCCCGCCACTGGCCTACTTGCCCCAATTGCCCCTCTGCCAGCCTGATCACCCCCAACTTCCCCCTGTGCTAGTGTGCTCGCTCTCAACTGCCCCTCCTACTGGCTTGCTCACCCTACCTTCCCTCCTCACTGGCCTGCTTGCCCCCAACTGCCCCCCCTGTCCTGATCACCTCTAACTGATCCCCAATGATGGCCTACTCACTGCCAACTGGCCCCCCTGCTGGTCTGTTTACCCTCAACGGCCGTGCCCCCCACCAGCTTGATTACCCACAACTGTTGTCCCATCTTGACCTGATCACCCACAACTGCCCTCCCCTCTTGGCCTCTAACCAACCACCTCTACCTCGGCCCTGCCACCATGGCGTTGTCCAGAAGAATGTCCTGAAGGTTTCCTGGAAGATCTCCCAGTCTAATTAGCATATTATTCATTTATTAGTATAGATAGAGGCCTGGTGCATGGGTGGGGGCTGACTGGTTTACCCTGAAGGGTGTCCTGGATCAGGGTCCGGGTTCCCTTGGGACATGGGGTGGCCTGGACGAAGGGCCTGTGGTAGTTTGCAGGACAGCTATGGCCTTGTGGGGTGAGGGTCCCTGCTGGGGAGGCATGGCCAGCCTGGGTGAGGGGCTGAGGGCTGTTTCCAAGCTGACCATACCCCTTTCAGGGTGGGGGTCCTGCTGGGGTGCCTGGCCAGTCTGGGTGAGGGGCTGATGGCTGTTTGCAGGCTGGTCAATCACCACAGTGGGGACCCTTACCCCATGGAGGTATGGCCAGCCTGGGTAAGGGTCTAAGGGCCATTTTCAGGTTGGCCACGCCCCCTGAAGACCCAGGTTCCCAGCCCCTCCTTTCTTTCTTTCTTTCTTTCTTTTCTTTCTTTCTTTCTTTCTTTCTTTCTTTCTTTCTTTCTTTCTTTCTTTCTTTCTTTCTTTCTTCCTTCCTTCCTTCCTTCCTTCCTTCCTTCCTTCCTTCCTTCCTTTCTTTCTTTCTTTCTTTCTTTCTTTCTTTTTTTTTTTCCAGCACCTCCTTAAGTGGAGTCCAGGGCCAACTAGAGGCAAGTATCGGGGATTTACAGCTGTAAGTGGGTACCTAGGATTTATTTATCTTCTATAATTGAAACTCTGTAGCCTTGAGCGGAAACCAGGACAGGCCAGGGCAGGCGGGAAGCTTGGCTTCCTCCATCACTTGCTCACTCCAGCTCTGTGGCTGCTGCTATCTTTGTTGTGTTAATTTGCATACTTGCTCCTGATTGGCTTGTTGGTGTAGCGGAGGTATGTCAATTTGCATCTTTCTCTTTCATTAGTGTAAATAGGAGTATTTACAAGAGTATTGAAATAAGCAGTCAGGAAATCTGAGTTCTATAACTAGCTTGTCTATCAGCATATTGCTGAACCATGGGCAAGTAGTTTACTCTCATAGGTTCTTGTGTTCTTATATAAAGTAGGAAAAAAAAGAATAGGGTCACCTTATTTCCTATGGGTTTCACAAATCTTACATTCTAAGATTCTTCAAAAAGGGGTAATTCTTACACATAAATTATTGATTAGACATAATTAATTCATAGCAGCTGAAACTAAACTTTAAAGTAAACAATGTAGCAAAATATTTAACTGGATTTGAGTAATATTTAAAGTGTAAGACTATTGCATCCCATAAATAGTCTTCAAAAGTTACAACTGGATTTTATACAAAACTTACTTTTTTTCCAGAAATATAGATCTCTCAGCCTAGTTAGAAGGAAACATTCAAATTGGGTTCACATTTCATTATAGGATCCCTGTACAGTTTTCAAATATCATGCAGACATAAACATGATTACAGCTTTCTAATTCTCCAGATGAGTGACTAAACTATGATGCAGAAAAGTTCAATAATTGCTCAATGCCCACCCATAAAGGATAAATTCTGATACTACAAAGTCTGTGTTCCTGACTGCATTGCTCACCATCATTACCTGCTCCAAGAGTCCTGAAAGACTCATTTGCTTTTGGTAAGCTCAGACATATAATTTTCTCTTTCTAAAGTGCTGCTTTTCAGGATAAAATGTATCTTTAGTTCAAATTCAGCCCAAATAACACCATCTTAAGGGAAAAGATTACTTAGACCAAACATGTTAACTACTTTGCTTTTTGGATAATAGTTTGGGGAGAAAATTGATCATGTCAGACACTTAGCATTTCTCAAAGTCTTATAGCAGTACTCTGCTAAATGGCATTCAGTTAATTTGGATGTGTTGAATTTCCAGATCATAAACTCCTAAAGGGCAGAGTCTATGGTTATTTGGCTAATTTTATATCATTGTGACTCTGGATACTAATAAATAGTGTTTCATGGTAATGATGATGATGACAAGTTAATGCTCTTCACAGTATCAACCAAACAGTCAATTTAGTGAAAGTCAAACTGGTCATTTGATTTTATAAAAAAAATCCAGTTACTTGATTGAATGAATTATTCAAATTGTAGCTGGTTGCTTTTAAGATTGTACAGACATAAGAAACATTAAAATTGCTTCCATATTGAGAATAATTAAGAGAATTCTTCAAAGATATGCATTAGTAGTTAATTTTATATAATCAATTGGAAACTATGAAAAAGCTGAGTAAAATTGCTGTTGAAATTATAAAATATAATCATATAGGCATGGAATCTCCATAACTTCCTTAAGGCAGCCCTTCTAATCCATGAATTTATGTTCTTATATTCTTGGCAGAGAAATTCCCTGGATCAACTTCACTAATGATTGCCTAGTTCAATTAGCCCCCAAACAAGAGGCTCCCAAATACTATTTTTAGGCTTATATAATTTTCACTTCCATGCCTACATTAGGAAAATAAACTGGAAAAGGAAATTCATGGAAGACAATAAACAATATTTACTGCCAGCAACAGAATCCAGAGGACTGTGCTGTACAGTCAAGATAGTGGGGTAGGTAAATGCCGTGCTCGCTTCCTTCCAGTACCACATCAATGTTACAATTAAATTAGAGAACAACTACCACTGAGAACCACCTGAATATTATTTGGACAGTAATCTTATAGAGAAGGACATAAAGAAGCCATGACAAGACTCATCAGAAATGTGGAGATGCAAAATGGGAAAGTCCCAAACCCATGGTGTAGTGATTAAGAATCAAGAGGGAGATATCCAACATGGCAGCAAAGTAGGTGGAAGCTGCACTCACCTCCACACAGGTCCAAATTAGAATTACAACTAAATTGTAGAATAATCAACCTGAATAACCAAGTGAGACTAGCTGAACAGAAGTCTTATAACCAAGGATTTACAGAAGTCACATTGAGACTACTGGTAGAAAGACCAGAAATATGAAAAAGGACTTCCTGCCTTCCCACTGGTAGTGGCTGAGAATCTGGAGCAATATCTCTGCTGCAAAGATCTCCTTGAGGAGCAAAGGATATCAACCCCACACAGGGCATCCCAGAGCAACAGAGCCCACATAACATCTGGCTGTGAAAATCAGCAGGGTTTCCACTGACCAAGGAGAGACAGTAGTTTGCTAGAGAACGAAGTGCCCTGTTAAAGGCACACAAAATCTCATTCATGGTTATTCACTCTGGACTCTGGTAGAGGGAAGGTAGCTCAGAAGGTTTTGTGGCTTTGGGGAGAAGGCTAAGACAATAGCTACCAAGGTCTTTGAGTTGAGTGCACAACCATGCCCCCCACAAATGCCATCTTTCCAGAGATAAGCATTCCCCTCTATATGGCATTAACTTAAAATAATGAGCTAGTCCCACCATCTTGGCACTATAGATATACACAAGATTATAAGGAAATAGTATGAACAATTATTTGGGAACAAATTGTACAACCTGGAAGAAATGGATAAATTACTAGAAACATGTAATATGCCAAACCTTATGAAATCAAATTAGTAATTTAAAAACTCCAAACAAACAAAAGCCCTGGATCAGAGGGCTTCACAGGTGAATTTTACCAACCATTCAATGAAGAAGTAATATATGCCCTCTCAAACTATTCAAAAAAAATGAAGATGAGGGAAGTTCCCAAACTAATTTTATGAGACTAGCATGACCCTTATGACAAAATCAGAAAAATACATTGAAAAAAATCAGAGGCACCCCCATATCCCTGCTGAACATCTATATAAAAATCCTACACAAAATATTAGCAACCTGAATCCAAGTGGGATTTATTCCCAGAATGCAAGTTTCATTCACTATCTTCAAATCAATATGACACACTATATAAACAAAATGAAGTGTAAAAATTATGTGATCATATAAATGCAGAAGCATCTGAGAAATTCCAGCATCCTTTTATGAGAAAAACTCTGAGCAAAACGGAAATAGAAGGAACATACCTCAACTAACAAAGACCATGTATATATGACAAAGCCATAACTAATATCATACTCAACACTGAAAAATAAGATAGATTAGTATTGTATAGTTGAACCTAAGGGAAAACAGTGTTTCTAGAAGGATTGATTGGGTTGTCAACATTGCTACTAAGAAATCAAAGAAAACTGGGATAGTAAAGTTTATTTAGAAATACTGTTGGTTTTAGATACATCTGTTTTTATGGAGAAATGCAACAGAAAGCTAAAGTGTATTGGGTCAGTGGAAAATAAAGAAATGGAGACCGTGAATAAAATAAATTATAATAGTTTTTGGATAATAAAAACAGAAAAAAATATATATGGAAGTGATTAGATGAGAAGAGAAGCTATGAAAAGCTACTTTTTAATTGAATACAAATTATTTCATTTATGAGTGTTATACTTGAGGTGGCTCATGAGTCAATTGTTAGATTTTCCAAAATTTTGAAGCTATTGTTAAATATAGTCATTTAAAAAACTTAAGTTATATAAATTCATAATTAAGTAAATTATATTAAAACCAAAGGCATAAAAACTCAGAACACATCACTTCTTAATTAATTATATTTATCATTATGTATACATGAGGTCACTTATGTTGACTGTGTCTTCACAGTGGGAATATTATTGTATATATAACTAGAGGTCCGGTGCATGTAAATATGTAAATTCATGCACTCGGCCGGCGGGGGGGGGGGGGGAGGGGGAGGTGGAGGGGGTGTCCTCTTAGCCCTGCCTGAACCTTCTCGCAGTCCAGAAACCCTTGTAGGATGTCTGATTGATGGCTTAGGTCAGCTTCCCATTGCCCTGCCACCACCACCAATAACATCCCTCTGTGGGAGGTGACCAGCAGGCCAAATGTGGGATGGCACTGGCGGGCAAGCAGCTAGCCATGTTCCCTATCACCCTACCACGGCCCATAGCTGCTGCCCTGGATCGAGTTCCCCTCCTTCTGCATTCTTGCACCTGCCTTGGCGGGCCTGGCGCCACCCACTCACTGGCCCTGCCTCCCACCAACTGGTCATTCTGCTGTTTTGTCGATTTGCATATTAGGCTTTTATTATAAAGGACTAGAGGCCCTCCCAGACATCCCCCTCGGGTTCCTTAGCATTGCTGTGGAGGCAGGAGAGGCTCCTGCCACTGCTACTGCACTCTCAGCCATGAGCCTAGCTTGTGGCTGAGCAGTGCTATTGGGGAGCACACTGACTATGAGGGGGCAGCTCCTGCATAGAGCGTCTACCCCTGGTGGTCAGTGCATGTCATAGTGAATGGTCGCCCCACCATTTGATTGATTTACATATTAGGAATTTATTATATAGGATGACTTACTATTGCACTGCATTTCTCAACTCTAAGTTCAGTGACACCATGACATAATTGGCCAAGAAGGACATATTCACACCAAGAAAGTGGCAAATACTGCAAATAAAAGCTTGATTTATTCGTTTTCATGGTTGTTGTCTAGAAAGAACATAATAGAGAAAATCTTTTTTTTTTTTCAAAGTGGAGTTTCTCTTTTATTTATAATATTTTTTAAAATATATTTTATTTATTTTTTACAGGGAGGAAGGGAGAGAGACAGAGAGCTAGAAACATTGATGAGAGAAAAGCATTGATCAGCTTCCTCCTGCACACCCCCACTGGAGCTGTGCCCATAACCAAGATATGTGCCCTCGACCAGAATCACACCCAGGACCCTCCAGTCCACAGGCTGACGCTCCATCCACTGAGCCAAACCAGCTTTGGCATAATAGAGAAAATCTTAATGCCAATTAAACTTAAAAATTATATCAGTGTACAAATTTTCTAGATGTAATTTACTTACAGGATATTTTTCCTTACATGATATTCTTCTACTTTCCCCCCTTTTTTATTTAAATATTAGGAGGCTTTTGAAAATTTTATAACGTAGTCTTGTTAGCTTTTAAATTTTATTTTTTTGCATTATAATATGACTGCTTTAGGTTCATTTCATGTTGTGAGATTTTAACCTGAGATGAACTACCAATAAAAATTTTAGTTAACAGCTTTTTGTCCTGTGCAATTAGTTTTTCTAGAATATTTGTTTATTTCAATTAGCCAATTTATTGTAAATTAGCCTAAAAACTTGTCTACTATTTTACTGCCAGTTTTATTTCTCTAAAACAATCTTATTTTAACGTGTAAATATTAGGAGAAAGGAGTATAGCCCGAGGAAAATCACTTGGGCATAAAATGAAAAAGGACCCCAAGTCAAATTTATAGAAAATATACCTTTATTAACTTTTGGTCTAGAATATGTTTGTATATTTTCAGAAAACAACTCAGAGACCATGTGGATTCTGGCAACAGAGAGGAATTGACAGAACTACTCCAACCATGAAGACAAAAGAGAAGCAGTCCAGAGATGGAAGATGCTGATGACGTCTTGCCATGATAGCAGTCAGCAGTTGTGTATCACTGCAGGTTGCTCAGGACCAAACCAGAGAGGGTTGGACCTGCATTACCACCATTTGTCCACCATTCAGAACTGAAATATCATTGCTGACATGTACACATAAGGAACTGTTTGACACTGTAATTGGGTCTCAAAAGAACTGTTGGCCCAGAAAGAAACTCACTACTGACCCATTCATATGCCTTTCAGCATAACCATTATTGCTTGTCTCATTTTCAATTCTTATATTTCCAGTAGGACATGATCTTACTCATCTAGGGGAAATGGTGAACAACATAGACTGATGAATAAGTACAGACCCAGAGGTAAGGAGCCATGGGTAAGACTGTTGGATCTCAAAGGGAGGGTGGGGATAAAAGGGAGAGATAAATCAAAGGACTTATGTGCAAACGTATGAGCCTAACCAGTTGTTAAGGACAATATGGGGGAGGGAGCACCAGTAACCAGGTGTCGGGGATTGGAATGGAGGGTTGAGGACAAACATGTGATACCTTAATCAATAAAAAAATAAAATAAAATAAATTATATCTGTGACCATTGTATTGTGAAGAGGACAAAATATTATGCCAATATTTAAGAAAACAACTAATATTAGGCTTTTAAAACAGAAAGTCACATAACTGATGAATATGTTACATTTTGACATTGGTGTTTTTTGTTTTTTTTGTTCTTTTTTATCCTCACTGGAGGATCTGTTTTATTGCCTTTTTTCCCTCTTTTTTTTTTAAAGAGAGAGAGAGAGAAAGAGAGAGAGAGAGAGAGAGAGAGAGAGAGAGAGAGAGAGAGAGAGAGAGAGAGACATTGATTAGTTGCCTCCTATATGGGACAGACTGGGATTCAAACCCATAATAACCTCAGTATGTGCCCTGACAAGAAATCAAACTCACAACCTTTTAGTGTACAGAAGGATGTTCCAACAAACTGAACCACCTGGCCAGAACTACACTTTTATTTCTTACCATTCATCTTTCTAAATATTATAAACAAAAATGTCAGTTAATGTTCATGCCGAAACTAGTCATTTCTCAATTACAACCACAAATTAGTTATACTATACAAGTTTAATAAAAACATTGCTTGCTTTCAGTGATAATAAATTAATTTTATTAAATAAAATATTCTAATATTTTTAATTGTGTCATACATAGTTTTTATTAGTAAAACATATAATTATGGACATATGTGCATTTTGGTTATTAAACATTTACCAGCACATTTATACCTTAATAAAATCATAATAAGAAAATCAAATTTTTATAATTCTATACTTGAGTTACTATTATTTGTGAATGAGAAATGATCTTAAAGCATGGACAAGATAATGCAGGCCTGGTGCAGTAGTCAGAAAATATACAGGGATGGCCAAAAGCAGGTTTACAGTTGTAATAGAAATAAATAATATAGGAATAGACTTTGTGTACTCACAATTGCAAACCTACTATTGCCTATCCTTGTATGTGAGATATATTTGTGAGAAGTATCCAATATAGTAAGGGGCATATCTGGGGCAAAAATCAGGAAAAAACTGAATTTATAACTTGAATCAATTATGGTATACCAGACCATAATTGAAAATCAAGCAGTTTATTTCATTTGTCACTCAATTAAGGTACTGTAATAAAACTATGAAATACTTAATGTGGACAAGACACTGTGCTAGATGTTCAAGTACATTTTCTGTACAGATTATCCATCAATAGACACTTAAATTATTTGCATATTGTGCCCATTATTAATAACTAGAGTACTGATGCACAAAATTCGTGCACTGGATGGGGGGTCCCTCAGCCTGGATGATGAGAGGGCACAGTCCAGGCCAAGGGACCTCACAAGTGCATGATTGGGGCCAGGGAGGAATATGAGAGGTTGGCCATCCAGGGAGGGACAGTGTGTTAAGCCCATCTTGTTCACTCCTGATCGACCGGACCCAAGTAGCAAGCTAACTGACAGGTCAGAGTGTCTGCCCCCTGGTGGTAAGTGCATGTCATAGAGAGCAGCTTTAGCATATCATTAGTATATTATCTTTGATTGGTTGAATGGCCGACCGGATGCCTGTACACTTAGCATATCAGGTTTTTATTACATAGAGCTAGAGGCCCAGGGCACAAAATTCGTGCACAGGGTGGTGTTTCCCTCAGCCCAGCCAGCACCCTCTCCAATCTGGGACATCCCTCTCATAATCCAAGATTGCTGGCTCTCAACTGCTCACCTGCCTGCCTTCCTGATTGCTCCTAACTGCTTCTGCCTGCCAGCCTCATCACCCCATAACCAATCTGTGCCAGCCTGATTGATGCCTAGCTGCTCCACTGCAGGCCTGGCCACCCCTAACTGCCCTCCACTGCAGGCCTGGTCCCCCCAATTGCTCTCCCCTTCAGGCCTGCCCCCCCATTATCCCCCCCTGCAGGCCTGGTCACCCCTAACTGCCCTCCCTTGCAGGCTTGATCCCTCCCAACTTCCCTCCCCTGCTGGCCTGATCACTCACAACTGCCCTCCCTTGCAGACCTGGTCCTCCCCTGCGGGCCATCTTGTGGTAGCTATCTTGTGTCCACATGGGGGCAGCCATCTTTGATTACATGGGGGCAGTCATATTTTGTGTTGGAGTGATGATCAATTTGCATATTACAAGTGTGTAGAGTTTTCCACTATTATTTCTTTAAATAAGCTTTCTTGGTTTTTTCTTCTCTTCTCCTGCTAGGGACCCCCCATAAAACCACAGGATTTTTTTTTCATTTTCATTCTTCCTTTTTTATTTCTGACTATATAATTTCAAATGACCTGTTTTTCAAAGCTGGCCAGGGTGTGCGGGAAACTTGGCTTTTACCATTGCCAGGGAAACACAAGCCTCCTGCTTGTTCTGTGGCCACAGCCATCTTGGTGGAGTTAATTTGCATACTTTCTTCTGATTGGTTGTTGGGCATGGCTTGTTGGTATAGCATCGGTATGGTCAATTTGCATAGTATTAGACAGGATGTTTTAATGAACATGACAATACAGATAACTTTGACATATTTATTTCATTTTCTTTGAGTACTAGTATATACTCAGAAGTAAAATTGATGGATCATAATATAATTCTATTTAATTTGTTGAGGAGTTTCCATTCTATTTTCCATAATGCCTGTACCAATTTACATTCCCACCAATATTTTGAAAATGTACCCTTTTCTCCATATTTTGCCAATACTTGTTATCTTTTGATTTTTTTATGAAAGCCATCCCAAAAGATGATATTATACTGTAGCTTTTATTTGCATTTTCCTGATGATTAGTGATGTTGAGCACCTTCTTGTATAGCTGTTGGCCATTTGTGAGTCTTCTTTGGAGAAATGCCTATTTGAGTCTTTTGCTGGTTTAAAAAAATCAGGTTTCTTGGGGGTCTTTGCTACTGTTTGAATGAGTTTCATATATATTTGAATACTAATCCCTTGCATAATTACAGGGTATGTAAGCATTTACCCCTATTCTGTAGATGACCTTTTTCACTCTGTTTTTTTGTTTACTGGAGAAACTTTTTAATTAGATGCAATCACACTTTACCTTTGCTGCTGTCACAGTTTTTTCTTTGTTTTTAAATTTTGACAATTTTATTATAGTGTGTCTAGGTCTAGTTTCCTGAGGATTTATCAACTTTATAGGCTTTGAGCTTCATTAATCTGGATGTCTATTTTCCTCCCAAGTGTGTAGAGTTTTCCACTATTATTTCTTTAAATAAGCTTTATTGTTTTTTTCTTCTCTTCTGCTAGGGACCCCCCATAAAACCACAGGATTTTTTTTTTCATTTTCATTCTTCCTTTTTTATTTCTGACTATATAATTTCAAATGACCTGTTTTTCAAAGCTTAATAATTCAGGATTTTCTTTATCTAAAAACATGTTAACTAATGTTAAAATGTTATACTTGCATTTTGAAAATCATAATATAAATATGAAATAACACATCTTGTGTTAAACACTGATTTCCTATGGTTGACTTGGATTTAGATATTGGTATTTTATGTTTCATGGAAAGGAACTGTCAAAGTTGTGTCAGTGATTATAGTTGTACTATTATCCATCATACAAAATCTCATAAGCAGGTAAAGAAATATAATTTTCAGTAGCAATGTGTTAATAGGGAAAGTTTGTGACTATATAAATATTCAACATTGCCATTAATAGAGGTTCAATTATATAATAGAATACTATACAGCTACTAAAGTGTTATTTTATCTATATACTCTGCTATGAAAAAATATTAAAAATATATTGTTAAGAAAATAAAACAAATGATAAGACAAAATGCATGTTATAATCCCAGTTGGGCATATAAACAATATATATGAGACCCACTGCCTGATTCAATGGATAGGTCATGATCTATTATTTCAGTAGGATTGGTACACTAGATAACAAAAAGGCAGGCCCTATGTTACTCTTCTTCTATAGAACCAGATTACAACACAAAGCCAGGTTAGTTAAATACAAATATAACAGGACCCAGAATGTTCCTGACATTCCCAGATGCCACTGACAAGAGCTCTATTTGAACACTGAAATAGAAATGTGAAAGGTGGGGTATATAATAAAGCCATTAAATCTCCCTATTTCCATAATAGAATGGCAGTTATTTGCCACAGAAGCATGTGGAAAGGTGAAGAAAAATCATAAATAGCTTCTTAAACTCACAAAAAATGTATATTAATGTTCAAACTCTGCCAGCTTCCAACTTTACTACTGTGTAGTGTGTAAAAATGAGAGAAAATATAAATATTTCTGACATATTTTGACAAATTTTTCAGTGTATATAAAGTTGGCAGAAAAATAGCATCCTAGAGAGCTTCACTTATCATGGAGGCTGGATGTGACTTCTCATTCTAATTTAATTTAAAGTCTCATAGTAATATTAAAACTTGACCCCATCTCAACACTGATTTCACAGTCTTTTAATTAAATCAAGTTTAAAGGAAGGACTTAGTTCCCCAGCCAAGTGTATCACATATGGGGCTATGGAAATAATTATGCTCTTGATTTAATGAAGTCTGTCTTTTTCCTGAACATTTTTGGTAAAAAATGTAGTTGGAGAACTAATAGAAGGGAAGGAAAAGATGAGTATCAAGAGGAAGTAATACTTGCCAAAACTGGTTTGGCTCAGTGGATAGAGCGTCGGCTTGCGGACTCAAGGGTACCGGGTTCGATTCTGGTCAAGGGCATGTACCTTGGTTGAGGGCATATCCCCAGTGGAGGGTGTGCAAGAGGCAGCTGATCAATGACTCTCTCTCATCGATGTTTCTAACTCTCTTTCCCTCTCTCTTCCTCTCTGTAAAAAAACCAATAAAATATATTGAATATATTTTTTAAAAAGAGGAAGTAATACTAAATATAGAAAAGAAGGCATAGTAATGAAAGTTATACTTAAGCACAAAGAGGAAGAAGCTAATAGTAAAAAAAAAATTATAATTCTAAAATTGGTGCAGAATAATTTGAGTTTGACAGAATGAATAGGTATCTTTTGCTTTATGCCATTTCAGTTAGGATAGGCAGTCTGTCTAAAAGGACCCCTGTAATCACTTCTCCTTGGGTGTGAAGTAGAACCAATGACGTGTTTCTAACAAATAAAACAGCAAAAGTTGTAAAAGTAATGGGAAGTACATACTCAAGGTTAGTTTACAAAATACTCTGATTTCCATCTATCTTGTTCTCTCTCTCTCTCTCTCTCTCTCTCTCTCTCTCTCTCTCTCTCTCTCTCTCTCTCTCTCTCTCTCATTGCTCTGGGTGGGGTGGGAAGCCAGCTACCATGCTCTGAGTAGTTTTGTGGAGATGCTCAAGTGCCAACAAACTGAGTAGCCAATATTGTTGGCCAATGGCCAGAGAAGAACTAAACTGTGATCAAGAAATTTATATACTGCCGAAACCGGTTTGGCTCAGTGGATAGAGCGTTGGTCTGCAGACTGAAAGGTCCCAGGTTCGATTCTGGTCAAAGGCACGTACATTGGTTACGGGCACATCCCCAGTGTGGGTGTGCAGGGGGCAGCTGGTCAATGTTTCTCTCTCATTGGTGTTTCTAACTCTCTATCCCTCTACCTTCCTCTCAGTAAAAAAATCAATAAAATATATTTTTTAAAAAGAAGAAATTTATATACCTACTAAGGGCCTGGTGCATAAAATTCGTGCACTGGCGGGGGGGGGGGAGGGGGGAGAACAGCCCAGCCTGTCCCCTCTCACAGACTGGAAGCCCTCAGGGGATTTCCTAAGCTGCAGTCTGGTCTCCCTCTGAGGAGGCAACCTGGCTGATCAGGGAAAGGTGCCAGCCCACTGTTGCAGCTACTGCCAGCTACCGCAGCCACCAAGCTGTCTTCATCATCATGGACTCCATTCCCTTCATCATGAAAAAATGACAACATTCTTTAGGAATTTTTAAGATGTATCTTACATAGGATATGACATTTCTTTCTTTTTTCATTTTTCCTCACATGAGGATATGTTTCCATTGATTTTTAGAGAGTGTGGGAGAGGGAGAGACAGAGAGAAACATCAATATGAGAGGGACACTTTGATTGGTTGCCTCCTGCATGAGCTCTGACATGGGCCCCAGCCGGAGAGGAACCTGCAACCTAGGTACATGCCCTTGATCAGAATCAAACCTGGACCCTGTGGTAGGCAGGCCAAGGCATTATCCACTGAGCCAAACTGGCTAGGACAGGATATGACATTTCTTAGCCCCTCCAGCAATAGATCTTCATTTTTTCCTCTAGTAGTGTAGTGGAAAGACCCTAGATCATCTTTTTGGATTCTTATTACCCAAGTTACCAAGAACATTACCAGTGTCATGCAAGGGAGATTAGCCAATGAGCAGTCAGAAAAGGTGTTTCCACTGCACCTAATGCACAGAGCAGGACTGCTGGCAAGCCCCTTCATCTCAAGGTGTCCTTAAGCCTCTGCCACAGTTTGGGCAGGTTCCCCCACCCCAGCTCTGCTCAAGCCTCCACTGTGGCTTGGGCAGGGTCCCTCAGCTCTGCTCAAGCCTCTGCTTGGGCAAGGCCCCCCAGCTCCACTCAGGCCCTGATTAAGCCTCCACTGTGGCTTGGGCAGGGACCTCTGGGTCCAATAAAGCCTCTGCTATGGCTTGGGAAGGGCCCCTGGATCCTCTCAGATCCTGCTCAATCTCCTGCCGTGCCTTGGGTAAGGCCCCTCAAACTCAGCCTCTATCACAGCTTGGGAAGGCCTGCTCCCACCTCCCCCTCCCGCCACCCCTCCCCCCAGCCCCAGCTCCACTCAGGCCCTGCTCAAACCTCTGCTGTGGCTTGGGAAGGGCCCAACGACTCAGGTCAAGCCTCTGCTGCAGCTAGGGCAGAGCCCACCAGGTCCACTCTGGCCCTGTTCAAGCCTCTGCTGCCCCGCACCTAGACACTTGGTGCTAGGGCCTGTAGACCAGGAGTGACCATGGAATTCTGGGACCCCAGTTGTTCAGGGCCTATGCAAGGCCCTACAGTATCTGAGTGGCCTGAGTCCTGAGGATGTTCCTGAGACCCAGGCTGCTGGGCGCCTGCATATGAAAATTAACCTGCCATCTTTGTTGGGTTAATTTGCATACTCACTCCTGATTGGCTGGTGGGCATTGTGGGGGTAGGGTCAATTTGCATATTTCTCTTTTATTAGTGTAGTCTAGAGGCCCAGTGTATGAATTTGTGCATGGGAGGGGTCCCTCAGGGTGGCCTGCAGGGATTTGGCTGAAATAGGCAGTCCAATGCCACCTGCTGCTCCTGTCTGCCACTCCCAATCATCTTGGCCCAATGATCCTGCTGCGAGCTTGCACCCAGTCAGTCCTGATTGGGAGAGGCTCATGCCATAACAGTGATGCTTGCCAGCTGAGCCCCATGTCTGACATCTGTCCCAAGGAAAGTTATGGGGGGCCAGGATGTGACTGGTTCTCTGGGAAGGTGGTGGGAGGCCCTTGCTGGCCCAGGATCCAGATCCATCCCACTGACATTTAGGCAGGTTTTCAGGATTCACCTGGTGGCTGCTTTCATATCATTTCTTCCTTGTGTAGCACCTAGGGAGGGGAAGTGTTGGCGGTGTCTCAGGCTGACTTCCAGGAGGCTTGTGATACTATTGGGATCATGCCAGTGATGCTGGTCCCTTGATGACTGGCCAGTTCTCCAGAGATTGGACATGCAGGACTACTGAGGGAGTGAGTGGCTGGCACTGGACTTGTCGACTGCCAGGATGGGTTGGTAAGCTGAGTGGCACTCCCTCTGTGAGAGTGAACTGACCATCAGGGGGCAGCTCCTGCATTGAGCATTTACCCCCTGGTAGTCAGTGTGTGTCATAGCAACCAGTTGGTCAGTCGTTCAGTCACTTAGGTATATATATATATATATACTAGAGGCCCATAGCATGAAGATTTGTGCAATAGGCCTTCCTTCCCCTGGCTACTGGCACCGGTTTTCCTCTGGCACCCAGGACCCAGGCCTTCACTCTGGCTGCTGCCATCTGTCTTTGCTGTGGGTCGAGTCTTCACTCCTGCTGGAGCCTTTAGTCTTTGCTCTGGCCCAGAGCCTTCAGTGTTTGCTCCAGCCAGAGCATTCAGTTTTCACTCAGCTGGAGCCTTCAGTCTTCTCTGCTCCAGCTGGAGTGCTGCTCCTGTAGCTCCTTTCGTGCCCCCATCACAGCAGGTGTCCCACCCCGCCCAGCCACTCTGTGCCTGAATATGCAAATTAATAATTCATTACTGTTGGCTTATAATTTGCATACTCCTGATTGGCCAGTGTGTGTCACGAAGGTATGGTCAATTTGCATATTTCTCTTTTATTAGTGTACATAGTCTAAGATTACTTACTCTGTGAGGTTAAAGTCTTGTACTCTTAACTATTTCTGTTGACTTAGTACTGATGGGGAGAAATAGTAGACAGTTATTACATGGTGGGAGATTGTATTTATTAGGTTGTTCCTTAAAAGATAAACTTGAGGATCACTTCAGCCCTAGAGTGGCAGAAGCAAAGTAATGCAGAGTGGACTCTGCTGTTTCACCACAACTTATTTCTGACTATTTACTAAACAATTCCGGGCATTGTTTACTTCATCTTTAATTTTAAATTTTTTAAATGAAATTATAACCTAAGGCCAACTATGACTATAATTATATACGTTTTCACCTCATGGAATATTGACAAAAATTTAATGAACAGTATTTTTCATAAAGAAAAGAAAAACAAGAACTTTATTTTATATTTTAGACAAAATATTTGATTAGAGGCAAGAATTTTAATTCTGGATTTTGAATGATCAATAGCAATGGCACTTCAGTTAGTAAATGCTCTTTTATTATCTGATAGCCCTTCAAATTATATTAAAGAATATAATCTTTAAACTTATGAATATTTAGAGGAGGAAATGTATTTTTTTCTTTACTAGCTTTGATATATGGTACAGTTATAAGAAATTACTTTGTAATTTTATTATACTTTTATTTCAACATAGTAATATCATTTACTCAGACATTTCCCAGCTATTATTTTAGCAAATTCAAAATAAACAGAGCCATGGTAGAGTAATATGGTATGAAACATTGATTCAGGTACAAAGAATAAATTCAATGTCTGGGGCTGGGGGAGGAGGGTGTTGGTTTGGTATGTAATCGGAATACACTAGCACAGTAAAGATGCACTTCTTCTTTCCAGCCCCAAAGGCAGAAATACAGTTAGGCCTGATGAGGTAGTAGAAATAAGAATTGAAAAGTCATCTGCAAACTAGTCATTGTTTGTATTTCTCTTTTCTTGTGACCTCATCTTTTTTTGTGGTCTTTCATCATTGTTTCTATTTGGCTTTTTTATTTTTCCTTTCTTTCACAGCTCTTCTCCACACATGGTATAAAGGGGCTACCTCACAGTGCTCAACTTTTCTTTATGTACCATAAGTAAAGGAAAATCACAATAGATTAAGTAAATTTGCTATTAAACCATAATAACCAAAAAAAAAAAAACGGAAATCATAAAAGAGGATGATCCTTGATATCTAGTCCTATAGTACCTACCATTGGGACCACATGCATATATTTCCCCTTACAGTTTTCCCCATTTCACAGACATAAATACATTCTGTACCTATACTACTGTAATGAAGGTTTTTCTCCACTTATAAGAGGCAGGTATTTGAATGTCTCAGTGACAAATAATATCATTGGAAATCAAGATAAAGGTTTCCATCTATAATAATAAAAGCATAATATGCTAATTAGATCAGACAGCAGAATGAGCTACTGGACATCCTTCTGGATGAACTTCTGGATAAAGCTGGGGCTAGGAGGGTCAAGGCAGCTGCCTTGGCTGCAAGGGTCAAGCCTCTTGCATGAATTTTGTGCATTGAGCCTCTAGTAATGAAATAAAGACAAATGTCCTACTGAATAAAAGAAGCATTGCTATGTAATAGTTTCCACTAGCCCAGTGTTTCTGAAAATTTACAATAACCTGAAGGAATTGTTAAAATATAAATTACTGACCCCTACCCCCAGAGTTTTGATTTAGCAAAAGTGTAGGGTGTGAGATTTTGTACTTATAAGAGGTTTCCTGGGGCCACACTGTACAAACCACTGTAGCAACATATTTATCATTATTAAGTTTGGCTTAGTAAAATTGAGTTTTGGTTTCTCTCATACCTAACTTAGTCAAACATACTCTGCTCTGTGAGAATCAGATAGACAGGTTGCCACTGATACATGAAGGCAGAAGACAGGAAAGAAGAGGTAATCATATATACAGAGCTTGTTTGGTTTTGTAAAATACTGACTTTTGATCCACTAAATAGCTGACAATATTAGGCTATCTTGTGGTTCCTTTCTTAACCTACAGCTGTGTGTTGTTGTTGATGCAAAAATAAGAACAAAGTAAACAGACAAAATATGGCATAATAAGATATGATGTTGCAGAATAGTAGATTGCTATGTTCCACACAGCAATGTTACCACATAGGGATATTAAAATGGAAAGAAATAACACCCCAGAGAGAAAAGTTAAAATGTTTGTAGTCTCATATTGTAACATTTTATAATGATTGTCATCATTGATGATTCTCTCTTTCTCTCCCTCTCCACTCCACTCTGAAATCAATAAAAATATATTTAAATAAATATATCAGTAAGTGAATTTGCCAATGAAGCAGGATGCAAAATTAACACCCAGAAATCTATGGCTTTTTTTATATACCTATAATGAACTTACAGAAAGAGAAACAAAAACAAACAAAAAAACAAACAATCGAACTTACCATTGCAACAAAAATAATTAAGATACCTAGGAATAAACTTAACTAAGGAAGTAAAAGACCTGTACTTAGAAAACTATAAGACATTGAAAAAATAGTTAGAGGAAGACATAAACAATTGGAAGAATATATGGTGTTTGTGGATTGGTAGAATAAACATCATTTTAAAATCTCCATACTCATCCTAGCTGCTTTGGCTCAGTGAATAGAGTATTGGCCTGCAGATTAAAGAGTTCCAGGTTCAATTCCTGTCAAGGGTACATGCCTGGGATGGGGCTCTTGATCCCCAGTTGGGGACGTGCAGGAGGCAGCCCATCAATGATTCCCTCTCATCATTGATGTTTCTATCTCTCCCTCTCCCTTCCTCCCTGAAATCAATTTTTAAAAATGTCCATAATACCCAAAGCAATATATAGATTCAATGACATTACTATTATGATACCAACGGCATATTTTACAGACCTAGAAAAACTCTCCAAAAATTCATTTGGAATAGAAAAAGACCTTGAATAACCTCAGCAATCCTGTGAAACAGGAACAAAGTTGGAGGGATCACAATACCAAATATGAAGCTATATTACAAAGCCACTGTTCTCAAAACTTCCTGGTACTAGCACAAGAACAGACATATGGACCAATGGAACAGAACAGAGAACCTAGAAATTGACTCAAGTCATTATGCTCAATTAATATTTGACAAGAGATGCATGAACATACAATGGAGACAAGACAGTCTCCTAAATAAATGGTGTTGGGGAAATTGGACAGATACTTGAAAAAAGAAAATGAAACTAGACCAACTTACACTATACACAAAAATAGACTCAAAATGAATAAAGGAGTTAATTGTAAGGCAGGAAACCATAAAAATCCATAGGCAGCAAAATAGCAGACATATATCATAGTAATATCTTTACCAATACAGCTCCTAGGGCAATGGAAACTAAGGATAAAATAAACATGGGACTATATAAAAATAAAAAAGGTTCAGCACAGCAAAAGAAATCATCAACAAAATAACAAAAGAACTCACTGTATTGTAGAATATTTGCTAATGTTATATCTGATGAGGGCCTAATCTAAAAAATTTACAGGGATCTCATACAACTTAACAAAAGAAAAATAAACAATCGAATCAAAAAATTGATAAAGGACTTAGACACTTTTTCAAAGTGGATATATGGAGGGCGAAGAGACATATGAAAACATGCTCAAAGTCACTAATAATCTGAGAGATGCAAATCAAAGGACAATGAGGTACTGTTTACACCTGTCAGAGTTACTATCATGTTCATTGGAATGCAGACTGGTGCAGCCACTATGGAAAACAATATGGAGTTTCCTCAAGAAACTAAAAATGGAACTCCCATTTGACCCAGTAATTCCATTTGTCGGAATATATGCTCCGGAATCAGAAACACCAGTCAGAAATGACATTTGAACTCCTATGTTCATAGAAGCACAATTTACCATAGTTAAGATTTGGAAACAGCCTAAGTGCCCATCAGCAGATGAGTGGATTAAAAAACTGGTACATCTACACAATGGAATACTATGCAGCTATAAAAAAGAAGGAACTCTTACCATTCACAACAACATGAATGGACCTGGAGAGCCTTATGTTAAGCAAAATAAGCCAGTCAGAGAAAAAGAAATATCACATGATCTCACTCATTTGTGGAATATAATGAATGAAAATAGATCCAGAGATACAGATGCATCCAGCAGACTTTCAGACCTCAGAGGGAAGCCAGAGGAGGGTGTTGGGGGTAAAAGGTCAACCAAAGAACTTGCATGCACATAAGCAAAAATAATGGACACAGATGCATATGTATTGTAATACTTTAAACAATAAATAATTTAAATTTAAAAATAATTTGTAGAAAATACTAATATTTATATGACAGTTTGACATCCAGAGTTCATCCAAAGCAAACTAGAGACAACTATAACAGGATATTAAAGGTCTGTATACTCATCTGCCAGGCAGTGGGGAATGAAGATACTTGTAAACTGAGTTTATGGCAGGTTATCATTTTCTCACATCTCATAGCCTGAAAGCAGCATATCATATACATGATATAATGACAATCCTGGCTTACTGTCTCCACTGTCAGGATCTTCAGCAAAAGCAACGTAACTCCTGCCTGCAGATTCAGCCCGTTTTGCAGCTCTAGGGAAAACCTATTTTTGAGATGTGTTAAGTGTAAGAAACGTACTTACAGATGCAAAGTTCTGAAATTCTGTATCAAGTCAGAAATACTGCCATTCACTTTGACCTGCCCCCTACTTTAAGTAACAGGATAGTGCCTTTATCCCTTGCCATTATTTATTATACCATTATAGCATTAGAACATTCAACTTGAGAGGAGATCAAGAGAGTCAGACAAAGTGGAGGAAATACATATTCCAGAGACAAGTTTTTTTTTTTTCCTGCATCATATTTTTTTCATCTAATCTCAATGCCAGAACATGCATTATTATACTTAAAGAGTGTGCTTTTATGTATCAGATTTTCATATCAGAGAATAAACTAGCTATTAGAAGGCTTATGTTCTAATTATGGCTCATCACATATTAACTGAGTGACATTTTACTCTTCTCAACTCAGTATTCACGTCAAGCTAATGAGGTCACTCATAAGGTCATTGTACAAATTAAATGAAAATGTGTATTTAAAGCACTTATTATCATTACTGTCACATATTAAGCTCAATAAATCCTATTGTGGGCCCTAACTGGTTTGGCTCAGCGAATAGAGCATAAGCTTGTGGGCTGAAGGGTCACAGGTTCGATTCTGGTCAAGGGCATGTACCTTGGTTGCAGGTACATCCTCAGTAGGGGGTGTGCAGGAGGCAGATGATCAATCTTTTTCTCTCATCAGTGTTTCTAACTCTCTATCCCTCTCCCTTCCTCTCTATAAAAAATCATGTATATATATAATTTTTGTTTTGTTTTTAAATATATATCATATTTTTAAAATAAATCATATTTTGGGAGAAGAAGAGGAAAGAAGAGGAGAAGGGGAGAACATTATGGAGGAAAATCGGAGGAAGAGAAATAGAAGTAACAACAAGAGGTAATCATGATTTTCGTGGTGGTGGAATGGTGGTTAAGAACATGGGTTTGGGCTACAATGCTCATGCAACCTCAAGCAGTTTAATTTCTTTAAACTTGCCTTAGTTTTGTAATGTGTAAACTGTAAAATCTGATTTTAATTGTTGCTCTGCATACTCACAGGATTGTTGTCAGAATTAAATGAGATGATAGATGTGAAAACACTTTGATACTTACTAAATTCAATAGAAGCCTAAAAGATTATTGCTACAAAAAGCAGGTGGTAAAGACATTGTTAGGCAAAAAAGGTAAATACTGCCTGACAAAAATCTTCTTAACCTCTTCCTTTGCATTTATTAGCACCTGAGTTGAGCTTTGAGAAGAGGCCAGGTAGGATCTAACCACTCTTTTGAAGGTTTTTATATTGACAAAGAAATGGAATATTTTGTTTGAAGTTGACATGTATATGGAACATGTTGCAGAAAAGAAATGGTCCTCATTGTATTAAATGAACACTGATACCTGTATGCATCAATGCTCTTTTCCAAAACTATTTGAAAATTTTAGAGAATGATACACTTTGCATGAGTGTATGAAACTAGATCAAATGCTCTAAGAAGTAATTAAATTAAATCAAATTGCTTTCTTTTAAAAATATTTTATTGCTTTCTTTTTAAAATATTTCTATTGATTCCAGAGAGGAAGGAAGAGGGAGAGATAGAAGCATCACTGATGAGAAAGAATCATTGACCAGCTGTTTCCTGCATACCCCACACTAGGGATTGAACCCACAACTCAAGCATATTCCCTGACCTGGAATTGAACCATAACCTCCTAGTTCATAGATCAACACTCAACAAGTTAGCCATTTCATCCAGGTGGGAGAAAATATTTTTTTTTTAAATTGTCTGACCTTTCTATCCTTAAAATACAAGGGGGGAGCAGGGGGATGATGACCTCCTTGATCCTATCTCTAAACACATTTTTTTTTGTAAAGCTTAAGGGAAACTTTGCTTTCCATGTCTAAACCACCTATGTTCTAATATCCTATTTTTAGATGACCTGTCTTAGATCCTGGAAACTCATAATTCTGGCATTTCATAGAATTGAGATCTCACAAATCCACTCATGTTTCTTGGTCAGCTAATGATACACTGTGAGCTAGTTAGATAGGTAGATAAATAAAATAGGTTGATAAAAGGACTTATATAGTTCTAAGTAAGAGGGGAAGGCTATAGGGAATCAACTTGTCTAGAATCGTATTGCTATCATTTTGTAACATGTGACAAACTAAATAGCATTGAATGTTTTATTAAAAAATCTTTGATGTATAGTAATTTATTATAAAACAAATACTTTTGGTCTTTACACATTTGAAAGTTAGTTGATGCTATAGCCATGAATTTTTACAACAATATTACTTGTCAATATTCAGTACAGCAGAAATCAATGAGTTATAGAGAAGGCAGAAATTATGAAGTTCTAATAATCTTACAGACATAGCATTTTAGAATTCCACCTCTCTTTATTTTTTAAATTTATTTTTATTGTTGAAAGTATTATAGAGGTCCCCCTTTTAGCCCCCTTAGCCTCATCCTCTTGCCCCCTCCCCAGGCCTTCACTATTGAAGTCCACCTCTCTTGATCTCAATTTGCTTATCAGAGGGTGCCAGATAAAATATATAACTCCAAGTTTAATTTGAATTTTATATAAACATTTTTAAATATAAGTATATGCCAAATATTGCACAGGACATATCTATGCTATATATTTTTTAAAGTTTTTGTTTACTTGAAATTCAAATTTAACTGGGAGTCTTATGTTTTTATTTGTTAAATCTAGCAGACACTGTGGTAAAATGGTAAGTTCAGAAAGGGTTGACATAGATAACTTCTAAGGGCTCTTCTAGTTGGAATCATCCATATTTCAGTTCTGATAAGGTATATGTATATGTAGAACACATATTAGTATATGTATGTAAGGCAGTAGTTCTTACACTTCACTCCCCCCTCTACCCTATGAAGTTCTGATTCACTGTTTCTGGGCGAGGCCAAAAAATATGCACCTTTAACACTCAACCCTGGTAACTCTGATGCAAGTATTGACCATACTTTGAAAACACTGTGAAATGTACAGGACTTTTTTAATCCACACATCTACTCAAGGACACTTGGTCTGCTTCTAAATTTGGCTCTTGTAAATAACTCTGAAATGAACATAGGTGTGCATCTATTCTTTTGAATTAGTAATTTGGGGTTCTTCAGACATATTCCCAGAAGTGGAATCTCTGAGTCATAAGATAGTTCCATTTTTAATTTTTTGAGCTAACACCCTACTGCTTTCCACAGTGCTGCACCAATCTGTATTCCCACCAACAGTGAATGAGGTTTACCTTCCATCCACATCCTTGCCAAAACTTGTTTGTGTATTTACTAATTACAGCCATTCTGACAAGTATAGGATACTACTTAGCCATAAAGAAAAAGGAAATATTGCCCTTTGTCACAGCATGAATGTACCTGCAGAACATTATACTAAGTAAAATAAGCCAGAGAAAGACAAGTACCATATGATTTCACTCATATGTGGAATCTAATGAACAAAATTAACTAATAAGCAAAATAGAAACAGGCTCATAGATAGAGAGCAGGCTAACAGCTGTAAGAGAAGTGGGGTTTGGGTGGGGTAGTGTGGAGAGATTGAGTAAAAAAAGAAAAAAGGGAGAGAAAACTCATGGACACAAACAACAGTGTGGTTTCCTAGTAGTTGGGAGGGGTGGAGGGAAGAGGAGAAGGTTATAAGGGGGAAATGATGATGAGCAGAGACTTGACTTGGAGTCATGAACACACAATGCAGTATACAGATGATGTTTTGTAATAAAAATAAAATTTAAAAAGAAAGAAATACACAATGACTTTCTTCTGCAAATGCAAAAATTATGACTGCCTGGATGACAGAATTTCCCTACCCCTCATTCATTTATGACCATACTATATATTGAACACTACTGTTCAAATCACACAAAAGACCCATTCTGGAATATCTGCTAACACTTCTTTGACTAACACATATTTAATGCTAAATTGGTCACGAAATTGATTTCCATTAATTTTTGTGAAAGTGAGGAACATTCAACTTAATCATATTCAGCTATGAATAAAAGCATTCTAGAAATAATAAAATGCCATGACTTGTTGAGTATTGGACATGGCAATAATATAATTAACTGGAATGGGGAAGAAGCAGCATGAGGCAGTGTGCTGACAAGGGAAAAGCAATTATTTTAATCCTATTCAATCTATGAGCCTGCAACTCTAAAAGGTCAGAGAATACTATCAATATATAAAACCCCTCAACAAAGCCCTTCTTCAGTGAAGATTCAATATTCTGCAATAGTCTTTCCCAAAAACTTAATATGTTAATATTTCTTCATTAGAGTGTGTCTAAGTTAACATTTAACACCCTCACCAGAAGTTAATACTGTAGGCAGAGGTAGTTCAACTTGAGTTTTTCATTAGACCAAAAATTGTTCTAATTTATTCATTAGACAAAAAACTGACTGCTTTTGATTGACCTCATCATGAATGGTTGTAACTCTCAAGTGTGCAAATATCACATAATGACACATCAATACATTCAGAGATAGCTAGCAGGAAAAAAACAAACCTCAATTTTAAGTTGAGTATATGTTTTTATAAGGAATGATCTCACTATAACAGATATATTTAATTCTTTACTCTGTGTTAACTTTAAGATGACTGGATTTCCATCCTGTCAGAAGGAACTAAAATGAAATTATTACAAGATGGTTTGGCAGTATGTCTTGGGTAGGTTTTGCTTTTACCATGTGGGGATGAAAGCAGGGAATTTAACATTGTAGAAGTCTGATTCTAAAGTCACCATCCTTTGGTTTAAATCCAAAATCTGCAACCTATTAGCTTTATGATCCTGGAATATATATAGCTTCTCTTTGTTTCAATTTCTACCTCTCTAAAATGGGACTAAAACCTTTCTCATTTTTCCTTCTGAGGAGTAAATAAGGTAATGTGGAAAATGTCCTTAGATTAGTGTCTGGTTCATGGTAAGTATATTAGTGAAAGATCAAGGGTTGTTGTTATGCTTCTGGTTCATGGACTTTCCAAACATTCTCCCGGCTGGTGGCAATTCTCGCTTACCATTTTATTCAGAGTTTATTTGGGAGGATCAAATAATCTGTTACAGCATGTTGATTCTTACCATAAAGTACCAAGTATGTGTGATGAAAATACAAAGTAGTTAGATTACTTTCACTCACTGATTATGTAATGAGTTTCCTGGCATTGTCAGTACATTGTGAGTGTGTGAAAGACAATTAAGAAGTACATGAGCTCACAATGCTGCAGTTGGCTCAGTTCTGGAAATAGAAACATTTCCTTCTTAGTGTCACTTAAGTCTGCAGGCTCTTTTTGGAGCTTCAAACCTTTGAGACTATTTGTTCCTCAAGGGCAAACCTGTGTATTCACCTTCTGTTTGTGTCTTTATTTTTAAGATTTCCTGACTTTCATCATTACCTATAGTCCTAGAAAATCTGGCTTCTGTTTCAGTGTAGTTTTTTTTTTTAATATATTTTATTGATTTTTTAGAGAGGAAGAGAGTTAGAAACATTGATGAGAGAGAATCATTGATCAGTTGCCTCTTGCACACCCGCTACTGGGGATGTACCCGAAACCAAGGTACATGCCCTTTGACCAGAATCGAACCCGGGACCTTTCAGTCCGCAGGCCGACGCTCTATCTATTGAGCCAAACTGGTTTTGGCTGTTTCAGTGTAGTTTTTCATTTGTTTATTTTTACAAAAATATGGAAAGCTTCATGAATTTGTGTGTCATCCTTGAAAAAGGGCCATGCTAATGTCTGTATCATTCCGATTTTGTAGTATATGTGCTGCTGAAGTGAGCACCAGCGTAGTTTTGAGTTTTAAGTTCAAATATATTCTCACAAATCCCTTTCTGACCCTCCATCAATTCTGATTCAAACAGTGTGATTTACACTCTGAGAAAAACACTATCAGGACTTCCTCATGATTCTGTGTACACATCCACCTCCCCACCTTCAGGCAGTATGAAAGTTTCCTGAACTGTTCTATTCATAATTATATCCCTAAGTTTAATGACAATACATGTACAAAATAAGTAAATATTTACTGAATGAATGAAGTAACTAGTTTATCTCCACCAACACATATATTTCCTTCACCAACACGTCTTTTCCTTCTTTGTTGCCTAACTCGGTGCTTAATTTAATTTAATTTTATTATTTTAATTAACTCATTACCACCCAATCTTTTTAAAAATATATTTTATTGATTTTTTTAAAGAGAGGAAGGGAGAGGGATAGAGAGTTAGAAACATTGATGAGAAACATCCATAATCTGCCTGCTGCACACCTCCTACTGGGGATGTGCCCACAACCAATGTAAGTGCCCTTGACCGGAATCAAACCTGGAACCTTTCAGTCCACAGGCTGACACTCTATCCACTGAGCCAAACCAGTTAGGCATTACCACCGAATCTTGCCACTAATGCATATTTGCTCAACATTTTATTCAATTCCACTTTTTACAACTACGAGTTATTAGCACTGTTCATGCTCAGAGGTCCTATTTTTACCCAAGAAGTTTGTAAGTTTTTACCCATATCTCCAAAGTTTGATTTACCATGTAGGAAATTAATATGATAAAGAAACAATCAATCTAGTACATTTTATTCCAGGCCAAACCCTCTATTTCAAACCAGGTTCAAATCCATCATGACCCTTAGGGAAATTATATTTATTATAGAAGGCAGTCCCTTGATAAACAATTCCTATGTATGACTTGAGTTAATATTTGCCTATCAATCCATAATGCAAAAAACAGTATCACAAAAAAAACCGCATTGTCACCTATGACTTGAGACTATATTTGCCTATCAACTCATAATGCAAAAAATAATATCAGATTAATACAGTAGACTCTCCTTATTTTTTAGAGATCCATTCCAAGATCCACAGTGAATAACTGAAACAATAATTTATGTAGTATAGTACGAAAACCTACATATATTAGTTTTCCTATATATACATATCTATGATGAAGCTTAATGTATGAATTGGGCATGTAAGATATTAATAACAATAAATAATAATAAAATAGAACAATTACAACAATATATTGTAACAAACATTATATAAATATGGTCTTTCCCTCTGATAACTGAGATGGCAGAGAGTTCACACTACGAAATGCTGGACGAAGAGATGGTTCACATCCCAGGTGGGACAGAGCAAGATTTTATTATGCTACTCAGAATAGCATGCAATTTTAAGCTTATGAATTATTTTTAGAGTTTCCGTTTTAATGCTTTTAGACTGGAGATAATTGAAAACCTGAAAAGCAAAACCTGAGATAAAAAGGGACTACTATACTTAATGGTCAATATCTCAGGCAATGATGGAAAATACCAATACAATTATATACAGAATATACAAAAGCAAATTTAGGAAACACTGGGTGACATTTAATGAGAAAGTAACTTGAACCTGAAGAGTTGTTAGGTGTTTCACATGGCAGGATGGTTGAGAACCTCAGTTTGTGTCTTGGGGAATGAGAGCAACTAATAAATACCACAGAATCAGACAAGAGATTATTAATCCCATCAAATATTGAATTTCTGAACTCTCATGGGAGATAACCTTTAATGCATAGGCACAATCCAAAATTGGTCTGCCACAATACTCTGCAGGGACTTCCAGAAAGATACTCAACTTAGATGGCAGGCATGGCATGGGGCAGAGTTTTCCATTGACTGCTCATCAAACAGAGTTCACTAGATTTACTGAGACATCTAACATTTCCATATGGGTTATATATAATGCCAAATCTTTTTTTCCTTCAAAAAGTTCTTGTTTTTTTAAATAATCTAGATACTTTAAAATATCTCCTATAACTTTGTTGAAGAATTACAGTCCTTTTCTAGAAAGTGAAAATTGCTATTCTCAAATAGAAACAAATTTTACATCAAAGAGCTTGAATTCAATGCAGAGGGAGAAAAAGGCAAATATGTAAAACATTCTAGCTGCTGACACTGATATTGGCAAAGACTGTTCTAAACATGCAACATAAAGCCATATGAGGTGGTTTATAAATAATTCCAGAAGTTTCACACCTTTATTGTAATTATCAGAACATCCAAATTATGTTTTTTGCCAGAGTGTCATGAAGACTAAACTCAAAGTCCTTTTAACTTTATAGAGAAAGGCAGACCCTATCCATGATACTGTACACATATATGTTTAGAGAAATCTAGATAATTGACTGCAGTTTTCATTTTTCATCCAGATGCTTAGCAACATGGAGCCAAAGCTCAGATCACTGATACTTTTTGTAACCTCTTCCAAAGCGCAGACAAACTGATTCTCAAACTATTTTGTGATAAAGAGAAAGAATGAGATTTTACCAGTCTAATACAATTACAATGATAGCACATTATTAAGTAAGAAGCTACCTGGATACTCAGAGCCTAGGAAAACTCTTAGACATGCAGCTAAGATCTTCTTATTGTTATTTGTAATCACTGTTGGCTACCTCTTTGTCAGCAAATATTATTCCAGATAGAAGGCTGCATTTTGATAAAAAAGATGATTAGAAAAATGAAAGAGGTCTTAAAAATGACTCTTGAAAATTGCCTAAATTCTTACTAAAGAAGCAAAATAGAAAGAAGCTGTGCTGTTTGGCAGCAAACTCTGACTTGGCAATTGGAAAAAGGAAGAAAAACAAACACCAGACTGGGCAACAGTGTTGACTCAGTAGGCAGTAAGATTCTCAACCATTCAATTTCAACATTCCCTATGCCTAACCCTACTAATTTTGTGACTATGTATAAATGAATACATAGGATGAGATAGAGGGAAGGGAGAAAATAAGAGAGAAAGGGTGAGAGAGACAGAATTTTCATTCCAACAAAAGAATCTTATTTTTAGTATGGCTGAGAAAACCAGATATTTTTATGTAGCTCAGACTTTTGTTAAGGCTGTCTGTTTGTGGTTAGGTCTAATTGATGGATATGTCTGGCTTCCAAGCCCACCCTGACAGGGTTGCTATAGAGAAGGGAGACCTAAAAGCTCCACCCTTCTCCAAATATGGATTGACTAGCCAGCCCTTTATAACAAGTTGATGGCAATATCCAGGATTCCAGTTAATTGAATCAACTATTCCCATTTTGCAAACAGGGCCACACACCAAAGCACTAATTTGACCCAAAAGTCTTTTTGGGGGGGAGAGGGAAGGGGATGGTAAGCAGCAAGTGAGTACCACAAAATGACTAATTCCTCTGCATGGACAAAATTCTTATAGCTGAGCAGAAATGAGGGACAAAAATATCTCTTCATTTGTCATTGGGAAAGAATGAGGTCTCATTGGTAAGGCGGAAACAGAACTCCTTGACAGGGATGTAACAGCCAATGTGGTTGAGAAAGAATATCTGCTAATAGAGAAGAGAAAAAATAAACTAAACAAAATGAGACTACCAGGATGGGATATGAATAAGAGCTCAAATGAATGTTGGCAGGGTGAAAGAAATAGCAGAAACCTGAGTGACAAACCACATCTAGGACAGATTTCTGATAGTCCTTTATGTGTAAAGATTTGGGTGCATAATTTCCTTGTCAAGACAGCTATTCAAAATTCTAACCCAAGATTTTTCTTGGTGTGTGAATATAAATTTTCTATGTGACAAGATATATTTGACAAATGGATTTACTCCATAAGATATTTTATTTGGGCATTTTTATTCAGTTTTCTTTTGTTCCCTACCTAACAGCATACAGATTAGGGAACCATGAATAATTGTGACCTGTTATTTAAACATATGATATATGTGATTTCTTTCTACATCTATAGGTGAGTGGAAGGATACAAACTGGTCCTTTTCATGTGGTTATTAGTTCTAGGAAATTTCTTAAATGTAACAATTATGTCCCTTAGAAAAACACTTAAATCATGAGCTCTTCAGTCCAACCACACAAAAGAAACATTGATCTACATTATTGCTATGTCAAGCACACAAACTTGAAATTATTTTCTTTGATTTGCCCATCTGAAAGTCAATCTTAGTCCAAGGTGGAGTTTATTTTATACTAGAGGATCAGTGCATGAAATTCCTTCACCTGGCCCGGGGGGGGGTGTCTATCAGCCCAGCCTGCACCCTCTCCAATCTGGGACCCCTTGAGGGATGTCCAACTGCCCGATTAGACCTGTTCCAGGTGGGATTGGGCCTAATGGGAAGTTGGACATCCCTATCACAATCCAGGACTGCTGGCTCCCAACTGCCTGCCTGTCTGCCTTCCTGATTGCCCCTAACCGTTTCTGCCTGCCAGCCTGATCACCCCCTAACCACTCCCATGCCAGCCTGATTGATGTCTAACTGCTCCCCTGCCATCTGGTTTGCCCCCAACTTCCCTCCTCTGCCAGCCTTGTCACCCCTAACTGCCCTCCCCTGCAGGGTTGATCGCCTCCAACTGCCCTTCCTTGCAAGCCTGGTCCCTTCTCACTGCCCTCCCTTGCTGGCCATCCTGTGGTGGCCATCTGGTATCCAAAAGGGGGCAGGATCTTTGACCATATGGGGGCAGCTATTATGTGTTAGAGTGATGGTCAATCTGCATATTACTCTTTTATTAGATAGGATAGAGGCCTGGTGCATGGGTGGGGGCCAGCTGGTTTGCCCTGAAGGGTGTCCCAGATCAGGGTGGGAGGTCCCTTGGGGCATGGGGAAGCCTGGGGGGGGGGCTGTGGTGGTTTGCAGGCTGGCCATGCCCCCTGTCAACCCAAGTGGAGGCCCTGGTATCTGTAATTTATTTACTTTCTACAATTGAAACTTTGTAGTCTGGAACAGAGCCATGCCTTCTGCTTGCTTTGTGACTGCTGCCATTTCTGTTTGGATTTGTTTACCTTCTATAATTAAAACTTTTAGCCTTGAGTGGAGGCTTAGGCTGGCTAGGGCAGGTGGAAAGCTTGGCTTCTTCTGTTGCCTGGTAAACCCAAGCCTCCCTCCTGCTCTCTTTGGCTATAGCCATCTTGGTTGAGTTTATTTGCATACTCACTCTGATTGGCTAGTGGGCATGGCTGGTGGGTACAGTAAAGTGATGGTTAATTTGCATATTAATCTTTTATTGTGTAGGATTATACTAGAGGCCCAGTGCACGAATTCATGTGTGGGTGGGGTCCAGGTGGCCCGGCCCCAATTGGGGTAGGTTAGGGCTGGTCTTGTTGGCAGATAGAGATGGTGGGAGGTTGCCCAGCAGGCCTACCCCAATTGAGGCAAATCAGGCCTGGGCCGGCTGGAAGGAGGGCCTGCAGGTGATTGGCTGGTGGGCACCCCTGCCCTGATTGGGGTTGGAGAGACCGATTTGGGTTCAGTGACCAGGGGAGGGACTGTGGGATATTAGCTGGCCAGCCTCACCCCTAATTGGTGTGGAGGGGTACAGTTAGAGTGGAGCTGTCTGAGGGGAGGGGCTGCAGACCAACTGGGATGGTGGGGGCCCATTTTGGATGGGTCCAACCAGGGGGAGGGGTCGCAGGTAGTTGGCCAGCCAAACCTGCCCCTGATCAAGGTGGGAGGCCCATCTGGATTGGGGCCAGGTGTGGGAAGGGGCTTCATGAGGTTGTCTGGCCAGCCCTGCCCCCTAGTAGGGTTGGGAGGTCGATTAGCAGTGAGGTGGCTAGGTGAGGGACCATGAGAGGTTGGCCAGCCAATCTCACCCCCTGATCAAGCCAGTTTGCTGGCAGCAGTGGACATCATAGCAAGCAATCTTTCTGGTCATTACAGCATTCTTGTAACTGGCTTTTTTTAAAAAATGTATTTTTACAGAGAGGAAGGGAGAGGGATAGAGAGTTAGAAACATTGATCAGAGAGAAACATCGATCAGCTGCCTCCCACACACCCCCTACTGGGAATGTGTCTGCAACCAAGGTACATGTCCTTGACCAGAATTGAACCTGGAACCCTTCAGTTGACAGCCAAACTGGTGAGAGCCAGTCACTGGCTTTATTTTATATATATACTAGAGGTTCGTTGCAGGAAGATTCCTGCAAGAGCAGGGCTTCTAGTGGGCTTCCCTCCCGCCCCCTCACTTTCCCTCCAACCTCCTCTGGCCCCCAACCCATGCTTCCCTCCCACTGCTGATTCCCCCCTCCCAGGCTTTCCCTCTTGCTGCTTCCACTCCCTTACCCCACCCCACCTCCGTGCTTTCTCTCCCACTGCCACTGCTGCTTCCCTTTCCACTTTCCCTCCCTCTTCCTTCTATGCTGTCTCAGTCTTCATTCCTGTGTATGCAAATTAACTGCCATCTTTGTTGGGTTAATTTGCATAGTTGCTCTGATTGGCTAGTGGGATTAGTGGAGTGAGAGTTAATTTGCATGTTTCTCTTTTATTAGTAATATATATATATATTTTTAGAGGCATGATGCACAAAATTTGTGCACTTGGGGGGGGTATCCCTCAGCCAAGCTTTCACCCTCTCCAATCTGGGACCCCTCAAGGGACATCCCTCTCACAATTCCAGACTGCTGGCTCCTAAATGCTTGCCTGTCAGCCTGATTGCCCCCTATCCATTCCCCTCCTGGCCCGGTTGCCTCAAACTGTCCTCCCCTGCTGGCCTGGTCACCCCTAACTTCCCTCCCCTGCTGGCCTGGTCACTCACAACTATTCCTCCCTGCTGGCCATCTTGTGGTGGCCATTTTGTGACAGCCATCTTGTGATGATTTGGGGGTGGCCATCTTATTACAACATGGGGTGGCCATCTTGTGATGACATGGAGCCAGCCATCTTGTGATGACATGAGGGTGTGAGAGATACCTAGGCTTTTATTAGTATATATAGATGACCATGAGAACACAGGTTCTCTTTGTTGTAGAGCGAATGTGAGTAAAGACCACTGGAGTCTGAACCAAATTAAAATTTAGAGAGCCTTTATTGCTGGCCTGTGGCTGTTTTGCCTTCCAGAGAGGGAGAGGTCAGAAAGAAGCAGCAGCCCTTTGTGTAGGACCACTTTGAGCACATTAACCACATCCTGTTTTTGCAGAACAAGTAATCCTAAAACAAAAGAGTTTTTCCCAAGTAACATCAAGATTATGCCAATGATGACCATGTTATTCACAGGGTCATCCTGTTCTTCAGAAAGCTGAGTGTTCTATCTTGCAAGGCTATTTTGTGAGGTGCAAGGGGAAGGGGCCATGAGACCATGTGCAACTCTATCTGGGGCATGGTCCACAGCCTCTTGAGAGTGCTCAAAAATTCCCACTCTCTAACAGTCTTTATCTCTTGAAATCTTTTGCAAATGATTTTTTGTAAGACTTTATCTACAGGACACTATCACAAACAAACAATCAAACAAACAAGCTATTTGAGCAGCACTAAGATGCTTCATACCCATCTATCCAATTGTACTTGCTTACTCAAAGAAACAAATAAGTTGTATTACATGACAAATACTAATGAATTTAGTCTAACACTTCCCTGACACTGCATCAAGAAAATAATAAGCAAAAAATTTGATAATGAGACACAGGATGACTGATTTGCTTGTGCACAGACGATCAACCCTCAGAAATAAACATCACCACAAACATTCAGATGTAATACAGTGAAAGTGTTTTTTAAAGAGGAATTGAGGGAGTAAATGCCTATCATGGAACATGTTTTGTGCTTTGATTTAAGAACATCAGTTTATTTAAATTCAAGTGAATTGACTCCTTAAATATAATTGTAAAATTCCAAAAACCTTAAAGACTTAAGAGTGTCCACAGGGGGAAAAAACAATATTTCTCTTTGAAATCACAGATATCTTACCTCCATTGGGAAATGTAAAATAGCTTTGAAATTGATGTGCTGGGTCATTAAGCAGGAATACTTGACAAAGCTTCTTTGATTTTATAGATTGTAAATCCCTGTAACTCTGCAAGAAGCCATTTACAAAATGAGGGTATTGATTGTGCTAATCTATACAGTGATTACTAGAGGCAGCCTAATGAGTAGGTGTTGCCTCTACAGTGTGCTTCAGAGACACCATGCAGGGCTATTGTAAAAAAGTTTGTTCCTTTGTGCCTGAGCATTATGGTTGACCCAAGTTCTTTATTAAAATATCAAAATACTCACATGTGTAAAACAATTATAGTAAAAATATAAACTCTTGGAATTTTAAAAAAATCACATTTATTACTGAGATCAGTTTTTTTATTATAGCATTTGAATTGGTAATATTACCTTGCAACTATAATCCAAATAAATTATTTTTTAAGTTATATTTTGGTAAGAAGTTTATAATTTTTATAGTACCTAAAAATAATCTAAAGTCTAAATGTCCACAATGGGTGAATTGCTGGACTCTATGGTACAATAATAAACTATAATATATTTTATTAGGACTAATAGTTATGACGATTAAATTACTGGGATGAGAAAGACTATTGGAAATAATTAGGAAAAATGTAGAACTCAGAATGATATTTTAAATAGAGTGCAAGTAGTGCCTGGTTTAGAATATTGTTTTGTTTAATTTTATTGTTTAACGGTTAAAACTTAGATCTTTCTATTTAACTTTTATGTTCAGACTAGTGGCCCATTGCACAAAATTCATGCACAGGGTGGGTGATTCTCAGCCCAGCCTGCACTGTCTCCAATCTGGGACCCCTCAAGGACAGTCAGACATCCCTCTCACAATCCAAGACTGCTGACTCCTAACCATTCACCTGCCTGCCTGCCTGATCACCCCTAATCACTCTGCCTGCTGACCTTCTAGCTGCAAACTGCCCCCCACCAGCCTCCTCACCCTCATCTGACCCCCCACCAGCTTGATTGCCCCCAAATTCCCCTTACTGGCCTGTTCACCCCAAACTGCCCCCTCTGCTGGACTGATCATCCCTAACCACCTCTGCCTTGGCCCCACCACAATGGCTTTGTCCAGAAGAACATCTGGAAGGTCTCCCAGTCTAATTAGCATATTACCCTTTTATTAGTATAGATTAATAAGAATATGTAAAAGAAAAGAAAAAATAGCAATGTTCTTGTGTAGGGACACACCCTAAATATTTTTATTCTTTAATCCATTCACTATTTTTATAAATATATTGAATTCCTATTATGCACTATGTACCTTGAGAAGGTTCAAATATGAATATGATCTGATTCTTATTTTTAAGAATTTTATCATCTTAAGAGGGGAAAAAATATATATATATATATATATATATATATATATATATATATATATATATATATATATATAAAGTATACATTAAATAGAATAGGGAGTGATTAGTTGGTAAGTAAGAGGATAAAGAAAAACCAGAATTGACACCTGGTAGGAAGACATGGTTGGAGAGAGGCATCTCATAAATATGTAAGAGAAAATGGACAGGAGAATGAACCCAACACGTATTAATTTTGTACATCATAATTATGTCTTCTAATTTTTCCTTTCGCAAGTCATCCAAAATGATGTGAGAATGTAGAAAAGCAGCTAGGCTTTAAGCATAACCAACTAGTCCTAAAGAAAGATGTAGGAATAGCAAAATGACTAACCATCCATTCAGCTGAGAAAAACATCAACTTTGGGAGAATAAATTATAGACATATAAATGATCAGCTCAGGGTTAAAACTGTTACACTATTTATTTTTTTAATATTTTAATTGATTCAAAGAAGAAGGGAGAGGGAGAGAGAAAAAACATCCATGATGAGAGAGAACCTTGGATAAATTTTCTCCTGCATGCCCCCTACTGGGGAATGAGCCTGCAACCCAGACATGTGTTATGATTGGGAATTGAACCCAGGACCATTCAATCCACAGGCCAGTGTTCTATGCACTGAGCCAAACTGGCTAGGGCTAATCTGTTTATTTCTTAACAGCCTAAACAAAATAAACAAAATAAAGTGACATGATAAACACATGTAACCTGCAAAAACTGTAAATGAGACTTAGGTACAAAAGCTGAGTATATAATTTAGTTTGGAATTGAAAATTTATTGGAGAAATTTCTGATTTCCATTTCTCTCATATCCACATAATTTGTCTAATAACATTGACACCACAACTAAATTATACTCGAAAGGAAACTATTATAATGATTTTGGGAGAATAATAACTATCAACATTCTTACACAGATAAGTAGTGATGATGACAATGATTCACATAATTTTAGTAAAGACTTCACGGCAAATATTGGATGCTAAATAAAATGAAAGATACTCGAATTTATGTACTTCAGCTATAAGATGTGCATCATCTTTAAATGTTATAATACAATCTATAATTGGAAGTTTCCTACAAGAAATATTTCAGTTCTGTAGGTGGATTGGCTACATTATAATCTGAAGTCTTACTATATGCATTCCTAGACATTGGCTAATGTCTAGAACTAGGTCCTTCTAGTAGAAAAATTAGTGTTATTCTAATATATAAAAACCCAGGGTGTGTAACATCCAAAATGACTGAAGGTTTGATCTACCAGAAGTCAGTCCTGCAGTCAATGCTGGGTTGCCATGGTGACCCAGTACTGACTGCAGCTTCTGCAAGTGCAGTGACCCAGCACTTACTGGGGGGCTACAAATCAGGCCTGTTGATCATCCCTTACCTCTCTCTTTCTCTTGGGGCTTTACCAGCAACCACTCCTCCGTTTCTCTCTGGGCCTCTGTGGAGGCTGCTGATCAGCACCACCTCTCTGATCAGGCACGGAGATGCTGACTGGCATAGAAACCAACCAATTAGAACCAAATCTGAGTGAACTGCGAGGAGCCAATGGCTGCCTAGGAGGCAAAGCTTTTGATGCTGACTGGCATAGAAATCGACCAATCAGAATCAAATCTGGGTGAACTGTGAAGGCAGAACCTAAGGTGCAGGGTGAGGAGGGGTTTTTAGGCAATAGCTGTTTGGTGTAATGTATAAGAAAGCAGTTCAATTTTTAATGACTGGTTTGGCAGTATAGTGCATATGGCTTGCTATCAGTCCAGATATAGGGATTATGTGTTTTTCTCTGCCAAGAGCATCTCCACCTGCTGAAAAAGGCTTCCCCCCACATTTAAGCAATCCTATCCTATATAATCTAACTATACAAATAAAGGGGTAATATGCTAATTAGAACAGGTCTACTGGCCATCTTCTGGATGTCCAACTTCCTTCTGGACAAAGCCATGGTGGTGGGGGCTGAGACAGAGGAAGTTAGGCTGGCAAGGGAAAGCAGTTGGGGGCAAGATCAGGCTGGCAGGGGGTTAGGAGCAATCAGGCCAGCAGGGGAGGACAACTGGGGGCAATATCAGGCTGGCAGGGGAGGGCAGTTGGTGGAGATCAGGCAGGCAGATGCAGTTATGGGTGATCAAGCTAGCAGGGCTGAGCAGCTAGGGGTGAGTTCATGCCATTATGGGAGGGCCCTTGAGGGTCGAGATCCAGCCAGCAAGGGGGTGGGAGTTATGGGTGATCAGGCAGACAGGAAAAGAGGTTAGGGGCAATCAGGCAGGCAGGTGAGAAGTTAAGAGCCAGTGGTCCCAGATTGTGAGAGGGATTTGGCCTAAGCTGATAGTTGGACATCCCCCTAGGGGTCCCTGATTGGAGAGGGTACAGGCTGGGCTGAGGGGACCCTCCCATGCATGAATTTTGTGCACTGGGCCACTAGTTAGATAATAATAGTTGTTGTTTGTTACTATTGTGGTTGTTATTCTTCTAGAAAAAACTTTCATTTATTTCCTTCTTTGAGGAATTAAAAACTTTCTCCCATTGGACTCAGTTACATGGCACAATGTGGAAAGATTTTTTTCATGCAAAGCAAATTACCAAACAGTGGTAGAAAAATATTTTGTAACTGGATTTTATTTTTAAAATTCACTTTTTAAAAAAATATATATATTTAAAATAAACTTCAACAGGTGAGGAAGGCAACACCCTGGTGAGAAGCAATTTGCTGATAGCTGGAAAGCAGGCACACATATAATATAGATATTATTAAAAATATAGAAAATTGCTCATTCTCTGGTTGGGTGAATTCTATTTAAGCCATCTCATTGTGTAATGTAAATCTCCTTCATGCACTGCTATATATGCCTGCTAAACCTTCTTCCTGGACATAAAAATGATGTGGTTGGATTTTACTGCTACAATCAGTCAGAGGCAGTGTTTGTTGTTAGTTAACCCAAGTTATAATATCAACTCCATTGCACAATCTAAGATACAAAATCTCAGAATAAAATACTCCAGATGCAGTTAAGATATCTCCTACCAACATCTAACACTCCAGTATGTACTCATGACCACCCAACTTCTGCGTGCTCGCTCGCTCTCTCTCTCTCTCTCTCTCTCTCTCTCTCTCTCTCTCTTTCTCTCTCTCTCTCTCTCTCTCTCTCTCTCTCTCTCTCTCTCTCTCTCTCTCTCTCACACACACACACACACACACACACACACACACGGATTAGCATTCCTTATCATCACAACACTAAAGACCACAGCTTTGTGCCTGGGAGCAGAACTCATGGAAGGCTTTATAGAAGAAACTGCATTTAAGCTGACTCCTAATTGAATAGGCAACAATATAAGTAAAAAATAGTTACAAAAAAAATAATTACATAGTGAAAATTATAGTGATGGGTCTTTATAAACACTATGTTAGAGTTTTTCAAAATGTAGTGGTTTTTAAAAATGAGAAAATTTCTGAGCTCAACTCTATCCCTAATGAAAAAGAATCCCTTGGGATTTGGGGTCCAGGAATCTACATTTTAAGACATTTCTCAGATGATCCTGATGTACCTCAGGAGTCTACATTATAGACTCTACTTAATGTGTTCTGATATAATGACTCATTATTTTGGTTATGGTGGAGACATATCAATTGGCTCCCATGATTCCTAAGAAAAATTATATGGTCTAATATTCTCCCTGTTTTTTAAGGCATTTTTAAAGAAAGGCAACTTTATATGCAATTGGGAAATAAAGTAGTTTGGAAGAGTACTGCAAAAAAAGATGAAAATGAATAGTCTTAAAGTTGCACAATGGGATAGTGTAAACATTTGAAAAATTAGATTTGGACAAAAATCTTGGTGTAACTTAACTTACTGCTCAGGCTTTGATCTGAGTTTGAACATTTTCATTGCATATTCCCAATTTGTTTTGGAAAGACCTCTGGCAAAATGACATTACATAGAAATCACTATATTCACATATAATTTTAGATAAATGAAAATTAATTGCCCTTTCAGCTAATTTACGATGAACTCATAAAAATGTTATTTTATTCATTAAGGCCCTTTAATATTCTAACTCTTCCAACATGCCATTTATTCAGTTTGGTTTTTTGTTTTGTTTTGTTTTGTTTTGTTTTTTTGGTGCATCTGCAAGTTCCATCTCAGTGACAGAGATATTGAAGGCTGTACAGCTTTAGAATATTTTTTTAAAAGATTGAAGTATTGGAAAAGTATATACTACTATTGAAAAGTCTTTTATGGCCTGTACCTTAAAAATGTGGGAATTTTAGTCAATACAATAAAGTGATATTCATATAGCAAATGCAGGATTTGTTGATGTTATTTATCTTGATTCAGAAATCAAGGACATTACTTTTATTCTTCAGATATTATACATAGTTGAAATTATTGAAATAAGTTGTTGAGATCACTGTGAACCTTATCAAAGTTTATAAACTATCAATATTAATAAAACACTCCTAAATATGGGTTGATTTCATGCTTCTGTTTCAGGCAGATTTATTTTCTAATTTCAGATGCCAGTAGAATTTATTTGAATTAATTTCACTATTACATATAATAGTACATTAAATATTCAGGAATATTTTATAGTTTCAATTTTAAATTAAATGTTCATGTCAGTATTTGTAATCTTTTTTTTCTTTCCCTCAGAAAAAAAGAGACTACATTTTTTCAGGAGTTAAAAAGTCTCTCCCTCAAAGGTTTTGTAATGATCTAGATTCTTAAGAAAATCCATTTTCACAAGCTATTTTTATAAAGCTAAAAATTATAAGTTGTAAAATTCTGATGACATTTTTCCATATTATGACAACTACAAAATAATTTAATGACTAATTAAAATTATATTTTAATGTTAAATATTCAAATTGCATAATTGACTTACTTGTTTATTTACTGATCTTTCATACTAAAAGATAACATCAAGATTGTTTGTAACAGATTGTTTTCTCCTTTGCATGGCAAAGGAAGGCATGCAAAAATAATATTCTGATATTTAGAAAGTAACTTAAGACACAGTCCTTAACATAATACAAAATGGTGAACTTAGAAACTTAAATGATGTTTCTACTAATTATTGAACTAATTTGTCAATTAGTGAAATGAGTAGATAGATGTCAATCTTCCTGATCAATGTAATGAATAGAATCTATATGTTTTGGAGAACACCTTATAGGAAGGTCAGAAAATTCTTAAGGAAATTTTTTGATAGATATTATTAAATGTACAAGGGCTGAGTGAATTGCTTATTGACATGTTCTTAAACTAAATTATTTTCATTCGTGCTTGAAGGTCAAACCAGTCACCCTTTGATAAAGCACTAACTATAAGATAGTTCTTGATGAATTGTGGAGCTCCTGGTCAGAAAATTAAGAGTTTTTCATAAGCTTAAAATAAGTCTGAGGGTAAAGAGGGGGAGAGAAAACAAGAGGGTTATTAGGGAACTAGAGAGGGAAGCAATTTCTATATACAGTTGTTTTTTTCTGGACAATAAAACAGAAAATGTCTCTCTTGGCCACTTAATGAGGGTATTATAGACTCCTGCCTTCCTAATTTGCATATTCAGGCATCATGGCATCTGTATAGAGCATCACAGTACTAAAATATCTCCCCGGTAGCTGAATGCTGGTTTTCAAAGTGTCCTTGGATCACAAACAGCTAAAAAGGCATTTGTGAGCAGATGGCAATTGTGTGGTGAAAAGTATAATTTTATTTGCCTTCTTTAATGGAGAGAGCCAGGACAGTCAGTCAGGCAGGTCAGTCAGGCAGGTCAAGGCATGTAGGCAGGACTAACATTATGTGTGAAGGGAAAACTTAGAAAGCTAAGTTAGACAGCTAATGAGACAACTTACTGGCCTCCAGTCTGATTCTGTGTCCGTAAAATTATGAAAGAAAGGCAGGAATGGAAGCACTATCACAGAAAATTCAGGTCATAAGCCTCTGGAACACTTCATAGAACACAGGAACATAAAAAACAGACAAAACTGTATTCTTGAAGCACAGATATACCATCTAAAACTGCGACACTAGAAAAATTAATTAGTCTGTCTAAGCCATATTGTTCTCATCTATAAAATTATGGTGGCTATGGAAATTATATGAAATAATTTAAATAAGAAATAGCACTTAGAATAGTGTTTGGTTTGTAGTAAGATCTCAATAAATGTCATCAATTAGTTTTAGCAATTTTTATTTGTTTTTTTTTTCTTTTTTCTTTTTAAATTTATTTATTTATTTATTTTTTACATATTTTAATGATTTTTTTTGCCCCCCTCCCTCCCTCCCCCAGTTTTAGCAATTTTTAAATGATGAAGGCAAAACGTGTTTGGAGGGCTTTATTATTCCAGGTCCCTTAACCTGTTAACCGGGGAGTTCCCTTTTTAATTATGCAACCTGTAATGGGCGCGTACTTTTTCACTAGAGTGTGTCAGTACATCACGCCAGGAGGATGTAATTTCATATGATTTTTTAAATTTATTTATACCTAATTAAAATAAATGAAATATATATATTTTCATTTATTTATATATAAAGCACAGAGGAAAATACAAAATTATAAACAAATAGAAAAGAATACCAACAAAAAAATGGAAACATCGAATTAAAAAATTATAAGTTTTACAAATAATTATAAAGATTACAAAAAATATATACTTTCCCTTTCAAGGAGCAACATTTATTTCAAGGATGTATTCATATGTCCTACCTGTTCCCGATATTGTTTACGTTTGACGTATTTATAGGTCCCACTCGGTTAAAAGGCTAGGCAAGGATTATTTGGAACTGAAGACCAGTGACAATTTCAGGCCTAACACTTACCATGTTTTTGGTAGAATCAACAGTGATCTATCTCAAAAGCTGATTGTACATATTTCTTCCCAACTTTGAGTTCAGTTGTGTTATGTCAGTTACTTGAAACAGCCTTGGTGGTAGTATTTACATCATAGAAATCAGAAAATGCTAAAATCAGCCTCTGTCATTCTGCCCCTCTAGTTATTAAACAATTATCAGTACACATTGGTTTGTAACTAAATAAGAGAAAGATGTCTTTTTTTGCTTGTTAAATTTATTTTTAATTATAATTGACATACAATATTATATTAGTTTGAGGTGTACAACGTAGCAATAAGACATTTACATACATTATGAAATAATTACCTTACTAAGAGTGGTACCCACCTGACACTATATATAGATATTACAATATTACTGACTATATTCTCCATGCTGTATTTTACAGAGAATGATGTTTTTAAATGTTATTCCCCACATATGATTTCTAAGATGGGGTAAAGGTTGAACTGGGAAAATTCCCAAAAGTCTAGAAACAGCAATGCTTCAAGACAATGGCTTTCTTTATGTGCAAAAATATTTTTCGATATATTCAATTCCATCAATGTTATCACTTTATGCCATTTTGTTTTCTTTACTCACTCTCCCCCAATTCTTTGCTGATAAATAATCTTGCTCTAGCAATGGACTGAACTGCTGTAATAACTTGAATCTAACAATAGACTGGGAATACTCAGCAGTACAGAAACACAGAACTGAGTTGCTTAGCAACCTGAAGTCACTCAGAGAAGCAATGGAATCATTTACATCACAATTGATTTCCCCAAAAGTATGTTACCTCCTGACTCAAACAGTTTAAAGTTAGTGGTACTACTTCTCAAACCAAGTAATAAAATTTACTAGAACATTTTCAAGACATGCATAGAATCCTTGCAAATCAGCCCAAGCCCCTGTCTTGTAGAAGAAACTATATAGAAACAACTGTAAAGTAGATCAGACTGAGAATGCAGGAAAAATCTTCCCCAAGGTTTTATTTCAGTGCTGAAGCAATCATTTAAAGAAGTTCTGTCTCCAAAGTCCCTGATCATCATCTCACCCTTTGGGGAAACTAAAACAAAGCAAAAGTAAAAACTAACAAACAAACAAACAAACAAACACTGAAACTTATTTTCTAAATTCACTTATGTCTCCTTAGGCAATAAAGAGGCATTTAGAAGAAACCCCTGAAGACATTGCCCCAACTCAACTACATGTCAGTCATTCAAAAAATAAGAAGCTGCACAGTTTCATCAAGCAGCACATATTATTGATGGACTGTAGTTCCAGATATCCTAGATCTATTAATAAAAGCCTAAGCTACTGTTATAGCAGAACTACCAGAATAACCGGTTGTTATGACGTGCATTGACCACCAGGGGGCTGGCACTCAACACAGGAGCTGTCCCTTGTTGGTCAGCACACTCCCACCTCCAACCTCCCATGACTGGACTACCTCCTGCAGTCCCTTTCCCTGGCCAGCTGGCCCTGATAAGCCATGATTGATTGGCCATGATCGCCATCCAGGCCCCCACCCATGCACAAATTCATGCACTCGAACTCTAGTCTAATATAAAAACCAGTAAGAAGCAGGTTTCTCAAGTCCCCTGGAAACTCAGAGTGCAACCCATTCTGGCCCACAAGGAATCTGACAATTGGATGTGCCCTTTGGTTATCCATGTCAAAAGACAATGGCATCATTATTACATATTAAAATAATAAATACTGAATGTAAAATAACAAGTATGGTGGGATTATATTTTTTAGTAACTTGCTGATTAATAATATTTGTAATTATACAAATAATACAGGCCCATGTTTTTAAAAAGTCAAAGAATTATATTTCTTGAATTATTCTTATGGCTGACCCTTTCTCATTCCATTGACTTCAACTTCAGTGTGTACTAGAGAGGTCTTCCTTTTCTAAAGTAGCCCTTCTGATTTTTATTGCTCATTCTATCAACTCCCTTCTTTATGCATTTATACTTTTTTAATGGTCTTTATTACACATTACAATTTATGATTATTTCATTTATATATTTTATATATCTCATAAAAACTATAATGTCATTAATTGTTACAAATTCTATTTTCTTATAATTTGAATTGATACAGTGCTGCCATCCTATGAATCTTATACCACTCCCTCTATAATGTAAACTTCATGAGGCAGTGATCTTGTCTGTCTTCAGCACTGTAAGATTTTCAGTGCTTACCACAATGCCAGGCTCAATAAGAGTTCAGTGGAGGGAAAACCAAGATGGCGGCATAGGTAACCACCTAACTGCAGCCTCACACAAAAATTTCAAAAAATACAACTAAAATATAAAGTGGACATTATCCAGAACTACAGAAAAGTTGACTGACTGGAAATTCTACAACTAGGAGGAAATAGAAAACCAGAAGGAAAATCAGAGGAGCCATAAAACCCTAATGTACAGAGACACATTGTGTGCGTGGAGAGGAAGGAGCCAGAGAGGAGGGGCTGCTGAGTGCCTGGCTGGTGTTCCCTAGCTGGAAGGAGATAAAAGCTCTGTACTGTGCTGAGCCCCAGTTTCGACTGCACTGAACCCCAGTTCTGGGTGAGACCCTCGGGCCCCAGGCTCATACAGACGGAATCTGGGCTGTAAGGCGGAAGCTCAGGGAAGTGGCAAAAGGCAGAGCCCCTGAGTTGGGCACATTTCGAGCAGAGGACAGACTGTTGATTGAGCCGCTGAATTGCCCTAGCAGGAAGGAGACATAAGCTCCGGACTGCTCTTAACCCCACTTCCAATTGCACTGAACCCTAGGTGCGGGCTTGTTGGGGGAGAAACTAGACTGTCTGGTAGCAGGAGAAACTATAGGGCACCTTTCTCTCACAGGTGCTTGCAGTGAGTACCAAAGGACACTAAGGAACATTGAGACTCAGGAACCTCATAGGGCAGGGCTGACAGAAGCCAAGGCTGTAGGCTCCACCCTGAGACTGCCCCATCCAAGCTGAGCACAGAGGCTCTTGCATTTTTCCAAGTCAAGTCAAATAAGGCTGTCTCCTGGCATAGATTCAGCTCATCCTCCCACCCTACTAACTCAGGAAAGCAGCGAAAATTCTGAGAGAAGGAAATAGATCACAAATGAAAGAAATGGAGGACAAAAAGTGACTGGATATAGAGTTCAAAACCACGCTTATAAGGTTTTTCAAGAATCTCCTAGAAAAGGTCAATAAAATAAATAAAACCTATGAAGATATGAAAAGGGATCAACTAGAAATAATAAAGGATCAACTAGAAATAAAAAATACATTCTCTGAAATAAAAAAATATTATACAGAGTCCTAAAAACAGAATGGAAGATTGCAAGAATCAAGTCAAAGATTTGGAACACAAAGAGCCAGAGGACACTCTTCCGCAGAAGCAAGAAGACAAGAGAATCCAGAAAGCTGAAGATAGTGTAAGAAACCTCTGGGACAACTTCAAGTGAACCAATATCAGAATTATGGGGGTCCCAGAAGAAGAGAGAGAGCAAGATACAGAAAACATACTGAAAGAAAAAGGGACAGAAAACTTCTCCCACCTGGTGAAAGAATTAAACCTACAAGTCCAAGAAGCACACAGAACCCCAAACAAAAGGAATCCAAAGAGGACCACACCAAGACACATCATAATTAAAATTCCAAGAGCAAAAGACAAAGAGAGAATATTAAAAGCAGCAAGAGAAAAGCAGGTAGTTACCTATAAAGGAACACCCATACGATTGCCAACTGATTTCTCAATAGAAACCATATAGGCCAGAAGGGAATGGCAAGAAATATTCAAGGTGATGAATAACAAGAACCTACAGCCAAAAATAATCTACCCAGCAAAGCTACCACTCAGAATCGAAGGCCAGATAAAGAGCTTCACAAATAAAAAAAAAAAGCTAAAGGAATTCATCAAGGCCAAACCAGAATTATATGAATTGCTAAAGGGGATTCTTTAGGAAGAGGAAGAAAATAAAGATAAAAATTATGAACAACAAATATGTAACTATCAACAAGTGAATCTAAAAACCAAGGGAATTAAAAAAACTGATGAACAATATTAACTGTTGAATATAATAGAATCAGAGGTACGGAAGGGGAGTGGACTGACAATTCTTGGGGAAAAGAGGAGTGGGGGGGGAGGGTGCGGGAAGAGACTGAACATAAACTGTGCACCTATGGATGAGGACAGTGGGGGATGGGGAAAGGGCAGAGGGTGGGGTAGGAACCTGGTAGGGGGGGGATGAGGAACTTTTGTAATAATATGAACAATAAAGATTTATTTTAAAAAAATGTGTTCAGTGAATGAGTGAATCAGAACATGTTAACTATAATGCTCTGAATCTTCCCATATCAGTACACAAAGAGCAATTTTTTTCACTTTAACAGTTTTACATTATTCTGCTGTATTTAATGACTTCTTTTTATGACTATTAAAAACGTTTCTAATTTTTAAAATTTCTTTATTGATTAGGGTATTACATATGTGTCCTCATCCACTCATTGCCCCTCCCTTTCATGATCTTTCCCCCTTCGTGTCTGTGCCCATTGGTTAGGCTTATATGCATGCATACAAGTCCTTTGTATGATCTCTCCCACTTATCCCCAGCCTCGCATACCTTCCATCTGAGATTTGATGGTCTGATTGATGTTTCAATGTCTATAGATCTGTGACATACTAAGATATACATAGTAAGAATTCCAGGAGGATAACAGAGAAAGAAAAGAATATGTGAAGAAAGAATGGCCAAAAATATTCCAGAGTAGATGAGAAAAAAATTGACCTATTCATCCAAAAACTTCAACAAACTCCAAGTAGGGTAAATGAAATGAACTTTAAAAATAAGTCCCCAGTTATAATAGCTACATTTCAAGTGCTCAGTAGCCACATGAGGCTAACAGTTACTATATTGGATATTGCATATATAGAAAATTGTAGATACAGGCATTTTTAATAATTTAAAATTTCTATTGGAGAGCACTGGCCTAGAATTTAAGGCCAGTGTCTTGTGTACTAATGTTTGATTCTTCTAGTTCCCAATACCTTAATCTCTTAAATTCCATATCTAAAAAGCCAATTCTTTACCCCCAATACACAGTCCTATTTCTAAAACAAATCACAAACCTGTAAGTGAAGAGGAATTTTAGGAGTTCTAACCAGAGTCATAAGTCTCAGCATTAAGTTAATACTGCTCATAATCCCATCATTGTTTTGTTCTCTAGTTCTTGTTATTGGTTTTCTTATCTCTCTCTCTCTCTCTCTCTCTCTCTCTCTCTCTCTCTCTCTCTCTCTCTCTCTCTCTGTGTGTGTGTGTGTGTGTGTGTGTGTGTGTGTTTTATGACAAAGTGGCTAACTTTAGTCCTTGTAGTTGTATTCCTTATTGTATCTTTTCCCTGAGCACAATACAGTTTCCTATCTTGTAACCAGCATAGGACTATAGTTCTAAGACTGAAGCCCTGCTTTGCCCTTGTCAATTTTCTTCCCAGGGACTAAGACCTTCAAAACCAAAGCTCAGCCAAGATCGGTTTGGCTCAATGGATAGAGCGTCGGCTTGGGGACTGAAGGGTCCCGGGTTCGATTCCGGTCAAGGGCATGTGCCTTGGTTGCGGGCATATCCCCAGTAGGGGGTGTGCAAGAGGCAGCTGATCGATGACTCTCTCTCATCGATGTTTCTAACTCTCTATCTCTCTCCCTTCCTCTCTGTACAAAAATCAATAAAATATATTTTAAAAAAAACAAAAAAAAAACCAAAGCTCAAAGTTGGAGCTTTTACTATAAGTTTACAACTTTAGTTAAAATTAATAATATGGGAGAAGTCCCGCTAACTGCCATACACAGTCTAGCTGCTTTAATTCTCAGTCCAGTTACAAATAATTGAAATATAATTATATAACTTCTATTTTTAGAAATAGGGAAATCAAAGCTCAGAGAGACTACATAATGGGTCTAAAGCCATCTAGCAAATAAGTGACACACCTGGAGATTTAACCAGATTTATCTGTCTTCAGAATCCATGTGTCTTCTAGTCTATATGCTCAACATCAGAGATTAGTTATTGATAATATATTCTAAGAGAATGACAGGATCATGTAACTTGACATGGTCTGTTATATGATCATGTGGTAGACATCCCTTATTCCAATTCTCTGCTGACATAGGATTGCTTATTGATGGTTCTTGTCTCACCTACTTCACTGCTTCCTCATGATGTTGACTGGTAGTAAACTACTTACATATGGTCTCCTGGTAATCATGTTTTCTTTGTTAAACTGGACTTCTTTCTAGGACCTACATTTGAATTTACTCACCAGAGCCTACTCCAAGGGTGACAACTAGTTCCCTCATTCTGATCCCTTAAGTACTTTCCATCTTAATGCCATTAAAAAAAATCAAGCCTGGTCTAAATATAATACTATTTGGCATAGAGCCTTCCACATAGTAGAGGTAGATACATATTTGAAGTGGTTATGCAAGTAGTGATTCCTAATATGAAGCATTTAGAAAGGGGCATGTAATAACTCTAAATTACTCAGTTTAAGTATAAATGTTCCCTATGTGGTATAAATAGTTGCAATAAATAAAGAAGGAAATAAGGAAAAAAAAAGATTCCTTTGAGTCAAGCTAAGCACAACCAATAAGGAATATATGTTTATTAAAAATATTAGTATATTAATTTTAAAGGTGATAATAAGCTACCATATACTGGCTGGTGAATATCTAAGTTCTTTACAGGTATTATTTAATTCAATCTCATCACCTTAAAAATAAGTTAGTCAGTCATTATCACCTTTGTCAAAATGAAAACTTAAGTACCTTAACTCTGGAATTTCTATAAGGGAAGAATTTAAGAGTGGAAAACAATGGGACTTGACTTGGTTTTGTTGGCAAAGTAACCTATTATGTTAGATTATAAGGATGACTTTAATTAGTAGTTAATGGGAATAATGAGTAGGGGAAAACAGTGATAAAGGCACTGCCACTGTTAAGTGATTGTGAGTTGGGATTTGAAAACAGATTTTCTGAACCTAAACTCAGAACTAGAACACCACTATACTTCCTCCCCAACCAAATTCAAACCAGAAAATCTAATGCTGTATTCTTGGGGGACGGCACTGGGATATGATCAGGGATTCACTTTTAAGGAAAAGATTAGTTCAAGAAGACCTTCACCTGGAGTTTTAATAAAGCAGTAGGGTTATATGTATTCTCTCTCTCTCTCTCTCTCTCTCTCTCTCTCTCTCTCTCTCTCTCTCTCTCTCTCTCGTTCCCAATACCTTAACCTTGAAGAACAATTGACAAGGGCATTCAGATTTATGTGCGGAGAAATTTTAGGTCACTTTGAAGACTTTCTTCATTCATCCGTCAGTGTTACTTTTTATTTCCTGACTCCTAAGAGCATCCAGTTGACTGATAACCTCCACAATGCACATGATTTCTGTATCTGTCAAGAGAGCTCTGCAAAAGGAGAGCGAGTTAGAGCTAAGTTTTGTCCTGGATAACTGACCAAGTCACTCATCAATAGTGTCACCTCTCTCAATGCAACTATCAAACAAGACAAACTATGAAAACTTAGAAAAGTTCCTGAGGAAGAAAGATACTTAAAGTCCCTAGTTCTAGTGATTTTTGTGTGCATTATTTTTGTTTCTCATCTAGGATGACCTGTTGTTCTGTGAGAAGTGAAAATGTCCTTAGTGGAGAGTTATTGTCCAAAGTATACCCATTAACTGATTGCAGAACAAATGACAATACCAAACCCCTGAGTTTTGAAACTGCTAATTTCAGCCTGCCTTTGTACTACTGCACTCAACCTAGAAAAAGGCACATGATGACTCAACCAATAGAGTATATTTATATATTTATTGCTTATCCAAACATAGAAAAAGCTTATGTACAGACTCATGTCTCCTGCTTGTTCACCACTGTTTGAAGTCCAATCAGTATCTACAAAGAGATGCTACTGCTTAAGGTGGAGGCACAGAGGATTCAAAGTTACGTGATGCCAGTCAATGTTCTAACACATAATTTAACGTCCTTCCTGAAATGTTTGTGGCTGCTAGTGATTCACAAAAAGAGAAAGCCAATGTTCCCCTTCAGCAACTGTTTCTGTTCTGTGAAAGTTAGATGGCCACAAATCTGCTGTGGACACTTCTATCTGTAATCTGAACTGCAACAGTCAGTAGGGTTTAGAAGTAAGCCTCCAATCCCTGGCTGAATTCCAGTCACAAGTTAGGGTCTCCTAATTTGTTTCCAACTTTTGCAGGACAGCAAGAAATACCAGTGGTTTTGTGTCTAAAAACACTCTATGTGCATGGCTTGCCTCTAGATTACAGCCTCCCATTGCTACTGCCATCGCAGTACTGCGTCAATAGTTTTTGCTTTGGTCCTTAATGTTTAAGAGCTTATGGTCTAGAATCATATTTCATGGTTCATATCCTACCTCTACTACTGACTTTCTATGAGAGTTTGTACAAATAACTCAGTTTCTTTGAATCTCAATTTTTAAAACCATATGTACTTCATAGGGTTCCTAGGAAGATTAAATGAGATGATATATTTCATGCACTTAACGAGTATCTTAACATAACAAGGTCATGCTAAATATTACTTGTTGTTAATATTTTCCTTGATCACTCAACTGGCCTGCTTGATCCTCTGGTCACCTAAGCTGCACACCCAGCGGAGTGGCTGCATGTGGAGTTGTGAGAAGAATGAACTATTACTCTGCTATTCCCTTCTCAGCTAAGTCTCTCCTTATGCACAGATCTTCCAGATGATGACTAGCATTCACTTACCTATCTTCCATATTCATTCTACTATTTTTTTTCATCTACTGGAGCCTCTCCATATGATTGAAACATTGACACTATCTTTAGCCTGCCCTGTGATCTGGTTTGCCATGCTTTTACCCATTAGTTATACTCACAGTTCCATAAACCCTGATTGGACACTCACAGGTGCCCATATCAATACCCCCTTTCTCTCACTATCCATTTAATGCTACCTCTACTAATGCTGAGCCATGTCAATCAATGATAGGCCAAAAGCCCCCATTAGGGATTGTCTTTCCCTTTTTTTTTGTTAGCTTGAGTCAACAGCTAAAGAAATGTGAGATGAATAAGACTAACCTTTTGCAGAGGCACCAACCTAGGTCAATATTAGAGGAATTTTTAAAATATACTTTTATTGATTTCAGAGAGGAAGGAAGAATAGAGAGATAGAAACATCGATGATGAGAGAGAATCATTGATTGGCTGCCTCTTGCATGGCCCTTACTGTGGATCAAGCCCACTACCCACACATGTGCTCTTGACCAAAATCAAACCTGGGACCTCAGGTCAATATTCTATCCAATGAGCAAAACCGGCTAGGGCAGTGGTTAGCAAATAGGAGCTCATGAGCCACATGTGGCTCTTTGGCCCACATGCAGACACACACAAACAGTGCGAATAAAATTTCGTGGCCCATATACAGAAGTTTGTTTTTTTCCTGGGTCAGTCTATTTTTAAAAGTGGTGTTAGAATACTCAAGGGACCAAAGAGCCGCATGTGGCTTGCAAGCCGTGGTTTGCTGAACACTGGGCTAAGGCATAGAGGAATTAAAAAAAAAAAAAAAAAAAGACCCTGTGCACTTTCCTTATCCTCAAAAAATAAAGTCCCTACCTATAGGCTGTTGTCAGGAATTCCATAGCTAAAATTGTCTCTAATTTAAGAACACAATCTTTGGCTCAGGTAAAAGCCCACTAAAGAGTTAACATCAATCCACTATTCAACAAATACTGCCAAAGCCCCTGTATGATTACTTTCAATATTCACTTTATCTAATAGGCCAACCTATAAACAGCCAATTGCAGCAGAATCATGATTCATATTATCAACATTTAGTGGCTCCTACCCTGATCCCACAGACCATAAGAAAGACAAAATGGTCCTCTTTTCAACATCACATACTCTTTTTTTTTTCCCCCCAAACCACCAATTATCATTTCATATATGTAAGAAGTTCTAAAAGTAGTATAAGTTTATAGGTATTTTTCCCCACTGAAAGATATTCATGAAAATAAAAGTGATAATGGAAGTTTGAGTAGGTTGATGCTTCAAAGAATGATTCACAGGAGAACCTGGAAATAAGTATAAACAATTCCAAGCAGATGTGCATTTTGTAACTGTATGCACACACTCATGCTTAAAATGATAGAGATGGAATGTGCAAATTAAAGGCAGGGAGATGGGGCAGAAAGAGGTGAGGTAAGATGATATAGAACAAGATAAATTTTAAAAGATGCTTACTGAAAAAGTAGGGAAATAAAATGAGGTGAACAGGGGAAATTACAGAGCAAAGGAGTTAGAATAAGTCCACAATTTTAATCAAGCATATTCATAGAGGAACAATTAAAATTTCACACTAATACATTCATGTTTTGGATATTAAGACTTGTAAATTAAAAGGTTAAGTTCTTCTCATTGTTGACAAATACCACTGGTACTGGAACAATCTAACCCAAAACAGTATCCCTATTTTTAGATGGGTAGGTCTATGGAGTTGTGATAAGAGGGGTTTTTATTTGAAATGTTTATTATTCAACCAAAGATAATGTCACAGAATTATTTCTGTAACATTTTTAAAAATGATCTGTCACTTGATGAAAAAATTAAGTATAAAAAATATGAAGTGAAAAGTCTCCATCTCATGCCTTTTTAAAATTTTCTGCACAATTTCCAATCTCACAGTTAAATGCTCTTTTTCATTTCCTGTGTACCTGACTGGTAGTTTTTAAGATCATACAAATATCAACAATTATTCTCATTACTCTTCCACTTTTATAAAAATGGCAGCATACAAAACACAATTTTTTGAAAAAAATTCTCATTTAACTATACTAGTATATGTTGGAGATCTTTATCAGTGAATCCAGATATTTCTCATTTATTTTAAAACAGCTATATAGTAGTTCATATTATGGATGTACCATATTTACTGAGTAAGCCCCTAATGACAGACATTTGCATTGCTTATGGTATTACAAACAATGCTGTAATTAGTAATTAGTTTACTAATTACATATATATATATACTAGAGGCCCGGTGCATGGATTTGTGCACCAGTGGGGTCCCTTGGCCTGGCCTGCAGGGATTGGGCTGAAACTGGCTCGGGTGTGTCATTTGAGAACTGCAGCTGCCAAGTTACTGCAGCTTGACAGCTCCTGCATTGAACGTTTGACCCATGGTAGTCAGTGCACCTCATAGCTACTAGTTGGAGCATCTGCCCCCAGTGGTCATTGCATGTCATAGCTACCAGTTGAATAGTCAGATGGTCACTTAGGCTTTTATATATATATAGATATAGCAATGCATATTTCATTTTGTACCTTGTGAGTATATTTGTAGATTAATTTCATAGAAGTGAATACATTTAAATATTGATTTCACTAGATTGAACTGCATACAGATTGTGCCATTTTGCACTCTTATCTGCAGCATGTAGAAGCATCTATTTCCCTTATACCATAGCCTCACTATCCTTTAGATTTGTTTCATTCTGAAAAATTGTAAATGGCATATCAACATAACTTTAATTAGCATACCACTTATGAATAAATATGATTAAATTAATTACAAAGGCCATATGTACTTATTTTTCTGCATACTGTTAATACCCTTTGCCTATTTTTCTACTAGCTTACTTTTTCTTATTTGTTTGGGGATGCTCATTATATATTAAGGTGATTAACCCTTTAGTATGAGTTGTCTCATGGCATCTGGTGTGCACTGGTCTCTCCATTTTTTTTCTTTATGGCTTTATTACTCATTTTTGCTTTTGTGTACAAACTTGCTCAAACTCAAAATGCTTAGTATTGAGGTTTTTAAAGTGTACTTATTTCTAAGGGCAGCTTTACCTCTACATATGCTCAACAACATGCTTCCTAAAGCTGCATGATGCTGTAGTTGTATGTCTCTTTAAGTCAGATGCACTGTCTTCAGTGTCTCCAGGCTAAATGTTCTTCAGTCACTGTTGTAATGGTAGTGCATTATAAACTACTTTTAATGAGGAATAGCACTTTTTCTTAAAATATGAGCTGAAAATGGAACCCATTTATTTACACAGAAAAAAAATTAAAACTCCACCTCCTATGTAATCATAAATGATATTAATAGTTGAATATTTTGTACATGGTATTACAGATAGTATTGCCATATAAAATTTAGTATAACCAATTAAATTTTAATTTTGGATAAATAGTAATTTTTTATTATAAGCAAATCCCAAATATTACATGATTTAAATATATATTAAAACATTACTCTTTACCATCTGAAATTCAAATCCTGTTTTTTTATTTGTTAAATCTGACAAATATTATATTTTTATATTTTTTCAGAAACCAAGATCCTATGACTATGATTTGCTGATTTAGAAGCATGTGCTCAACTGATAATTCATGGAATTTTAGAACATGATAATAAAAACCTTCAAGATAGATAAGAACTTTAATATAATCAAATTTAGCCACATACTTTATAGGTAAATGCTATCTGCAATGCCCTCCACAAGCAGTCATCTATCTTATAACTTGACACTTTCAGTAGCAGGAAACTGTCACAACCTAAATGACAGCTCATTTGATGTTTGCATTGATCATTTAGTAAGCCATTTATCAAATTAAACCAATTCACTTTCCTTGACACTTTCTTCTATTCATCCTAGTCTTAGTGGCCACTGAAAACAAGTTAAATCCCTCTTTCATATGTCAACCCTTAAAATATCTGAAGACAGTAGGCCACTCTTGAGATTCTTTTTTTCCTTTGATAAATATTTTCAGTTCCTTCAAGTGTTTTTAGAAAACATGGTTTCAAGCCATCTCATGCACTATCAAATAGTGATTTTTATACCTTCTATGTGTCAGGCACTGTGCTAGGTAAAATGGCACTATAATGAACAGTATAAAATCCCCCACTACTAAAGACATTTAGTATAATGGGGGGAATGGAAAACATTTACAAAGTTCTGTGACAAGTGCTATAAATAGGATACTTTAAGGATATGGAATAAAAAGTATCTAAATATACTTGAAAGAGACAAGGCCTAAAAGGTGAAAAGGGGAATATTCATAGACAGCTTAGCATGTGATGCCTGAGCAGAATCTTCAAAGTTCTAGTGACAAGTAGAGATGAAGAAAGTAGAGAGACTAAAGAAAGATTCAATAGTAGAAATGTTAGGAAATTGTATGTAACATTGGGTGTATGGAGTGAGGAAAAATGAATCAAGGATGATTTTCAGGCTTCAGAATATGGTTAAAGCAGATGGGGGCCATGATCAGAGATTAAAAATACTCATATGAGAAGAGGTTTTATTGTGTGAGCACTACTGTGGTAGTAGATAGTGACATATGGGATGGAAACAATGACTTTAATATTTGATGTCTTGAATTTGAGATACCAGGAGCACAACCAATTAAAGAATCAAGTGAGCAGTTAAAAATAGAAAAAAAATGTACATGTGAAAACCAGAGAAAGGTTCTGGCTAAAGGTGTAGATTTGGAAATCATGAATTTTCCATGTGGAATTGTAACTGTTGTCTTTATGGTATAAAATTAGAAGGAAAGATTTGTCTACAAGGTAAGACCCAGAATTTAACACAATATTCCAGATGTAGTCTGTAAAGTACAAAAGACTATGTGATATGGGTCTCCTCCATCTAAAAACTGAATTTCACTTGATATATCCTAGGATCAGACTAGCTTCCTTAGCAGTACTGACATATAAAAATGAGTGAAAATATTTAAATTTTTTATTCATAACAACTGCTGTATTTTTCCAAATGGATATGTATACAGTTGGTTTTCTGGATATAAATATATAACCTGGTATTTATCCATGTTAAACTATATCTTGTTAGGTTTGACCATCATTCTAGTATATTCAGATCATATAGCATTACATCTTGATTCTGTCATTTAATTTACTTACTATTCTTTCCAGTTACTTCATACACACATATTTTATAAGTATGCCTTTCATAGCAGTCTATTAATCAGTCCCTTTGGCTGTGGCCACTCAAGCATCTAATAATTTCCCAAATTCTACTAATAACTAGACATATTTCTCCAGTTTTTCTACATTTATCTCATTCCATGCCTATAAAATATGAACTTGAATATCATTGATGAAGTTCAAATTTACTTGTATTGTGAATTTCCCTGATTTCAAAGAGTAATAAACTATACTGATATGATTCATTTTAGTAAAAGCAAATTAGCTCCTAGTGATTGCTTCTAGTGGCTCATAAACTATCCTATCTAATAAATAGTAATATGTAAATTAACCATCATTCCACTATACCCACAAACCACGTCCACCAGCCAATCAGGAGCAAGTATGCAAATTGACCCAATCAAGATGGCTACGGCCATGGAGAGAGCAGGAAGGAGACTTGGGTTTCCCTAGCGATGGAGGAAGCCGAGCTTTCTGCACCCCAACGCTGGCCCAGGCTTCCACTTAAGGCTACAAAGTTTCAATTACAGAAGATAAATAAATCCCAACCGAAATGGCTGCTGCCACAGAGCAAGGAGAGGCTTGGCTTCACTCCAGGCTACAAAGTTTCAGTTGTAGAAGATAAATCCTAGATACCAGGGCCTCCACTTGGGTCATGAGGGGATGTGGCCAGCCTGCAAACCACCACAGGCCCCTTTCCCAGGCCACCCCATACCCCAAGGGAACCCCCACCCTGATCCGGGACACCCTTCAGGGCAAACTAGCTGGCCCCCACCAGTGCACCAGGCCTCTATCCTATCTAATAAAAGAGTAATATGCAAATTGACCATCACTCCAACACACAAGATGGCTGCCCCATATGGTCAAAGATCCTGCCTACATGTGGACATAAGATGACCACCACAAGATGGCCATCAAGGGAGGGCAGTTGGGAGGCACCAGGCCTGCAAGGGAGGGCAGTTAGGGGTGATCAAGCCTGAAGGTGACCAGGCCAGCAGAGGAGGGAAGTTGGGGGCAAGCAGGCTAGCAGAGGAACAGTTAGAAATCAATCAGGCTGGCAGGGGAGTGGTTAGGGGGTGATCAGGCAGGCAGGCAGAAGCAGTTAGGGGCAATCAGGAAGGCAGGAAGGTGAGCAGTTGGGAGACAGCAGTCAGACATTTCTCAAGGGGTCCCAGATTAGAGAGGGTACAGGCTGGACTGAGGAACACCCCCCTCCTGTGCATGAATTTTGTTCACCAGGCCTCTAGTGCTTATAACAAATCATTCTGTAATTTGGCTCAGGATCATTGTCAGGCTCACTGTTGTCTCTTAAATGTTGAGATGCTTCTTGTTTATTTCTAATTTTTCACCACCCAATTTATAATGAAGGTAAAACAAAAGTATTTACATCTATTAAACATGTTCATAAAACATTTTTATTGAGTATGTAAGAGATTAAGGCTTTAATGTGAAGAAAATAAAATAAAAGTAGATAGGTATGGTAGCCTTTAGGGCAGTTCAGTTAAGCAATATTTGTCAATGCCCTAAATACATCATTTGTTTGACCCTGAAGACTGGAATGTAAGTCATGTGAAGAATTCCTAGGACCCTCCCTGTGTGGCAAAGCAGTCTTGCTTAAGAAAATCATAAATAGTTCAAAAAAATCAGGCCAGAGAATTCGCAAGTCATCAACTACATAGTGCACAGAACAGAATACTGGGCCCTAATCTTGCTACCCCTTGATAGAGATTACACATCCTCCCTCTTCTCTTGGGAGAATCTCATTAAGAGCAAATAAAAGGTAAAACAAATGAGCACAGAAAAATCATCCTACCTTTTGGCAACTCACACCTATTGGATACATAATCCTGAAACTGGTGAACATCACATGAATTGTGAACAAAACCCACAATCACAATTTTAAACATAGCAGTCACAATTAATATACTTATTGAGTGTGATATATAAAAACTTAGAGTTATGAAATGAGTGACTAGAGTACAGTGAGCTTGATCAAGAAAAACCTCTAAAAGAATTGACTATTTTTTAAGTAAAAATTGTATTTGGTTAATTATACAACATGATTTCCCCCCTTTATTGATTAAGGTATTATATTTGTATAATACCCCATTGCCACCCCATCCCCTCACTAGTGCCCTCACCCCCTGGTGTCTGAGCCATTGGTTATGGTTATATAATGTTTGCTATAGATAGCAAAATGATCACTATAGTCAAGCTAATTAAAATAGCCATTCCTTTCTATAGATATATCTGTGTGTGTATGATGAGAACACCTGAAATCTATTTTTGTAAATTTCCAGGATACAGAAGTAGGCTTTTAAGTAAGTTTCAATGGAAGGAATAGATTCAGATTCATAGTGTTGGGGTAAAGCCCCAGAAGTCTAAATTCAGAATCAATTCTGAATAATTGACAGATATCTCTTTTCAAATTCATAAGAGCTTTAATAGGATAAAATTACATATTATACATGGGTAAAGCAAGTGCTTATTCTCAGTGGTGGCTGGATGGGAAGATATCCACACACTTCCAGGACAGGGTCTCTTTTTGATAGGGGGTTATCAGTAAAACCATATGGTGGGTAGTCATATAGACCATCATAAAGAACAATTCATTTTTAAGTTAACAGATAACATCAGGCAGTTATCCACACTCTATATATTCATTAACCGCCTTTCTGGGGGCATGGCATTTAACTTTGAGTGGTACTCTGGCTTTCTGGGTAGTCAGCTAAACCTGAGACTACATAGAGTTAAACAGTCATATAATAGAAGATTAAACAGAGAGTCTAACATTTCCCAGATGCCTGTACTCCTGGAGCCATATTTCATCTCTAAGTGTGTTTCCCTACAAAAGATTACCATGAAGGTTGGGACAAGGGACCTAAAGGAAGGAGAAATTGACTGTATTTGGGAAGGTAGAAACAGCAAATAATTGAGCTCTTACAGTGTACAACCTGACTGTTGTTTTCTTTTTTGTAACAAATGATTAACTTAAACTTCAATTGGCTAGGCATCCACTTCAAGGAGGCATTCACTAAAAAGATTGCTATCTCAAATAAAGGCATTGCCAGCCATAGAACTAGATAAGGAGCAAGACCACCTCCCTCCACTGAAGATTCTTTGTTTTAGAGATCTTGGTTGATTTCAATAACTGACCAATTAGGCCACTTACTTTTCTTCTTCCCATGCTTTCAGTTTGTGCTCTTAAGTTTTTAAATTCACCAATGAATAGTGAGCACATGAAACTCTAGGCTCCTATTTTCTACCAGGGGTCCTCAAACTTTTTAAAGTGGGGGCCAGATCACGGTCCCTCAGAGAGCTGGAGGGCCGGACTATATGAACTACTAATTCCTACTGTAACACCTCGGCTGCGCTCACTGCCCAAAAAACCTGGCGGGTCGGATCAGACTCCTCTGTGGGCCACATGTGGCCCGCGGGCAGTAGTTTGAAGACGCCTGTAACCCCAGGCCCAAGCATGCTCCCTGCTAATGTTCTCTTTCCCTTTTATCTTGTTGTGTAGCCTCAGGTGTGCTGTGTGATTTCCAGGTTCTGTAAGTAATAAATCTTTATTTTTTCTAAGTTTCTTGATGGCTATTGCTGAGGGCAACTGCAATCATAGTAAAACTCAGCCAATGGTTATTGACAGGTGAACAGCAGCACAAAATAATTCCCATAGTGGACAGGACTGCATGACTGCCCCAGTGGTTGGCAAACTCATTAGTCAACAGAGCCAAATATCAACAGTACAATGATTGAAATTTATTTTGAGAGGCAAATTTTTTAAACTTAAACTTCTTCTAATGCCACTTCTTCAAAATAGACTCACCCAAGCTGTGGTATTTTGTGGAAGAGCCACACTCAAGGGGCCAAAGAGCCCCATGTGGCTCATGAGCCGCAGTTTGCCAACCACAGCCCTAGGGGAATGCCATTTACATGCAACTTTAAACAACACTTAACACAGTTTTGGGTAACACCATCTGGGAAAGGAGCACCACTTGCTTGGGGTCTGTTCCAATGCTGTACTCTTGTGCATATTGCCTCTGTTGTGTGTGGCCTGAGGTATCCTACCCAAATGGTCACAGCTAACATAACAATCCAATAATCTCCCTGGCCTAACAAGAAAATTGGACCACTAATTGTAACAGTCCTAATTGAGTAGAAATGTACATGAGTGTCCTGGTCAAGGTGAGGTGAGGAGAATAGACTATATAGCAAGGCTATTGTCACCACCCAAAGAGAGGCTCTGGGTTAAAGACAATAGGAAAATATTCCTGTAGGTGAGGAGGACAAGAGACCTCCGCCTGAAATACTGAGTCAGTGGCTTATGTACAGACTATGTTTTCTAATTCAGAAGAGTAAAATAACCTTGTAACCAGAAACCACCAGAAGTAAATGGCACCACCAGAGGGAAAATAAACCAGAAGTCTGCCTATGGTCTCTGTGTCACCACTTCACACAATACTATCACTCTTTGTATGCTGACCTGATAGGACATCATGGGTCCAATCTCTGGCATGTGTTGCTAATACATTAATTGACAAATATAAATGTCCTAAATGTCTGGTTATCAGTATCTTTGAAGAACACTTAAGTGTTACACCACTTCTTTGATAAGGGTAAAGTCCCATGGAAGCTTCTTGGGCATTGCTCACTGCCATGCAGACCAACATGCCAAGATACTGTTATTACACTGCAGAGGCATTGGAGCTTTTCCCAAAGGTTCTGTGAATATCTTGCTACCAGAGGCAGACCCCAAACCCAGAGGGGACCCTTGGGACACTCTGGAAAGGAAAGCAGCCTCTTATGAAGAGGGCTCAGGGCTCACAGTAACATCCAAAATTTTTCAATAAGAACATGAAAGATTAAGGTATTATAAAAGGAGAAATTCTGGAAACTAAAATGTAAAAAAAAAAAAAACACTATACTTTAGTCAGCGATTTTCAACTTTTTCATCTTATGGCACAGAAACTGATTACTAAAATTCTGTGGCACATAAAAACTGTATTTTATTTGCCAATCTCACAATATATATATATAATTTTGATTCATTCACACAGAACAGCTATAATTGTGTTGAGTGTTGTCAGCTTTTTTATTTCAATTCTTTATTGTTTAAACTTTAACAATAAAGTGTTTCCCAAAGTGTGATACTCGAACTCCCAGGGTTACAGGAAGAGTTTGGTGGGGATATGCACTGCACCGTGCTTAGCTGGGCCTAATTCTATGTCCTTATGAGTACGAGGGGTACTCAGCGTTATGAAAATTATAGAAGGGGTACACATATGTCAAAAGTTTGGGAAACACTGGTTTAAAATATTACATGAGTCTTCTTTTCCCCCCATTGACCACTTTCCAGCCACTCCCACCCCCCAGCACATGCCCTCGCCCCTCAACTGTCTGTGTCCATTGGTTATGCTCATATGCATGCATATAAGACCTTTGGTTGATCTCTTACGCCCCTGTGGGGAAGCACAGGACTTTGCTGGAATGCCTGTAAACAAGGATTCTCTGAAAGCTCGGGCGCCTCTGGGGAGACTTTGCCAAAGTCAGCAGTCCCTACCTTGACTTTTCCAAACAAGTCCAGTCCCCTGGGTGTTTTGTTAGAATCTCTTATGTTTAGTCTTTAAAGACACAACCTTGTAGAAGCATGTGCTTTCTCAAGGATACTTACCCTACTGATGATATGTAGTGGTTAATTTTAGTTCAAGCTGTTGTAACAATAAAAGGCTAACAAGGCAGGGAATCAAGGCTTTTTTGGCTTCTTATGACAACTAGCTCCTTAGCTTTTCTTTCACAGAAACTTGTGTCAGAGTAATCATTCATCTTTTGTTCAGGGTTTGCTGGTCAGCCCCAGCATCACCCCCTAACTCTGGCCTTCCCTCATAGATAGACAGTCTGTTCAATGCTTCTATGTCCCTGGTTCTAGTTTTGTTCATCAGTTTATGTTGTTCATTATAGTCCACTAATGAGTGATATCATGTGATATTTATATTTCTCTGACTGGGTTATTTTGCTTAGCATAATGTTCTCCAGGTCCATCCATGCTGTTGCAAATAGTACTGAGAATTCCTTCTTCTTCTTCTTTTTTTTTTTCAGCAGTGCAGTATCCCATTGTTTAGATGTAACACAGTTTTTTTAATCCACTCATCTGTTGATTGGCACTTAGGCTGTTTCTAAATCTTAGCTATTGTAAATTGTGTTGCTATGAACATAGAGGTGCATATAACCATTCTGATTTGTGTTCCTGTTTTTTACGAAAGGATATTTTCATAGAAGTGGGTTTACACTTTCATTTTTTTTCATAAAAATGAAAGTTACATTTTTAATTTTTTGAAATATATATTTATTGATTTCAGAGAGGAAGGGAGAGAGATTGAAACATCAATGATGAGAGAGAATATTGATTGGCTGACTCCTGCACACCCCACACTGGGGATCAAACCCGCAACCAACTCGGGCATGTGCCCTGACCAGGAATCAAACAGTGACCTCCAGTTTCATAGGTAGATGATCAACCACGGAGGTACACTGGCCGGGCCCATTTTTAAATTTTGAGGAAACTCCATACTGTTAATTACAGTGACAGCACCAGTCTGTATTCCCACCAGCTGTGCAAGAAGGTTCCTTTTTCTCCACATCCTTGCCAGCACTTGTCCTTTATTGATTTGTTGATGATAGCCATTTTGACAAATTTGAGATGGTGCCTTATTGTTTTGATTTGCATCTCTCAAATGATTAGTGACTTTGAGCATGTTTTTATGTTTCTTGGCCTTCTGTATATCCTCTTTCATAAAGTAACTATTTAGGTCCTTTGCCTATTTTTTATTAGATTGTTTATCTTTCTTTTGTTAAATTGTACGAGTTCCCTATAAATTTTGGAGACTAAACCCTTATTGGAGATAACATTGGCAAATATGTTCTCCCATGAAGTGGGCTTTCTTGTTGTGCTGTCAGTTTTTTTATTTGACAATCCAAGGGAAAAGAGATCAGTTCTTTTGGCTAAATAGTCAGGTACTGCATGTTTTAAAATTTATAGCAGCACACCTGTGTGCCATGGCACACTGATTGAAAATCCGTCTTAACTGAAATTCAAACCATCTTCTCATTTTCCATGTGAAAACAATTCTCATTGACAGAGAATATAGGAATCATGTAAGAGGTGAATAATTGTGATATAACTTTATCTAATATATTTCAAATAGGAGAATTTAAATGAATTCTGGTTTGCTTGTGACTGGCTCAGTTTTAACACTGAAAATGTCCTATCCTGGAAAAATTCTGAGTCCTGGGAAAACTTTGATGGTTGGACATCTTGGCTTTAAAAACCCTATTTATATCCCTAGCATTTGTTTAAGGCCTCAGGTAGGATGTAATATTAGTTTCCCCGAATTTTTTTTAAAATATATTTTATTGATTTTTCACAGAGAGGAAGAGAGAGGGATAGAGAGTTAGAAACATTGATGAGAGAGAATCATCGATCAGCTGCCTCTTGCACACCCCCCACTGGGGATGCACCCGCAACCAAGGTACATGCCCTTGACCGGAATCGAACCCGGGACCCTTCAGTTCCCAGGCCGACTCTCTATCCACTGAGCCAAACCTGTCCGGCGGTCCCCGAATTTTTTTGATTGGTCTGTGCTTCTCTCTCCTGTATGGTCATGTCACCCCTTTAATGCAGCATCCCAAGGATCACAGTCTTTTTTTTTCTTAATTTATGCCCTTTATTCATCATTATTGAGGTCATATTTTAAAAGAAATTATCTTTGCAGGAACTCAATTTTACAAAGCTAAATTAATCTTACAGAACTATGTTATAAATCATTACATTGCACTCAGAATACGTAACTGTATTCATTTTCTTAGGGCTGCCATAACAAAGTAGCATAAACCAGGTGGCATAAAAGAACAGGAATTTATATACTCAGTTCTGATTAAAAGTCTGAAATAAAAGTCTGACATGCTCCCTCTGAAGTCTCTAAGGATGAATACTTCCTTGCCTCTTCTAGCTTCTGGTGATTGTGACAATCCTTTGCATTCTCTGGCTTATAGGCATCATAGTTCAAATCTCTGCCTCCATCATCACATGGACATCTTCTGTCTGGGTGGGTTTATGCCCAAATCTTCCTCTTTTTATAAGGGCACCACTCATTGGATTAGGGGCCACTGTACTCCAGTATGATCTTATCTTAACTTGGTTGCATCTACAAAGACCCTACTTCCACACAAGTTCCAAATAAACATGAAGTTTGGAGAGAACAGTATTTAACACAATAAAGAAACCTATAGTAATTCATACAATAATTCTAACATTATCAACAGGATGTCAAATCCTTTCTCCATGTCTTCCATTTAATAGTTTTGTATTCCTTTTAGATTATACTATTTAATCATAGTCATGATTACATTTCTCAGCTGTCACTCCACTATCATGGCAAATCCAGCTCTGGGAGTTCATAAATTCTATTTAAATTCTGTGATTATCAGTTTATTTAACAAATGCAGAAGAAAAGATCCAGAGAAAATGACTTGGTCTTTTTATAGAACAAGTCTCAAAATATATCTGCAGGAATTTAGTTCTTCAGTGATCTCCAGGCTAGACACTCTTCTCCAACCCACAGGATAAATGTGACAAATGAAGTTGTTAACTAGTAGAACCATGAAACCTGTATTTCCATGCAGATAAATTATTTAGTGCTAGGACTCCTGATATTTTGACCAAGCAATTCAACCAGGCTGTATAGACAAATGTTTTTTATACCCAGTAGTATCCAACCACAGTGTCAAAACAATAAAACCATAAAAAACAGTTTAAGTCCAGCTGTAGTGACTCAGTGGTTGAGCATTGACCTATGAACCAGGAGATCACAGTTCATTCCTGGTCAGGGCATGTGTCCAGGTTGTGTGCTTGATCCCCAATCGTGCAAGAGACAGCTGATCAATGATTCTCTGTCACCATTGATGTTTCTATCTCTTCTTTTCCCTTCCACTTGGAAATCAATAAAAAATATATTTTTAAAATGGCTTAATGACATAGTAAGTAAAAAACTTATTTTTTGAATAATAAATTTGTATTGAGTTAAACCAAGAAAGAATTTTATTTTGCTAAGTCTTATTTAATACTAGAGACCTGGTGCATGAACTTGTCTAAAAGTGCAGTCCTTTGGCCTGGCCAATGATCAGGGCTGATCAGAACCATGGGAGGTTGGCTAGTGTGGAGAGGGTACATGGGAGGTTGGCCAGCAGGGGGAGGGGCTGCAAGAGGTTGCCACCCTGATTGGGGTCATTGGGCCAGCTGGCTTGGGAAGAGGGTGCAGAGGCCATTGGATATTGGCTGTGGGAGTGCCCTGACCACAGGGGGCAGCTCCTGAATTGAGGGTCTGCCCCCTGCTGATCCATGTGCATCATAGTGACCATTCATTCAGCCATTTAGTCATTTGATTGCTTAGGCTTATATATATATAGATTCTCAAGTGTAATCATTATGATCTTATTTATAACTAGAGGCCCAGTGCACAAAATTCATGTATGGGTAAGGTCCCTAGCAGCTGCCCGCTGCTGCCTGGGGCCTTCCTTCATTCTGTGCCACCCCAAGTGGTTAGTGCACATCAAAGTGAACAATTGAACTCCCTGTCAGTCAATCTCCCAAGGGGACACTTTGTATATTAGGCTTTTATATATATAGACTAGAGGCCTGGTGCATGAAATTTGTGCATAAGGTGGTGTTCCTCAGCCCAGCCTACACCATCTCCAATCTGGGGCCCCTGGAGGGATGTCTGACTGCTCATTTAGAACAAGTCCCATTGACATCTCTTTCACAGTCCAGGACTGCTGGCTCCCAACTGCTCGTCTGCCTGCCTGTCTGCCTGATTGCCCCTAACCACATCTGCTTACCAGACTGATCAACCCTAATCACTCCCCTGCCAGTTCAATTGCTCCTAACTTCCCTGCCCTGCAGGCCTGGTCACCCCTAACTGCTCTCCCTTGCCAGCCTGAGTCCCCCCAACTGACCTCCCCTGCAGGCCTGGGTCCCTGCCAACTGCCATTCCCTGCAGGTTCAGTCGCCCCCAACATCCCTCCTCTGCCATCCTCATCACACCTAACTGCCCTCCCCTGCAGGCTTAATCACTTCAACTGCCCTCCCTTGCAGGCCTGGTCCCTCCCAACTTCCCTTCCCTGATAGCCATCTTGTGGTGGCCATTTTGTGTCCACATGGGGGCAGTTTCTTTGACTACATGGGGGCATCCATCTTATGTGTTGGAGTGATGGTCAATCTGAATATTACACTTTTATTGGACAGGATAGAGATCTGGTGCACAGGTGGAAGGTGGCTGGTTTGCCCTGAAGGGTTTTCTGGATAAGAGTGGGGGTTCCTTTGGGGTATGGGGACCCTGGATGAGGGGCCTGTGGTGGTTTGCCAGGGCCAGCTGGAAGCAGGTATCTGGGATTTATTTATCTTCTATAATTGAAACTTTGTAGCCTTGAGGGGAGGACAGCATCAGCCAGGGCAGGTGGAAAGCTTGGCTTCCTCCATCACCAGAGAAAACCCAAGGCTCCTGCTAGCTCAATCTCTGTGGCAGCTGCCATATTAGTTGGGTTAATTTGCATACTCACTCTGATTGGCTGGTGGGCATAGCAGAGTGATGGTCAATTTGCATGTTTCTCTTTTATTAGTGTAAATACCAAATGTGGTCAAACAGTATTTCACTGAATTGATAAAATAACTACTACTCTGTGTTGTGCTATTTATATTTGATTAGGAATATATTCTTTTTTTTTCAAAAGTAGGAAATTAAAGGGATGAGATTCTAATTGGATATAGAGGTCAGGAAGTTTAAATGGGAATTCCCCACAAAAGTCATAAAAGGATCAGCTTTAGAAAACAGAAGTTAAATTGAGGGATTAAGAATCATTAAACTTTATGCTTAAGGTTGAAACACACCCAATTGTTCTTCCCTAAGATCCATTATCACTTTGAGTCTTGAAATGACTGTGTGAGATATTCTTGTTACTCCAAGTATGGATATGCACCAGCATTAATAGTCACCTGGGAGCTTGTTAGAAATGCCTCACCCAGACCTACTGTATTAGTGTTATATTGCTATGTTGCAAATTGCCACAAATTTAGCAGCTTAAAACACATTATTATTTCATAGTGTTCATGGGCCATAAATCTGGGCACAGCTTAGCTGGGTCCTCTGCTCAGGATGTCACAAGGCTTCAATCAAGATATCAGCCAGGGCTGGGGTCTTATTTAAGTCAAGGAGTCCTTTTTCAGCTCATATAGTTGTTAGTGGAATTCATTTCCTTGTAGCTATAGAATTCACAGAAGCTTTCTTCTTTAAGGCCAGCAAGACAATCTCTGATATTCCATTTCTGACCTCTAGACCCTCTTTTAATAGGTTCCCTTGTTAGGTCAGGCCCTCCCAAGAAATCTCCCTTTCATTAATTCAAAATCAACTCATTTGGGACCTGAATCACAAAAGTAAAATTCCTTCACCTTTGTTATTTAACATGACCTAATCATGGGAGTGACATCCCACTATGCATAGGTTTTGCCTATACTCAATGGGATGGAAGTATACTGTGCATGTACACTAGGGGGCAGGGATCTCAGAAACCATCTTATTCTGCTTACTATAGCTACTGAATCACAGTCTTCATTTAAACAAAGGTAATCACATGCATATTACATTTTGAAGCATTGTGATATATCACCTTCTGAGTTATGAAAAAAAAGAAGCCACAAGTTAAATAATTTGTATTAATGTCATAGTTTGCTAGTAATGGAACCACTTAAATGCAAGTCTTCAGTTATTCATGGATACGAAGTATGTTCTATGTTTTACAGGTCCCAGAAAGGGAAGAGAATAAAGTCTCAGGGGATTGGGAGTTTATGAGAAGACACTATAAAAAGAAAGGAAGCTAATGTTTATTGAGCATTACTATATATAATAAACTATGCTTGGCACTGCCACATATGTCATTGCATTTAATTCTTACAATAACTTTACCAATTGGGAGATAGCATTATATTTTACTGGTGATGATAACTGAGAAACAAAGATATTAAATAAGATCATGCATCTCATAAATGTTCCTAGAATTCAAAGCAAACATGCTTGACCTAATCTATCACATCTTGGTTTCTCCAAAGTGGGAAGAAGAGGCTGCCCAAAGAGAAGGCACAGAGCCAACTGCAAAATATATCAGGGTTTTGAAGATGCCTTTCTCTTCCTGTACCTTGAAACAAACTTGGAACTCCTGGGTTCACTAGTGGTTTCTAGAAACTAGTAAGTATAGAGCACAGATCTCTCCTAGCAGCCCCTACTCCATTCATTGAGATTAACTGGAAGAAGATTATTACTTTAGTATACTGTCAATTTTTTTGTATAAAAAGACATTAGGAAACCTTGCCTGATAATGAAGAGGAAATGTGTGTTTGGTGAGTGCATTTAAGTTCTTGAAAGACAAAATAAAGATAGAGTGGCTGCCAACTAAATAGTGAGAGCTGATTTCACATTAGAAAATGTGGTGCTGCCCGTTTCCTTTTTTTTTTTTTTTCCCCTTGCAGAAGTTGACCATTTCAGATATTCTCCAGATAGCTTTCAGGATAGGACTGAACTGTTCCAAACCAAAAAAAATTAAGATTTTGTCCAACATAAAGTTGCTTTATAAAGACAGAAAGTAGATTATGGTAATCTAAGGCTAGGGTTGTTAGGGAATTTACAGGGTATGATCTAAAGGGTGTGAGGTTTGTTTCTTTTGGGGGTAATGTAAATGTTCTAAAATTTATTTTGGTGATGAATGCAGTCTGTGAATATACATTTTAATAAAGCTTTGTTTAAAAGTTTTAGTGGATGAGAATAGGCCAAATTGAGATCAAAACACTGTATTCTAAATAATCAAACTCGTGGCCTACATTTTAAATTAATGCTATAGCAGTGTGGTCAGGAAACTTATATGTAGAATTTCTCTTCACTTTCATGAAGAAGATAAAAAGGTAATCTGTTACTCAAAATACTTTTGAACCTGTGAATGAATGGACTTAAATACTTTTGGTAGAGCTAAAAAAGCAACTGCCAAAGAGTGTTATGTAAACTATTGTTGGAAGGCCTCCTTGTCCTCGTGAGCCATAAAACTCAGATGGATTTTATACAGTAGAAAGGCAGGTTTTATTTTAATCCACAGACCCAGTATGGCATCTGTTAGGTCAAAATTAGTTGATAGATGAGAGAGGATTACTTGGTTCCTCCTTCCAAACAGTAATCTCTATTCCCTCCTAACCTCCAATTATGTATGTTTCTTTAGTGCTTCTGGTTATCAGGGCTCACTTCTCTAACTCCTCCCCACAAATATCACTATCATTTTTATGAGGCAGCTGAGCATAGTGGAAAGAGCACTGGCTTTAGAAGAATTGTGATAGACTTCTGACGCTCTCAGTTACTGTGTTACCATGGTGAAATGTTTTTAACTTCTAACATTACTTGTTTTATTCCTAAGTCAGGGATGTAGTACTCCTAGAGTAGGCATAAAGTTTATGCGGTGCTCAGTAATAAATGTTAACTGTTATTATACATGCCACTCTTTGAATATTAACTTGGAACATTTACAGTTTCAGTTTTAAACAATTTTAGAGGTGGCATATAGCCTCCTAGGTTATGTGCTCATAAGTCAAGCTGCTGTTACATTTTATCTCCTTTCAGCCCAATAAGATATAAATTAGGTCACCTAATAAAATATTATAGTCTTTTCTTGAAATGTTCAATGAACCTATGTAAGTGTTAGGAAAAATGTAATTACAAATGTGATAAATGTTGGTCCTTTTTCCTTTATCAGTGAAGGATGTATGTGTGATGTATGCAGTCCATTTTAAAATAGCAAAATAAAACAATGATTGGAATACTGAAGAAAGCTTAACATTTTTTAGGTCTCCAGTTTAAACAATATGATCTATTTCACAGACTCTACAAGGTGGTGGAGATTCAGGTAAGGCTCTCTTAATCCTTTCAACTCTTTCCCAAGCCTCATGATCTCTAATTATAAAGTCATTGGGTACATGTTATAATTGTTGCCTTCCATTCCTTAGACTCTAAGGCTTGGGTTTTCTTGGTCATTTAAAGCAAAAGTCCTTTTCTTCACATCTAGCCATATGGTATAAATGATAAGTTTGTGTGTTTTGTTTAGTTCAGCCAGTGAATGGAGAACTGGGAGTTTTATATCTTTGAGCGGGGGAGTAAGGGATAAAAATGAATCCGCATTGAGGACTTTGTGTCAGGTTTAATCTTGAACAAACAAAACTGGGCCTTTACACTGAGAAGAGTAGCCTCCTCTTAGAATTATTTCTACACTTTATTATGTTTAAAAAATAGTATATTCTTTTCAACCGCAAGTTATGTTACAAAAGTTGCTTTACATAGCCTCTAGCTTTCATAATTTCCAGAAACAATTGTGAGAAGCAAATCCTTCTTGCCATGCAAAATAATAATTAAAAAAAAAATTGAAAATTCATGCCAAAACTGGTTTGGCTCAGTGGATAGAGCGTCAGCCTGTGGACTGAAGGGTCCTGGGTTCGGTTCCGGTCAAGGGCACATACCTTGGTTGTGGGCACATCCCCAGTGTGGGGTGTGCAAGAGGCACCTGATCAATGATTCTCTCTCATCGATGTTTCTAACTCTCTATCCCTCTCTCTTTCTCTCTGTAAAAAAATCAATAAAATATATGTTTTTTAAAAATTGAAATTCAGGAGACATGTTTCATATACATGTGTAGTTTTATTTTATGCTTTTAAATGTAATGTGTTTTGAAAATTTCCATGTAGATGTCATTTTTAGTATTTTCATAGTATTTTTATATATTATAATTTATATATAACTCTTCTCCATTTGTTTGGGCTTTGCACTTAATATGCTATCATAGTATGCTTTGCTAAGTCCCTCTTCACAGACCCAATAAAATAAAGTTAAGTGGGAAGAATTTGTTATTGGACTCTCAGGGCTACTTTTTTTTTTTTTTTTTTTTTTTTTTTTTTTACCATTAAATACCCTTTAGTCTATTATAAATTCTCAGCCATTTTGTTTTCATCACAATGATTCCTGGATTTCTATTATGGGAGGATAATATGGCTATAAAGAAAAAGTTGATTGCTGACAAAAGCAGAATCATTACTTGTACACTTTTATCATCCAACATGAAACCAAGTAACATGAAGCAAAATACACTGGGCAGTTTTTACCAGAAGTCAGCACATCTGTCAGGGCAGAGCTAGTAGTTTAAATGGATCTGTGGAGAGGGACTTACCAAAGCACTTTATGACTATATATTAAGTTACAAACCCAAATGAGAAGTTGTCACCTTTGTGACTTTTTGATGTGGATTTAATATCAAAGACCATGGGAGTGAAAACAGAGGAAAACTGTAGCATCGTCAGATTCTAACTGTGATTCCTTATCTTAAGTTGACACCTTGGTAAGATGAATTTGTTCTCAGAATATCTTTATGAAATTGCAACAATTAATGTACCACTTTATCAAAATGCAAATAAAGTAGACAAAATCAAAAGAATCAGCTGGGTCTTGCTTGTGAGAATTGTACCTAACATTCATTTTTGTGGTTAAAGTATTTCAATACATAAAAGAGTTGAAAAGTGCATCAATCATCACACAGATGCTTAGCATATTTGGGTCCCAATAATTGATCATTTCCATCCAAATACACTCTGTGGATAATGTCTGATAAGCTTGTTATTTCCCATGATTAACCCACACTAAAGCTCTCATTAGAGGCTTTTATGGTCCAGGTAATGAGGATTTAATTCAAAATAACCAAGATGTTTAGTTCCTAATAGATAAAAGGCTCCTCACAGGGGTCACATAAAGGAGAATGTGTCAGTCTTGCTGTTATTACCTGGTAGTAAATAGCATGGGAAAAAAGACGTGGTGGGGCCAGATGTGATAAGACAGGGCACAGCGAGGAAGATTGTGATTTGTGCCATAGAAAAATAAATATTAACTGTTATGACCATGTATGTAATTTCATAAGAGGAAACAAGAAAAGGAGGAGTTAGGAACAGGAAGAAAAATGTCAGCCAAGATTGAAGCACTGTGAAAAGTTGTGCAGGCAATAAAAGGATAAGAGAAAACTCAATAACTGGCTTAAGGAGTCCGTAATCTAGTGGGAGAAATAGACTTGACAGTGACATGTGCATGTATGAGGACACATACACACAATGACTGGAGCCTAAGTTTGGTAAGCATAAACTCCTATCTGTTCAAGTTCCTCCTGTGAACACTTTACCTATTTTAAAAACAACCCTGAGCTTTAGTTATAGTTATATCTATTTTTAATAGGTTGAAACTGTTTCAAGAAGATTAAATGTCTAGCTTAAGATTAGTTAGTAAGTAGCAAATGGAATAATTTAAACTCAGGATCAATAGCATTTTAATAGCTATTATATAGAGTGTCTGCTATATACTTTGTACTGATATTCGTTATATGTTATGTTATGTTTTATGACAATTCTGCAAACTATGTACTATAGCCATCATTTTATAGATCAGGAAGTGAAATCTAAGAGAAGTTTAATAACGTTGTAAAGTCTCTGCTATTATTGGAACAATTGAGATTCAAATCTGGGTCTATCTGCTTCTAAAACTTTTTTTTAACAATATAACTGCTCATTAGAGAAACAGAAGAGATTAACTATTAATATCTTAGGGAGCTGCTTTGGGAAAGAGCAACATTAAGAGAGGCTTTTGAAATGGTTACAACTTCAAAAGATGAAACTGAAATAAAAGGATATTTAAGCTGGGAGGACAAACATATAGAAATAGCACTATAGTACAAGGTGTGTTTTGAAGAATGGGTTTAAATGTTTTGGCATGGCTAAGACTGTAGGGGCTCTCAGACAGAAAGAAGGTAGAAAAAATAGTTGGACACTGGAATAACCACAGCATTGTAAAGAGGAGTTGAGGTATATATATATATATATATATATATATATATATATATATATATATATATATATATATATATTTGAATTGATTTTGGAGAGGAAGGGAGAGGGGAGAGAGATAGAAACATCAATGATGAGAGAGAATCATTGATCAGCTGCCTCCTGCATACCCCACACTTGGAATAGAGCTGACAACCCGGGCATATGCTCTTGACCGGAATCAAACTTGGGACCCTTCAGCCTGCAGATCGATGCTCTATCCACTGAGCAAAAGCAACTAGGGCTTTTTTCTGTTTTTAGTAAGGAGATGTTGAAGCTTTTTAACCTTATAATAGATATTATCAGATCTGTGCTTTTTCTTATTTGTCTGTTTCCCACTGCTAAAGTGAGATCGCCAAGAGAGCAAGAATTATTTTTTTCTGTGTAGTTCACTACTGTAACCCTAGTGACTACAGTAGTGCATAGAACATATTTAGGGTGGCTGTCTATAGCCTCGAGGTTTATAACCTGCATTATTTTAGTGGGTGACATTCACATAGGCTGCAATAGCAATGATGTACCTTAGAGGTGTACAGTTTTATAAACACTGGACATAATAAGCAATCAGATATTTTAAATGAATGATTAATTAATTTGCTTTAGGACAATGAATCTAGATGGGGTTTATAAGATGTATTTTAGGAAGGAGCGAATCAAATAATTTAGAATAATTAGGACAATTTTTAAGTAGTTTGGACATGAGATAATGATCTGAACTACCTAATTGGAAATAGAAAAGATAGGATATAGGCAATGCATGCATCCAGAGTGGAATTAATATTCTTTTTTTAATGATTGAATACAGAAGTGGGAGGGTTATAGGCAGGGTAGAGTTAAAATAACTCAAGGAATTTCTGCTTGAGTGCTTGGGAAGGTAATACTGACTTAGCAAAGTGAAATAAAGAAGAGAGAAACAAGATTGGTGGATGAGGTAGATGGGTAGATGATGAATTCAGATATGTGCATGTTGAGTTTGAGGCAACTGTGGGAAATTTGTACAAATTGATCTATTTACTGGCATTTAAATAAATTGGTTTGAGACTCAGCAGAAATATCATGGATAAAAAAGATTTTGAAGCTGTGGGAGGAACTAAGATGTGGAGAAGATATGGAATGAGAAAAGGAGGCAATAAAAGGTTGCACCTCAACTTGCCTGTAAAACTGGACAGTAGAAATGAAAATAAAAGCACACTAAGTAGATGTGGTCAGAATGCAGAAGAAAAGGAGCAATATATTACAAGCAGGAGATGGAGGTAGCCATCTATGCTGACAGCTGTCAAGAAGTCAAACAAAAGGAGAACCAAAAAAGTCACTGAATTTATTAATTAGAAGGTCATTTCTAAGGAAAATAAATCCAACAAGATAGTTGTTCTATGCTGGATTGCAAGTTATTAAAGAGTGAATGTGAGGGGAGAAAATGGAGATAGCCAATGCAGATTACAAATGAGCAGTTGAAGAAAACAGAAAGATGGGACTGTAACTTGAAAAAGAAGTAAGGATGAGGAACAGTTTTATAGAATAGAAGATTTGCATGATGGTTGACAAAGGGAAAGGAATCAATGGAGATAATCAAGGTAGAGATGAGTGATGAGATGAAGTGCCATAAAAATAAAAAGAGATAGGAACAAGAAATTAGCAAAAAAGCTGTTCTTGGAATATGGAAGGAAAATTCTTTCAAGAAAGGAGGAAAGAGAAAAGGATAAGTAGAGATAGAAAATAGAAAATGGAATCAAGGCAATTTTCAGGAGTTCATTGTGGATGGCCTCAATCTTCCTTGTGAAATAGGGGGCAACTCCATCTGCTAAGCTATAGATGCTTTCTTAGATTAAAAGGCTTACAGTATTTAAAATGTAAATGCCCTTATTGTTATTGGCATTTTGACAATGTGTGGTAAAATTTATATTTTTCACAGCCTTGCTAAATTCTGCTTAAATATGGTTTTTAAAGTTTTTTTTTAAGCTTAGTTTGGCAACTTTTGGCCCTTTATCAGAAAACAATCATATTAGGAAGTGATTTTATATTTAATCTTATAATATGTATGATGGTTGCTATAGAAACAATCAAATGCAAACTTTATGTTATAAAACCCCCGCTAAGTTATTGATCAGGAGGGAGGAAGAGAGTGTCAGATCATTTTACTCAAGGAGAAGAAAAAAGATACATTAGAGAGGTTGTTAGGTGAAGAGAAACCTATGGCTGGGAAAAATTACAATTATGATTTTTATATATACAAATGTTGGGCATATATAGTTGGGGCTTTATCTTTCTTATTTAAACAAGCAAATATGTTGGAATCATGAGTTCACAGAGAGTCAAGCATGGAAAATGACATGAGGCCTTAGGAGACAGAGAGCAGTAATAGATAAATCTAAATTCACAGAAGTAAAAGAAATACTAGGGCTGGGTCATTCAGTCTAAGTGAAATTAGAGCAGAACAATGCCTGAGTTTCAAAATCAAATAGAGCAACTACATAGAAAAGAAGCAGAGAGAAGTGGCAGAGCTGAAAATAAATCTTATTTAACTGGAACATAGTTAATGTAAATCTCACATATCCTTAAGCCTTTTATACTCTCACTAGTGGTCCGTTGCATGAAATTCATGCACGTTAATGGAGTTAATTAGAAGAAATATTTTAATATGAAATGTATATGAAATCTCCCTCCTGTCAGAGTCTAGGGTGCACCAAGGGACCTACAGTCAAGTTCTGCCTACCACCCTCATGCACTTCAAAAACTCAGGAGATCCAGAGCAGCCTGGCCCCACCCCCATTGGGTGAGACCCAGACCTGGCCAGCCCCACCTCTGTCAAACCCCTCCAGTTGGGGGGCAGAGCCTCAGGTCCCCAACCCGGTGCCAGGGTGGGGGTGTGGCCTGAGGTTCCCTGTCAATCCCAGCTCCCCCCCCCTCCCCAACAGTGTCACATCAGATGCACGGAGGCACTGTCACGTCCCTAGCAGGGGATGCAGGCAGGAAGCTTTACCTCAGTGTTGGGCTGGGACTCAAACAGGCAGCGTGATGTCAGCATTGGGAGTTGAAATCCCTGCCCACAAACTGCTTGTGACTGGGACACCATAACGGACAAATTAGCATAATACCTCTTTTTATGTATAGATGATAAGGAGATATCAAGTAGAAATTTGGTGTTTTATACCAGAATGTAATTAGTGTATATCAGAGGTAGCTGAATTCCTATACTTTTCTATTCTAGTACTTGGTGATGGTAGGGTGTTTGTGGAACAGGTTGGCCATAGTTAGGGAATTGAATTTCCATCTCTCCATGTCCTTGTAACATAATCTTTCCAAGATTGTAAAGAAATTAATGAAAACTCAATGTCTTAGTATAGACCAAGAGGGAACATATTGTAAGAAAGTGGACTTATCAATTATATCAGCATAGTTGATTGCAGCATATAATTACAACAGTCAAGAGTCACAGTGGCAAATGTCCAAGGACTTCACAGTAATTTTCCCCATATATAACTCCCCTTGTATTAAATCCATGCTAACCATGCAAACTTGTTTAACTGGTATTCTATCATTCAATTATTTGCACATTGTAAAGGTCATATACAAAAAGTATTAAGAATAAAATAAAAATTGACTAAGATCTAGAAAAAAACATTGTTAATATTTTGGTTAATTTCCTTCTAATTTTATGTTTTTTGGAGTTATATAACTTTAAATGGAGATATATTTGTCCAAATATACAGAAATATATGTTTAAGGTATACACAAATGTTCTGAAAATAGAACAATACTACATACATCTATATTGTGGTATTTTTCATTTATTATTCTATGAAGAACTTTTCCAAAAAGCCTTAAATACCTTTTGAGAACATGGTTTGAAAGGTTCCTTAGGAGCACATAGCATGAAAACATAAGTTATTTAAGTAATTTATTATTGTTGGAAAACTGACTTTCAGGTTTCATTTTTGGATATTCTTTTTTAAATTAAATTTATTGGGGTGACATTGGTTAATAGGATCATATAAGTTTCCAGTGTACATTTCTGTGACACATGATCTGTATATTGTATTGTGCTCCCATCAACCTTTATGAGTCAGATCATCTTCCTTTACCATATATTTGTCTCCCTTTACCCTTCACTAGAAGATGTGTAGCATATATAGTATGGCATACTACTCAGCCATATGAAAAGTTGAACTACTGTCATTTGTGACAGAATGGGTGGACCTTGAGAATATTATGCTAAGTGAAATAAGTTAGTCAGAAAAAAACAAGAACCATATGATTTAATTCATATGTAGGATAAAACTGAAACTCATAGACATTAGCTATTAGATTTTTACATTTAGAAATCTTTGATTAATACCTTTGTTCTTAAATCTTAGTGTATATTTATGGGAATATAATTTTAGAATATTGCTTTGTTTTGTTTTTTACTTTGCCTTAATCTCTTTTTCTTTATTAAGGTATTACATATGTATCCTTATCCCCCAATAGTTTTCTGATCCAGTCATCTGCTGATGGGCACTTAGGCTGTTTACAAACCTTAGCTATGGTGAATTGTGCTGCTATGAACATAGGGGTGCATATTTCCTTTCTGATTGGTGTTTCTGGTTTCTTAGGATATATTCCTAGAACTATGATCACGGGGTCCAATGGAAGTTCCATTTTTAGTTTTTTGAGGAAACTCCATATTGTTCTCCATAGTGGCTACACCAGTCTGCATTCCCACCAGCAGTGCATGAGGGTTCTTTTTTCTCCACATTCTCACTAGCACTTGTCGTTTGTTGATTTGTTGATGATAGACATTCTGATAGGTGTGAGATGGCACTGCATTATTGTTTTGATTTGCATCTCTTAGATGATTAGTGACTTTGAGCATGTTTTCATATGTCTCTTTGCCTTCTTTATGTCTTCTTTTGAAAAGTATCTACTTAGTTCCGTTGACCATTTCTTTATTGGGTTGTTTATCTTTCTTTTGTTAAGTTGTATAAGTTCCCTCTAAATGTTGGATATTAAATCCTTATCGGTGATAACATTGGCAAATATATTCTCCCATGCAGGAGAACAACATTTCTTGTTTTGTTGATGGTTTTTTTTGCTGTGCAAAATTGTATCAGTGAAGAAATTGTTTCGGCATATGTCTGAGATTTTGCTGCCTTTAGATTCCTCTAGTACTTTTATGTTTCCCATCTTATGTTTAAGTCCTGTATCCATTTTGAGTTTGTTTTTATATATGGTGTAAATTGATGGTCTAGTTTCCTTTTTTTTTTTTGCATGTATCTGTCCAATTTTCCCAACACCATTTGTTGAAGAGACTGTCTTGACTCCATTGCATTTCATGCCTCCTTTGTCAAATATTAATTGAGCATAGTGGTTTGGGTCGATTTCTGGGTTCTCTATTCTATTCCATTAATCTAAATGTCTGTTCTTGTGCCAGTACCAGGCTGTTTTGAGAAAAGTGGTTTTGTAATAGGCTTTGTAATACTGCTTGATATCTGATATTAAGTTCCCACCTAACTTTGTTCTTCTTTTTCAGGATTGCTGCAGCTATTCAGGATCTTTTTTTTATTCTGGATAAATTTTTGGAGTGTTCTTTCTAGGTCTGTGAAATATGCTTTTGGTATTTTAATGGGGATTGCATTGAATCTATATATTTCTTTGGGTAGTATGGACATTTTAATGATGTTGATTCTACCAATCCATGAACATGGTATGTTCTTCCATCTGTTTATCTCTCCCTCTATCTCTTTCTTCAGTGTCCTGTAGTTTTTTGCATATAGGTCTTTTAACTCCTTAGTTAAATTTATAACTAGGTATCTTATTTATTTATTTTTTTTTGGTGTGATGATAAATGGGATTGCTTTTTTAGTGTCTCTTTCTTTAACTTCACTATTGGTGTATAGAAATGACATAGATTTCTTGGTGTTAATTTTGTATCCTGCTACATTGTGGGATTCATTTATTAAGTCTAATAGTTTTATGGAGTCTTAGAACATTGTTTATGTACATTGTTAAAGTTTTTGGTAGCTATTGTCAAACTGCCTTAAAGGATAGATTTTATGAAGTATAGAGTTTAGATTAGATTATGAAAGTGTAAGACTTTTCATTAATAGGGACACATTTCCTTCCAGAAATATTTTAATACCTTCTGCTGCAAACAAATATGTAAAATCTATATTATCCCCCACTTACATCAGCAGTGAATACGAATATGCTTTTACATATTTGCAAGTATTAAGAGTAAAAAAAGTTGGTGTCAATTTAATTCATTTTTAGATAAGCTTGGGCATTTAAAAATATATATTTTATTGATTTTTTTACAGCAAGGAAGGGAGAGGGATAGATAGTTAGAAACATCAATGAGAGAGAAACATTGATCAGCTGCCTCCTGCACACCACCTACTGGGAATGTGCCTGCAACCAAGGTACACGCCCTTGACTGGAATCGAACCTGGGATCTTTCAGTCTGCAAGCTGACACTCTATCCACTGGGCCAAACCAGTTTCAGCAGCTTGGGCATTTTTACATGTTTATATTATATTTATCTTGTGAATGTTTTAGTAATGTCTTTGTCCAAATTCTTTTTGAGGTGTTCATTTTTGACTTATTGTTTATCAGAAATCCTAAATATATATATATATATATATAGATAGATAGATATAGATATAGATATAGATATAGATATAGATATAGATATAGATATAGATATAGATATAGATATATGTATATATATGGTATATATATAGTTATATATAGTCATATATATAGTTATATATACAGTTATATATACAGTTATATATATAGTTATATATATAGTTATATAAAGTTAACCCTTTATGTATAATGTATTTAATTTTTTTTCCTGGCACCCATTTGCCTTTCAATTTAGGTTTTAAATATATACATTTATTTATTTATAAAGAAAGAGGAAGGAAGAGATAGAGAAAGAAAAGAGAGATGGAAATATTAATGATAGAGAAACATCAACATCAATTGGCTGCCTCCTGCAAGCCCCCGACTGGGAATCAAGCACATAAACCAGTCATGCCCAACCAGCGAACTCATGGTACATGGGTTGAGGCTCAACCACTGAGCCTTGACTGCCAGGCAATTTATGGAGTTTAATGCATAAAAGTTTATCATTTTTATCAAGTATATGAATCATTCCCTTTATATTTTATATTTTAAAAATATTTTCTTACTTATACTGACTGATATTTTAATCTATTTTTCTACTTGCTTTGTGTTTGTTTGTTTTTGTTACTCCTTACCCAAGGATATTTTTCATTGATTTTTTTTAGAGTGTAAGGGAGGCTGAGACAGAGGGAAAGAAAGAATAATGTGAGAGAGACATATCTATTGATTGCCTCCCACATTAGCCCTAACCAGGGCTGGGATTGAGCATGCAACTGAGGCAAATGCCTTTGACTAGAATTGATCTCATGACCATTCAATCCTCAGGCCAATGCTCTATTCATTGAGCGAAACCAGCTAGGATTATTTTCCTACTTTTTATTATTTTATTTATGATATTAATAGTTTCTATATCTGATATGCATATGAACACATATATTTGCAAGAACCTTTTTTTTCTTTTTATACTAAATTCATTGGGGTAATATTGATTAATATGATCATATGTTTCAGGTGTGGATTTCTATGTTACATGAACTTGCTACCCTAAGTCAAATATTCTGTTACCATATTTCAGGAACCACTTTATTCCGCTCCTGCTTCCTTCTGGCAACCACCAAACTGGTGTTTGTGTTCATGAGTTTCAGTTTTATACCCCACACTAGAGGCCTGATGCAGGAAGATTCGTGCAAGAATGGGTCTTCCTACCCCTTGCTGCTGGGACCAGCTTCACTCCAGCCTGAGCCGCCTTTCTGCCTCCCCATGCTGCCCAGATGCCCGGAGCAGCTAGGGCAGTGCAGAACGCCTGCATCATTGCCATGGTAATGATGCAAGCATCCCACCCACCCTGGCCACTTGGTGCCTATGCATGCAAATTAACCCACCATCTTTGTTGGTTAATTTGCATACTCACTACTGATTGGCTAGTGGGCATTATGAAGGTATGGTCAATTTGAATCTTACTCTTTTATTAGTGTAGATATGAGTAAAACCTTACTGATTTATTTCACTTAGCATAATATTCTCAAGGTCCATTCATGTTGTTGCAAATGGCAGTGTTAAACTTTTTTCTTATGGCTGAGTAGTGTTCCACTGTTTATACATACAATATCTTCTTTATCTAGTCTTCTATTACAGGACACTGGTTGTTTTCATGTCTTGTTCAACATATATAATGCTATAATGTACATAGGGGGTACATATATCTTTTCAAATACATATTTCTAGTTTTTCAGATATACTAATATTCCCAGAAGAGGGATTGCATGGCCTTATGGTAGCTCTATTCTTAATTTTTTGAGGAATAGCCAGACTACTTTCTATAGTGGTTGAATCAGTCTATATTCCACCAGCAGTGAATGAGGGTTCCCTTTTTCCACATCCTCTCCAACACTAGTTTTTGCTTGTCTTGTTGATAATAGCCACTTTAACAGGTGTGATGTGGTATCTCAATGTAGTTTTGATTTGCATTTCCCTAAATGCTAGTGAGGTTGAACATCATTTTATGTATTTATTGGTTGTTCATATGTCTTCTTGGAAGAGTTGTATTTTCAGGTCATCTGCCTACATTTTGATTGGGTTCTTTGTTTGGTGTAGAGTTTTATGAGTTCTTTATTTATTTTGGAAATTAAACTTTTGTCAGAGCTGCTGTTTGCAAGTATTTCCCATCTGGTTGGCTACATCTTTGTTTTGTTGCCAGTTTCTTTTGCTGAGCAGAAGCATTTTAGTTTGGTATAGTTCCATTCATTTATTTTTGCCTTCACTACCCTTGCCTTTGGGCTCAAGTTCATAAAATATTTTCTACATCCAAGGTCCTTCCTTAAGTTTGGTATCTATATTTTCTTCTATATAACTTACTGTTTAGGGCCTTATATTTAGTTCTTTTATTTCTTTTGAATTAATTTTTGTCACATGGGGAAAAAACTGTAATCCAGTTTCATTCTGTTGCATGTGGCTTTACAGTTTTTCTAGCACCATTTATTGAAGAGACTATCTTTATCTCACTGTGTTTCTGGTTCCTTTGTCAAAAATTATCTATCCCTATATATGTGGTTTTATAGCAAAGCTTCTATTCTATTCCACTGATCTGTATGTTGGTTTCTCTGCCATTATGCTGTTTTGATTATTGTAGCTCTGTAGTATAATTTGACGTCAGGTAGCATGATACCTCGACCTTTATACTTTTTTTGGTGGGATTGATTTGGCTATGTAGGATCTTTTGTAGTTTCATACAAATCTGCTGATTTCTCATCCTATTTCTTTAAACAATGACATTGGAATTTTAGTGGGGATTGTATTAAATCTGTATATTGTTTTAGGTAATATGGCTATTTTAACTATGTTGATTCTTCCAATTCATGAATATGGGATATTTTTCCATTTTGTTATGTATTCTACAATCTCTTTTATAATACTTTGGTGTTTGTTTTTTTTTTGGGTTGTTTTTAGTATATAGGTCTTTCACATTCTTTAAGTTTATTTCTAGGTATTTTATTCTTTTTATTGCAATTGCAAAAGGAATTGTCCATCAGGATATTGGGTTAGCTCTTTGTCAAGTGATAGTGCTTTAAGTCAGCAACTATAATTTCAATTTAAAATAATAGGTTTTGTAATTAGTGGAAATCTCTCCAAAGTGTGAGTTGTTGATTTAGGATTTTGCTGAATCTTCAAAAATAACTGAGCCAGGGTCAGAGTATTGGATTCTACTTCAAACAATAAGCCTTACCAAGCAACATTTCTATTTTACTAATTATAACAATTAGTAGGACTATTTGAGGACTTACTATGTGCAAGGAATTCTTTTGAGAGCTTCACATGCAATCTTTCCTTTATTTCTTTAAGGAACCCTGTGAGAGGGCGTTACCACTTTGTATCCACTTTAATATGAGGAAACAGGTTTATTTAATCTATATCACATTCCTAAAGGCACATATCTACTGAGTCAGAATTTGGTAGTAATGGCTTTGACAATGCAAAAATTCTGGTCTTTGTGACACTTTTATTTTTAAAATAATGTAGGAAGGAAATTTTTCTTTTTGTCCTTCTGAGCTTTTGGCATTAATAAAGCAGATTAACAAGGGGGAAACAAGCAAAATGTTTTTAACATGTATACCTCATGTATTCATGGAAGATATCGGGGTGGGGGGGTGAGTAGCTCACAGAGGTGGCTTAGAACTTTGGTGTCAACCCATATTCATTCAATTAAAGGCAAAAAAAGATGTGTTTATAAGGTAGGGAAGTTATGGGGAGAGTATCAGAAAAAAGCATTATAAACAAGGGCAAGATTTGTTACTTAAATTTAGTTAGTACCTTTACCAATTTTTCTTCTCATGATTTCCTTTCTTGGAGAGAGAGTGAGAGAGAGAGAGAGAGAGAGAGAGAGAGAGAGAGACTTACAACTAAAATTTCTGTAAAAAATGTAAATTTTCCTTAGAAAAGGGTAACTTTTACTCTGTCTTCAGAACTTTTCCTGTGTCTACTGTTTCTCAAAATAATCAGCTAAAAGTAATTCTAATTCCAAAGACATATAATATTTTAAGGGTGGCACGTACTTTCTCTCAATAACAATTAATACTTTGATGTTCTGATTATATAACTCAATATTTATGCTATTACTCAATATACCAACCTTGAGAGTTGTTCTTTTACTTGAAATTTAATAATATTATATTTTTAAGCCTGGCATTGTGAGACTAAACCATGGATCATGGTGAATTTAGAAAGGGTGATACATCTTGACATGTCTGGGAAACTAGATGTCATTCCCTGGCACAATCCCAGTCTGTACATTGATTAGACATATTTTTAGGGAAACTTCTACAAACAGTGATCATTAGTGTTTATGATCATTGCACGAGTACCCTATAATATCCTTACTCAGAAGAGAAATATTGTTATATTTATTGTATTATCATTTGAAAAAAATACAATGCATATTCAAAATTAGTGCTGTAATAATGGCTGAAGACAAACAGGTTTTCTGATTAATATTCAATAGAAGACTCACTGATGAGGACAACCTTATTTTATTTAAATGAGTTTTTGTTTTAATATCTCTTGAACATCGTGTAGAGGGATATTTGTGCCATACAACTGAGAATTCTAAAAGCCTCTGTTCTTTACTGATTGCCCTAAAATTTTCTGTTATTATTCATCTTCTATGCAAGTCAGTGCAGGTGGCATCTCCAAGCTCATATCTGATATTCCAACAGAGCTCAGAAAAAGAGTTTTGCCCAAACTTGCATTTTACTTTTCTTACAGGTACCCAAGACATTAGAATATTTCTGATAAATTCTCAAGCACACACATTCATTGCTTTGAAGTTGAAACTTTAATTTTGATGTAAACATCAGACAAGTTGAATTAGCACATTTATTTCCTCCCTATCAAGTTTTGCCCTTCACTTGTTCATTCTGCCCAGTCTAGCAGAAGAGACTCACTATTTACAAATGATAGTAACCTGGCAGGGCCAACTCACTTGCTGTACTGGGTCCCTGAGCTGTCAGTGATACATTGTGTCAATCTTCTATGGGTTCATTGTTCTTTGTATGAGGTTCTTGGGGAGGCATTGCTTATTTCACTGAAATGTCTCCAAATCACACTTGTAATGTGGATAAGAGCATAGAATTTGGTATCAGAGAGATGTGTATTCTAATCTCTGCAATATCTGCAATACCTTGCAGAAGTCTTTTACCTCTTAAATCCTTAGTTTCCTTACCTTTTGGATAGAAATAATGATAGGTTCTATGACATGTGATATTAGGTGATTATCATAGCTCTTGGCAAACAATTTATAGTCAAAATTTATTTAGATAGTAATACTGTAACATTTTCCCCTTCCAATGCGTCTTAGGATAAAGCATACACTAATAAGTAACAGTTGCTCAATTAATGTCAGTAATTCTCCATAAAAGGGCAATGAGAACAAGAGAGAGGCAATTTGAAAAAGATCCTAGAAATTCTAAAATGCCCCCCCCCAAAGGAAATGTGCTACCACAGAAGAAAAAGTTAGTCCTCCAATAGTCAAATTTCAGACATTGTGGCAGTAAGACTGCTTAAACATTTTTGGACAACTGAAGAATTGCAAGGTAACCCAGAGATTACAGATACATCATTGTTTCTCAAAATGTAGTCTATGAACCAGTTTCATCAGACTTGTCTAGGGAACTTGTAAAAAATTCAAATTCCTAAGACGCTTGTCATTCCAAACCTACTGTTATTAATAGAATTTCTGCAGGTTAAGACCCAGGATTGTATATTCTCAAAAAGTATTTGAGGTAGATTTTTTTGCATTAAGGTCTAAGAATTACTGAAGAATTCATCTGTGTACTATATCTATAAGAAAGATCATTATAGAACCTTGTAGTGGCAGAAGCAAGTGATTGTCTCCAATTCTAATTAGTATAGCAATGATAGTGACATATTTTGCAGAGCTCTAAACTCTAATAAAGAGTAGGGGAAGGGGTAGGAGCCCAGGGGAAGTAACAATAGAATATTCTGTTCACTAGTATCTGAAGTAGTTCGAACCTCAAAGGGATAATTCTTTCTCAGTTGCCAGATCAATCAGACCCTTCATTCCAATGGACTGTACCTGGCTTGTCTCCTTCCAAAAAATACGCAGAGAATGTTCAGTCAACTCTACTTTCTGCCTACCATCTCTCTCATTGTTTGGTTTATTTAGCTACTCAGTGCCTCTTCCTTGAAAGTATTTTGACCTTCTTTTGTTGAGCCATGGCTTATATGGGGCAAAAGTAGGTATACAGTTGTTTGTATGAAAAATAGTAAAATAATCCTATGTAATAAAAAGGCTAATATGTAAATTGCCCCCTTGACTGGGATTTCAACCAGGAGTTTGACCAGGAAGTGGGGCCAGCCAGACAACCACCCATGGGCCCTTCCCCCCAGCTAGGCCCCCTAATTGGCCCCCTTGGCCCTTCCCCTTATCTGGCCCTGCCCCTTACCAACTCCCCCACCCTGATGGGGGCAAGGCCATCCCACCAACTTCCCTTGTCTCCTAACCCTGGCCAGACCCCACCCATGCATGAATTCATGCACTGTTCCTCTAGTTCAGTGGTTCTCAACCTTTCTAAAGCCGTGACCCTTTAATACAGATCCTCATGTTGTGGTGACCCCCAGTCATAAAATTATTTTTATTGTTGCTACTTCATAACTGTTATTTTGCTACTGTTATGAATTGTAATGTAAATATCTGTGTTTTCTGATGGTCTTAGGTGACCCTGCTAGTGGTTCTCAACCTATGGGTTACAAACCACAGGTTGAGAACTGCTGCTGTATAGCCTAAGACCATCGGGAAACACAGATATTTATATTATGATTCATAACAGTAGCAAAATCAGTTATGAAGTAGCAACAAAAATAATTTTATGGTTGGGGGTCACCACAGCATAAGGAACTGTATTAAAAGGTCATGGCATTAGAAAGTTGAGAACCACTGCTATAGTTAATAAAGAATGATAGAAAAATAAACTTTATTTCACATACTCACAACTATAAACCTACTTCTGCCTCATTCTGTACATACCCAGCACTATCTTGTAGGATATCCTGAGACTTTACTTCTTTTTCTTCCTCTTTTTTCACCACTGTCACCAGAGACAACAATCCTGGTTACTGTCTCTCAATCTTTTTGCAAGAGATGAGATTTTATTTTCCTACATTTTGCAACCATAAAACAATCAAGTAGAGTCCTACAACTCTCCCATGGCATATACCTGGTTTCTCTCAAGTTTCTTCCCATTGATCTCAGAAAGGTTAGAAATAACAACCTCCTGGAGTTACTGCTTTCAATTCTTCACATGGGTTTTGAAGGTTGTCTTCTTAGGAAAGTGTTTGGGTAAAGAAACTTACCCGCTGAAACCGGTTTGGCTCAATGGATAGATCGTTGGCCTGCGGACTGAAAGGTCCCAGGTTCGATTCTGGTCAAGGGCATGTACCTTGGTTGTGGGTACATCCCCAGCAGTGGGTGTGCAAGAGTCAGATGATCAATGTATCTCTTTCATCGATCTTTCTAACTCTCTATCCCTCTCTGTAAAAACAATCAATAAAATATGTATAAAAACAAAACATGTTTAAAAAAAAGAAAAAAGAAAAGAAAATTACCCTAATCATTGATATAGCATTACTAGATAGTACCCCTTACTTTTTTATTCATGTGTGCACTCAGCTTAGGGTAATAATTCAAAGATGGTAAACTTCTACTACCTATGACTGCTACTAGTCCTACAACTACTTCAATGATAATACCACCACCACCACAGCTATAACTGGTTAACATTTATTGAGTGCTTACATTGTGCCAGGTGCTGTTCTTTACCTATAATAAAGCATTTAATCCTAATAACAACAATATAAGTTATGTGTTATAATTATTACCATTATTTTAAGTGAGGAAACAAATATAGAAGAGTTAGATTACTGGTAAAAATTCATACATCTGATAAGTAATTAATGTGGGTTTTAAATCCAAGCAGTGCAACTAGATGTCTACTTTTAATTAATGCTGTCTTTTAGGGAGGAGGAAATAATTTTTCACCTCTAGGTAGTCCTGGTTCGTGCATATAGTCTTTCAGAAAATATTCATAGTGCCTGATAGTTTTTGGTTATAGCCTCCATGAAGTGGTGAGCGGTTTTATATTATTGATTTTAGTGTTGGTCCATAAAATTTTTAGAATATATTTCCTAGATAATAAATATGGCACAAGAGTTTTTCAGTAACATTTTTGTATTTGAAAACAGAATTGGAGAGCTAAGACCAAAGTCAGACTTCTATAAGCCAAACCTTATGAAACTAGAGGATAGTGTAGAATGGATGAGGCAGCAAGGTCTTACTGTAGGAATAATAATTTTCCAGTAATAGAAATATTTTCTATTTAGTAATCCAGCAGACATATTATAAATATAGATACATTACAATACATATGTATGTTGCAATAGCAATTAACTTCCTGTCATCTATCTTGAATTATTAATTCTATTTATCATGTCAAGATAGTTATTCAATGTTTGAAGGTGCAACTTATAAGACATTGATCTGTGTCTTAACACCACTTCGCTTTGTATTAAGTACTGTTTTTCATAGCCAAATGTTGACTTATGTTGTATCCAAGCCAACTAATCAGGATAAAAATTATTGGAAAGGAAAAACAAAAAGTTTAGGAACCCAGCTGAAAATTGAAATCTATATCTATTTTCAAAATAAAATGAAAATATTGGAACCAGCCAAGTATAGGTGTCTTGTGAAAACTGTATTTTGTAGTCCAGCCTTGGCAGATTTTCCCACCTCACACACTCTGCCCTTAGTATCTGCTCATCCCATTGTAGGCCATGACAACATGAGCAACAAAGAATAATCAAGAAGGTTCAGAAAAGGAATCATTACAATTTCTCACATAACCAGAGAAGAGAAGGGCGTGTTAATTCATCTTAACCTATGATGTTGGCCTTCAAATCATTCCAGCAGGAACTTAATTGCAAGACATGACAAATATAAGAGATTTGTAAAACTTAGTCAGAATGTAACTGTAGAAAGTAAAAGGGCAATTTTTTTTTCTCCATAGGATTACAAGTGCACCTGATATGGAAGAAATAGTGGCTGAATCAGAGATTAAATAGGATGTTATCAGACAAAAGATATTACAGGTGGCCCAGGAGCTCTCAAAAAAAAAAAAAAAAAAAAAAGAGAGAGAGAGAGAGAGAGAGAGAGAGAGAGAGAGAGAGAGAGAGAGAACTCTAATCAGTTCCATAGAGCCATTACTACAGAACTATAGGAATATATGGAGGCTCTCTCATTTCAACATTTTATCAAAACATGATCACTTATCAGTATGGGTGAAATTAATTTAAAAATTGTATTTAGTATAACAGAAGACAATGGGAAAGAAAGTAAGATACACTCTTCTGAGGCTCAGGAAAAACAGTTTGGTACTTGGAGACTGAAAATCACACCTGTTGATTACCTTCTGGAAGTAGATGATTTAACTGGAAAATTGATGAAGATGTATATTAACAGTGTGAGGAGTGTGGACATTGACACCACCTTTGAAGTGAGCCAATTTTAGGTCATATTTATGATAAGTTTTAATTCATTGGCAATACTGGACCGCATGAGGTTTCTAAGAGGCTATATACCTTGAAACAAAGTTTGGCCAAAGCAGGGAATGCTTGTTATGTCTTGAAAGTCAGAAGTTCAGAAATTCCAAAACATATGCTGACAGATGTGTTTTCAGTTCAAACAAATGATTGATCGGGAAGAATGTATTTCGTAGAATAACATTACTCAGTTATTATTCTCCTAAGAGAGACTGTTTATAAGACCATCATTTAGTATTTTATTTGACTTTATTGTAGCTTTTACATATAAAAATTTCAGTTTTACTTGTTTTAAATTATATAAAAGTTATACATGAAATTATTGAAACAAATCATTTCCTACACATTACTAATGAAAGTTTGTATACAAATGTTTGTATATTCACCTATTTGAAATTTTGCTGGCTAAATTTCATCACTTATCTTTATAATGTGAACACACTTCAGAGTACACTTTCTTCCATACCTGTCTTAATTGAGTTAGGGTGATTTTTGAATGGTAATAATAATTACTGGAAGTCATTTATAATTTAAGTTCATTATTTTTTATATTGAGAAAATACTTCCTAGTTATACATTTGAACTTGAATTTCTTGTTTTAAGTTTATTGTTAATATTGTTCCAAACTTCCAAATTAGGCTTACTCATCAGAACAGAATAAAAAATTACTAAGTTATCAATATACTTTAATTTTATGTGGCATTATGGTAAAAATTTACAGTGTTTTCTGGCTAATTTAGGCCATTTTGAATTCAGATGAAAAAGTTTTCCAGAAAAATCAACAGATACCCAAATATTAGTTTCCACATTTAACTTTTGTCCTTTGTTACTGAAAGTCTGATAGAGAATTGGAGTTAATATTGTAATATTTTCACTTGTGTTCAAGTTGAATTACATACTTAGACATACAACTGAAACACTTTTATAGTGATTATTTATCAACTTTTGTGTTTTCTATTGTATTAACATTAGACATGTTTGGAGGCTTTCCTATTCTATCATCTCTAAGAAATTACATTTAAGTAATTAGAGTAAAGTTTTGAAATTTTTGAAAACTAAGTTAATCAAACTATTATAGTTGTCCAGTTGTGTTCATTGAGAATATATACAAAGTTGTCAAATAGATTTATCTTGTACAATTCAGCAATAAGACAATTGTCAACACAGTTGAGAATAGCAATGGTAGTCTCTAGTTATATTTAGAATTGGAATTTGCCTACTGAAATTAGTTATAGATTATTCCCTATGATGTGAAACTGACTTGAATATGACACTATTGACTGACAACCATACATTCCCATTTATTTTGTGGGTTTTGAGAATCCAGGTATTGGATTTTACTTTTGGAAAGATTAGCTGCTGCTCTGTTTGTAAGGACTGATTCTTTGAAAGTATAATGTTCTCAAAATATAAATATATAAAGGAAAATAAAACACAGGCATGCCTAATAAACTAAAAAACACTGTGTGTATTGTAAGAAACAATGTTGCATTTAATCAGTAGAAGTAACTTCCTTATATGAATATGTATGCTTCAAGTTGATATGATTTACCTTGGAGTATTATTTAACTGAGTACTACTGATAGTAAGACCTAAAATATATATGAATTGAAAACTCAGAAAATCACAAATTGTCTTATAGTCTCAATATGAGAACATGACTAGGGAGACCACAGACTCATTTATTCATGTTGGCCTTAGGAAAGAAAGCAATCTAATGTTTTCATAACATTGATGCATCCTATATAATAAAGAACCAATATGCTAATTAGACCGAACAGCAGAATGACCATCCAGACGACCTTCTGGATGAATCCAGGGTTGCAAGGGCTGAGGCAGCTGCCCCTTGCACAAATTTCATGCATCAGGCCTCTAGTATAGAAATATGATGTTAACTTGAAAATAGATTGACAGAGGATAGAAATGAAGAATCAAAAAGTTTATTTTTTTCATTTATGATGTGTATGACTGAAGATGTTTATACTTCAGAGTTCAGTAGAATTGGTGACAAGCTTATGCATCCAGCTAACTCAAGAAAAATAGAAGGTACAAAATTGCAGTAGTTGATCTTACTAAAATTTTTAGAAACACTATCAAACTTTCTGCTCAGTTCACTCAAATTTATTTCAAAAAAGTGTTTCTTTACCAGTAAATTACTACCCTAGGAGAAAAACAGTATGAATAACCAATAGTGCCTGTCCTTATCAATATATGATCTAGTGGAAAAACAAACAAAATTATCATATAATGTGATGACTGCCAAGAGAGGTACAATTGTAATGGAAGTAATCTAATTCTGAATTTGAAGTATGAGTAAGATATAGTTAAGGAAAAGAAAGAGATGATTCATAATAGAAAGAATGGTATGTTGTATGGTTGAAAGAACAACAAAAACAACAAAAAATATCGATAGAAAATTCAGTGTGGTTAGAACCGTGGTCAGTAAACTTCGGCTTGCGAGCCACATGCGGCTCTTTGACCCTTTGAGTGTGGTTCTTCCACAAAATACCACGGCCTGTGCGAGTCTATTTTGAAGAAGTGGCATTAGAAGAGGTTTAAGTTTAAAAAATGTGGCTCTCAAAAGAAATTTCAATCATTGTAGTGTTGATATTTGACCCCATTGACTAATGAGTTTGCCAACCACTGGGTTAGAACATAGGTTAAGAGGCAGAGAGAAAAAGCTAGATAAGATTTCAGGGGCCAAATCATGATGGCTAGTGAAACATATAACAGAGTTCGGACTTTAACTTAAAGGAACAGTCTGCAAACTTTTTGTTCTCAGGACCCTGTTATATTCTTAAAAATTATGGAAGGGTCCAAAGATCTTCAGTTTATGTGTTCTATCTGTTAATACTTAAAATATTATAAATTAAAATGGAAAAATATTAAAAACTAGCGGCCCAGTGAACAAAATTTTATATGCACAGAGGTGGTGTCCTTCAGCCCAGCCTGCACCCTCTCCAATCTGGGATCCCTTGGGAGATGTCCAACTGTCAGAGGTGATCAGGCTGGCAGGTAGAAGCAGTTAGGGACAATCAGGCAGGCAGGCAGGCAGGCAAGAGGTTGGGAGACTGCAGTGCTGGATTGTGAGAGGGTTGTCTGACTGCCTGTTTAGGCCCAATCCCTCGAGGGTTCCCAGATTGGAAGGCGTGCAGGCTGGGGTGAGGGACACACACACACCCGTGTATGAATTTCATGCACCAGGCCTCTAGTAATTAATAAATAATAATACAAGAATAGACAATGTGTTTCACATAATCACAACTGTAAACCTACTTTTGTTCAGCCCTCTATAGGCTCAGAATCAAAATAACCAGTGTAGGAGCTGAATTTTTGATAGAATGGACTAGATCCTTTGGCATATTCTGAATAGAGCCTTAATTTGCCAAGCTTAGAATAATTTTTTTAAGAACTTGAATTTTTTTTAAAGAAGAACTGGGTTTACTGAGTGGTAACTACTCTCTAAATTTCAGCTAATTATAATAATCCTTTAACCTATGCCATTGGAAAAAAATTCTTAACTCCCCATATTTATAACAAAACTTAAAAAAAATCCTCAACCAAGGATATATTTTTATTGATTTTAGAGAGTTAGGGGTCATCAATATCAGAGAGAAATATTGATTTTTTGCCTCTCATACATGTCCTGACTGAGGATTAAACCTGCAATCTAATAGAGATAGTAAAGCATCAAACAGACTGTCAAATTACAGCAGGAAGGTTAGGGAGAAGTGGGGAGATAAGAGATCAACTGAAGGACTTGTATGCATGCACATAAGCATAACCAATGGATGCAAAACTCTGGGGGTGAGGGTGTGTATGGGAGTGGGGGGTAATGGTAAGATATGTACATGTATAATACCTTAATAAAAATGGAGCGGGGGTGCGGAACCCTGCAAACTAGGTATGTGACCTGGCTGGGAATCAAATACACAACCGTTGGTGTATGGGATGATGCTCCAACCAACTGAGCAACGCAGCCAGGGAACAATACCTTTTACTAAGGCACATCCATCAACCTAAGGCACAACATTAACATAGATTCACAAGGCTGTTTCTTTTAGTTTTCTAAACACACTTGCACACAAGAATTGGTCATATGCTGAACTTTTATTATTTCCTTTTACTTAGTTATAAAGGCTGTCAGGTCCGGATTAAAGCAGTGATTATTATTATTATTACTAGAGGCCCGGTGCATGAAAGTTGTACACAGGGGTGTATCCCTCAGCCCAGCCTGCACCCTCTTCAAACTAGGACCCCTCGAGGAATGTCTGACTGCCTGGGAAGTCAGACATCACTCTCACAATCCAGAAATGCTGGCTCCCAACTGCTCCCCTACCTGCCTACCTGATTGCCCTTAACTGCTTCTGTCTGCCAGCCTGATCATCCCCTTACACTCCCCTGCCAGCTTGATCAATTCCTAACTGTTCACCTGTCAGTTCAATTGTCCTTAACTACCCTCCCCTGCAAGCCTGGTTGCTGCTAACTGTCCTGGCCTGCAGGCCTGGTCACCCCCAACTGCCCTCCCTTACGGGCCTGGTCAATCCCAACAGCCCTGGACCAGGCTGGCAGGGGAGGGGAGTTGGGGGCAACAAAACTGGCAGGGGAGGGCAGTTAGGGGAGGCCAGGCAAGCAGGGGAACAGTTAGGCATCAATCAGGCAACCAGGCAGGCGAGCAGTTGGGAGCCAGCAGTACTGGATTGTGAGAGGGATGTCCTACTGCCCATTTAGGCCTAAAAACTTGAAGGATCCCAGAATGGAGAGGGTGCAGGCTAGGCTGAGGGACAGGGACAAACAACCCCCCCCCCCCACCATGCACAAATGTTGTGCACTGGGACTATATTATAAATATATATGTTTATATATATGTATCTACACTAATGAAAGAGAAAGATGCAAATTCACTGTACCTTCACAATGCCCACCAGCCAATCAGGAGTGAATATGCATATTAACCCAACAAAGATGGCAGATTAATTTGCATATACAGGCTGTGGGAGGGGTGGGACTTTTGCATCATAGCTATGACAACAATACAGGCATTCTAACCACCTCAGCCTCTCAGGGCAGAGTGGGAAGGTGGGGTCAGAGCATAAAGAGGCAGCTCTGAGGTTGGAGTGAAAGAGGTGGCTCTGAACTTTGCAGGGTCCTGAACCCTCACCCCTTCTGAGGGAGGTCTACTGCCCCCATGGCTGCTTTGCTTCCCATACCCAGCTCAAATCGGGACCCAGGTAACAGACAGAGACTTGGCCAACAGAAACTGCCCTTTCACTGCAAGGAGACTTGTTTGAGTTGTCTTGTACCCATGGTGTGGAGAAGTGGGTTTTTGATACCTAAATCCAGCCTAGTACCAGGAATGCTCAGGGCCTACTCAAGAAGGCAAATAATCCTTTCCACTAATATTTACAGGGTAAAATAAGATTGTTGTTATAGTATTAAATTTGACAGTAAAATAGTAGCCAAGTTTTCAGACTAATTTAAATTGGCTAATTGAAATAAGCAAATATTCTAGAAAAATTAATTGTACTAGACAAAAAGCTTCTCCTAAAGTGTTAACTAAAATTTTTATTGGTAATTCATCTCATGGTAAAATTATGTAACATACAATGAATCTATAGCAGTCATATTTTAGTGCAAAAAATTAAAATTTAAAAGCTATCAAGACTATATTTTAAAATTTCCAAAAGCCTCTTAATATTTAAATTTAAAAGAGGGAATAGTAGAATAATATCATGTAAGGAAAAATATCCTGTAAGTAAATTACATCTAGAAAATTTTTACTGTACAAAATTAACTTTCATTTGTAATGCTAACAACAAGACACCCATGAAAAACACACATGGTGTCAAAACAAGCCAAAGGAAAATTGTTGGGTAAAAACATGAAAAAGGATCCCAAGTCAAATTTATAAAAAAGGTCCCTTTATTAACTTTTGGTTGAGAATATGTTCGTATATTTTCAGAAAAAAACTCCAAGCCATGTGGATTTCTGCAACTGAGATGAATTGACAATACTGCTCCAACCATGAAGACAGAAGAGCATGTAACAAGTCACTCGCTGATTATTTCTGGACTAAAAAAATAAATACAAAGATAAATAAAAAAGATTCAAGCCTGGCCAAGTTTTTGTTTTGTTTGTTGTTTGTTTTCATTTCATCTGTTCTAGGTGCCCATACTCTAGGCCAAAAATGTCAAACTCACAGCCCACAATGAATATTTTTTGTGGCCCAGCCAATATAATGGTATGTAAGAAATGTTTTAATAAAAATTTCATAACTTAATTTTAACAATATCCTGCTATACATAATTATTAATAACAAACTACAATGTTCATTAATGACTGATTACTATAACGGTCTTGCATTCATTTTCCTTATGCACCTTACGCACCATTTCTCTCCACAAATACTGGCAGTGAATATTTCAATAGTTGATTCAGTAGTCTTATACTGACTTGTTTGGTGTGCACACAACAGGAAATATTTCGCTTTTGGAGTAAAATAAAAAAATTATGCTTATAAACTTATGCAGTTACTCAAGTTAATGAGTAAGTGTCTGGTAAGTTAGTGTTCTATTAAAATGTTCTATTATTTTATGTTAACGATTATTTATTTCAGCCCTTTGTATTCGACATGTCTTTATCATAATAAAACTATGTTTCTATAAAAATTGAAGCTTTTGTTTATTTGTGGCCCACATAAACATAAACCTTGTTTATTTGGCCTGTATTAGCCTTTGAGTTTGATATGCTTGCTCTAGGCCAAGTAGTTGCCAAACCTAATTATACTTCAAAACTAAGGAGTTTGTTAAAAAGGCAAAATTAGGTGTCAGCTCCATACTTTCTTAAATTTGAGACTAACTTAAATTTTATCAAATTCTCCAGATGATACTGACAAATCAGGATTGAGAAATATGAAACTGTTAGTGATGTGTCTCTTTCTCGAATATTTTCCCTCTATGTCTGTATGTTGAAATCCAGCTCATACTTTAAGAGCAGTTTGACTTCAACCACCAGTGTGGTTGCCTTTCTTGATGGAAAATCCCATTGAGACAGAAAAGTCAAACATAATTCTTAAGGTACAGGAGAGCACGGAATACGATATCCAGGACAGAAGTGGAGTAAGTAAGAGCTTCAATTTTACACTGGTGTTTGTGTGATTGGAGAGCTACAAGGGCTTTAGACTGAGTAAAAACAAAACAAAGTAACCTGCAACAGGCTCTCATTTATAAAGAGACATAGATTCCAACCACATAGCAATCTTATTTTGGGAGGAATATTAGAAGCTACTTCATGATTTGGGATTTATATTTAAAAAGAGAAAATTGTAGCTACCAAATAGACTACTACACAGTGACTTGTTACATGCTCCAAGTCTCTCTGATTTCTAGTGTCTTGCATTACAACAAATAGGGAGGGGGGGAAATCATCTCCATAGATAGAAATTGAATCTTTGTGTCACGAAGGGGCATTACTTATGGTTGATGGAGAGGAGAGCAGAAAGAGGTGAGACCTGACTAAACCGGTTTGGCTCAGTGGATAGAGCGTTGGCCTGCAGACTGAAAGGTCCCAGGTTCGATTCCAGTCAAGGGCATGTACCTTGGTTGCGGGCACATCCCCAGTAGGGGGTGTGCAAAAGGCAGCTGGTCGATGCTTTTCTTTCATCAATGTTTCTAATTCTCTATCCCTCTCTCTTACTCTCTGTAAAAAAATCAATAAAGTATATTTGAAAAGAAAGAAAGAAAGAAAGAAAGAAAGAAAGAAAGAAAGAAAGAAAGAAAGAAAGAGAGAAAGAGAGAGAGAAAGAAAGAGGTGAGCCCTGCAGGAGAGGTAAGATATACCTTATATTCTAGGTCAGCATTTTGTAACGTGTACTCCCTAGATCACCATCATGAGCACCATTAGGATTCTGGATAAAATCCCAGCTCTATTAAATTAGATCCTTTGGGAATGAGACCTAGGAACCTATAGTTTAAGAAGCTTCCCAGGTGTTTGTGATAATCAGCTATATTTGAAAAATACTGGGCTAGAGTTCTCAGGTACCTTCTCTACTACTGATTCTGTACTCCTCTAGTATGAATTATCTAGTACTAATTATTTCATCTCTTATCCCTTAGCTTTCACAATGATGCACTGTAAGATTCTGTGAACAGAGGCAGTGTTTATGCAGTAGTCTTCAATTGCCAAATATATCTTACTATTCATCTTTGGTTATTGCCCATTTCAAGAACCTATCTCTTAGAAGCAAGAGAGAGAAGCTCCAAATAAGTGATCTCATACAGAAGGGAATCGTTTGGATGCATGAAGCATTTGTGATTTAATGGGGCCCCAGCAACAAGCAGAAGCAACAGCTATATTCATTGATTCTTTTGATCCTCAGTGAGTTTAGTCTGCCCTGCAAATTATTTTGTATTTTTTCTCTTTCTATTGGCATTGACAATAATAAAATGCCTGTAGAATAGGAATGGAAGATAGATGTTGAATATAAGATTGCCACATAAAATAAATGGTGTCACTTAAATTTGAATTTCTGATAAACATCAAATAAATTTTAGTGCTAACTGTGCCCTGTGCAATATTTGGGACATATATTTTTAATTGTTTATTTGCTAAACCTGTCGAACTTAGTTGAATGAGTGAGAGAGTGAAGGAGGAAGTGTCTCTACTTTGTCTCTTCACTCATTTCACATTCAGCAAGAAAAGTAGCAGTATTTCATAGAAAGGTGTAGAGTTTTAAAAGATGAAAAGTTTTACTAAAAAAAATTTTATTTATGCCAAACTGATAACATATCAAGGAGCAAGATCTCAAATGCTCTCAAGCTTTACTAACTTAATAAATGACCTCGACCCTTCCCTCATTTGGCCTCAATTTCCCGATCTATGAAATGAGATAATTAAACTAGAAGTTTTCTCAGAACCTTCCTGCTCTGAGAGTCTGGTGCTTTATCACCTTTGAAAAGGTGTCCATGAACTGTGCTTTCTATATATGTTTGAGAGACTGTATTCATATTTGATAATGGACCTCCAGTAGGAATTTAGCATTCATGACTAACTCTATTAAGTATTTGGCTATACTTGTCATTTTGTCAATATGTATCATTGTGATGGGTAAGAAACCACTTGACACATTACCAATCCCCCTTGAATCTATAATGTGGGTCATCAATACCTCAGGGTCTGTGTGACCCAAAAGAGTACTAAAAAAAGTCTGTTACCTCCTTCTGCCTTTGTTACCATCCATTTTCTGGAGTCCCTACTTATTTAAAATATTTGCCTAGAGCTAAATCATCTGTGCATTTTTCTTTCCCCCCATCCTAGTAAAGGTTTTAACCTAATCCTCCTGTTATCATCTGAGCATGAAATTATATATTTGCCCCCATCCTAGTTAAATTAAGGAGGAAACAAATGTGTCATATTGCTGGTATTCATTTTTACACTGTCCCTCCACAGAAGGATATTAACATTATCATCCTTGGTGATGGAGTCACTTGCATTTTGTTCACCAAAAACAATTTCATTATCTAATAACCCCATGATTTTCAATTCTAGTCTGTGCTAATTGATTTTCCCCTATTTATATCTTCAGCAGCTGGGAGATATTTTCTCCAGATGAGGTAGATTTCATTTTCAAGACTTCATTATATTCAGAACTCCATTATGTCAGCAAGTTCCCCCATTAGAGCTGAAGATTAGTTCCCCAACTCCTTCCTATTAATTAATCACTATTTTTATACATGTAATAAATACTATGACTACCATCAAGAAGAAAACGATTTAGTCTTAAAAGACAGGGTTTTATTCTCTGAAAACTACTACAAACAGCATAAATATTGGCCTCGGTATGATGTTGACCATATAAATAACAGTGATTGCCTTAACTTGTTATTTTCAAGCCTAGATGAAAAAGGACAGGACATTTGCAAACTGAAAACTTTCTTGCCAAGCTAAGCCTAGATACAGCTCAAAACAGCACAGTTGTAAGCCCCTTTGTTAATTAGCATCTTATCTATACGTGTCATGAACTGTAATCTTTTTTTTTTATGACAATGATCTTTCTTTCTAAGAGGACGTAATCTAAAGCCTAAGTGACGATTGCAACCTAAGGAACTACTGAACAGGTTGCATGGGGCAACCAGGTTGGCAGGGGGACTAGTGAGGGGTAACCAAATGACTGAGCAGAAAGCTATATGGGGCAACCAGGCTCACAGGGGGCGAAGTTGGGGGTGGGTGACCTGGCCAGCAGCAGGGCAGTGAAAGGTGATCAGGCCGGCAGAGGGGGCAGTAAGGGGGACCAGTCTGGCAGGGGGAAAGTTAGGGGAGACCAGGTCAATATAGGTGGCAGTTGAGAGTGACCAGGCCTGCAGGGGTGGGGCAGTTGAGGGCTATCAGGTCACCGGGAGGGCAGTAAGGGACAATTAGACATAAAATCAGGTGAGCAAATAGGAGTCAGCAGTCCCGGATTTTGAGAGGCATGTCTAACTGCTGGTTTAAGCCAGATCCCAGGGATTGGGCCTAGATCAACAGTCAGATATTCCCCAAGGGGTCCCAGAATTGGAGAGGGCGCAGCCTGGGCTAAAGCCCCGCCCCCACCCTCAGTGCACAAATTTCATGTACCAGGCCTCTAGTATATATAAGCCTAAGTGACAATTATGATCAGTCAACCAGTCACTATCACATACACTGACCAACAGGGAGCAGACGCTGAACACAGGAGCTGCACCTTGGTGGTCAGTGTACTCCCATAACCAACCTCCTATGGTCCCTCCCCCCAACTGGCCAACCTCCCATGGTCTCCCCCTACCCTCAGCCAGCCTATCAGTCGGGCCTGGGTGAAATGGCCCAGATCAGCCCTGATCGCCAGCCAGACCTTAGGACCCAACCCATGCACAAATTCATGCTCCAGGCCTGTAGTGTTTAATAAGTTTAAATTTGACATTTTGTGAATCACATATTTTGCATTTGCTAAGGAGAATCCATTACACTTCATTCAAATGGAATACTATGTTCTCAGAAAGGCTCAAGTCTTAATTTAAGCAAATAAATAATTATGAACCACAATACAACAGAATCCTCATTTATGGATTTTCTATTAGCTAATATTTATAGGCATTAGATGATGATCTTTATTTTTTAAATATATATTTTTATTGATTTCAGAGAGGAAAGAAGAGGGAGAGATAGAAACATCAATGATGAAAGAGAATTATTGATTGGCTGCCTCCTGTATGCCCTCTACTGAGGATCAAGCCTGCAACCCAGGCATATGTCCTTGACTGGAATTAAACCTGTGATCTGCCGAAACCGGTTTGGCTCAATGGATAGAGCATCGGCCTGTGGACTGAAAGGTCCCGGGTTCGATTCCGGTCAAGGGCACGTACCTTGGTTGCGGGCACATCCCCAGTAGGGGGTGTGCAAGAGGCAACTAATGGATGATTCTCTCTCATCGATGTTTATAACTCTCTATCCCTCTCTCTTCCTCTCTGTAAAAAAAATCAATAAAATATATATTTAAACCTGTGATCTCCAGTCCAAAGGCCAATGCTCTATTCCAGGGGTGTCGAACTCAATCAGAGAAGGGGCCAAAATCTAAAATCCAGCCTAAATCGCAGGCCGAATGGTTTACTGAACAGTCATAAACTGACAATGTTAACCAGAAATGTGAATTTAAAATGAGTGGAACAATCTTTTCCTTAACAGTGCTGTTAACCAACTCACATGCTATCAAGCAAAACAGTAATATTGGTATCAAGCAAAACAGTAATATTGGAATGTACCTAAAATGCTCATTGTTTTGTTTTCTGGCTAGATGTCTGACACCGTTTTCCCCGGATCAATGAGTCAATGTTCGGTTTTATTTCTTGGGCTGTAGCAACCCGCAAAACAGCATGGAGGTTGTCATCGGTAATGCGTGATCTGTGCTTGTTTTTGTTCAGATTCATTATTGAAAACATCTGTTCACAAAGATAGTTGCTCCCGAACATGGATAGAATACGGGCAGCATGAAGTCGGAGCTCTGGCATTGAGTCAGGGGGCAGTAGAGGGTAGAAGTCCTCAATTTCAACATCCTGAAACCTTGATTTCAGGCCACTGTCAGACTGAAGCTCGATTATCTCCATCTGAAGGTGATGGGGCACATTGTTGACATCAAGTGTAAAAGGATTGGCAAAGATGTCAAAGCCTGAGTGCTGTGTTCTAAAGTCATAGAAGCGCCGCTCAAATTCACTTAGTAAATGGCTAACTTTGGTAGCCAGCCGACTGCAAGGAAAAGTACCAGAAATAGTGGTTGAGATACTCAAACAAACGGGAAAGTGGGCAAGATTGTCCTGATCCAGTTGGGACTTCCATAGTTGAAGTTTACCCTGGAATGCTGTGATCATGTCAGACATCTTCGTGATGACTTGTTTGCGTCCCTGCAGCTTCAGATTCAGTTGGGCGAGATGCTCGCATATGTCACACATCATAGCAAAATCACATAGCCAGGCGGGATCTGACAGTTCAGGCAAGGGCTTTCCTTTACTTTCCATGAAAAGAGCAATTTGTTCTCTGAGCTCAAAAAATCTTTTGAGGACTGCGCTCTTGCTCAGCCATCTTACTTCTGTGTGGTATGGCACGTCTCAAAGCTCTGCACCCACCTCCTGTAAAAACTGCTGGAACTGGCGATGATTCAGGCCACGTGCCCGTATAAAGTTAATAGTTTTAATGACTGTGGTCATTATGTCATTCATGTCCAGAACTTTTCCACACATAGCCTCTTGGTGGATAATGCAATGATAAGTAATCAAGGGTGTGTGGCAGTGACTTTTTTGCATTCTTTCCTTCATTAGTCCAACCAAGCCTTTCTTTTCTCCGCACATTGAAGGTGCGCCATCGGTAGTTAGCCCCACCAACTTTTCCCAGGGTAATTTAAAATTATTTATAGATTTCTCCACAGCCTCAAATATATCTCTACCAGTCGTCGTCCCATGCATGGCAGCTACATCCAAAAGTTCCTCAGTGACAGAGAGGTCGGTCTTCGTAGCACGTATAAAGATGGACAGCTGCGCTGTATCAGTGTTGTCTGTGCTTTCATCGATAGCAAGTGAAAAAGCGAGATAACTGCATGCCTGTTCGGCCAGCTGTGATGATAGATTTCCTGAGAGTTCTTGAACTCTATCTGCAATGGTGTTTCTTGACAAACTGACATTTTGAAAACTCTGTATCTGGTCTGGGCATACTTGCTCACACACTTTTAGCATGCATTGCTTCAAAAAGGCACCCTCTGAAAAACACCTTGAAGTACGGGCAATTTCTTCAGCCACTATAAAGCTTGCTTTCACTGCAGCATCATTTTTCGCTGTAGCCTTTGTAAACATTTGCTGCTGTGATTGTAGTTTGCCTTTTAGTTCTTTAACAATTTTATGCTTTTCTTCCAAAGTATATTTGCCATACTTAACATTATGTTTGGTGTCAAAATGACGACGTATATTGTACTCTTTTATCACCGACACTGTCTCATAACACAATATACACACTGGTTTGCCCTCTCTAAGCACAAACATGTATTCATTTTCCCATTCATCATTAAATTGTCTGCCTTCACCGTCAACTTTTCTTTTCCTGGACATTTTGGGATCAATATTGGCAGTAAAAGATGTAGTTTATTGGAAATCTGCGTTAGAAGGAAAAAGTTGAAAACTGCACAGGGATAGCTTGATTTGGCAGATGGAGTGAAGAAAAAAAAAGTCAGTCAATAAATGCCTGGCTGGGTACAGATAGCAGATTCTGTTGCGATTTTTATGCCTGCACTTTATGCCAGGAACTGGCAGCTTCTGCTGTGTATTTTTTATGCCCGCACACTCACTCTCTCCTCTGCTCTGCCACCCGCACAACCACATTGGATGCCGGACTATAGGTCACGCCTCCTGAATCTCGCGTGACTTGTTATCTATGCGCATGCGTAATAGATAACAAGCACGGCAGCCGGCGAGGCGCCAGCGAGATCACAAGCCTCCTATGTCACCGCGTGTCATTGTGATGGAACACAGCGGAGTGCAGTGATGACAGCGCGGTGTGGGCCACATTGCAAGGCCTGGCGGGCCGGATTTGGCCCGCAGGCCTTATGTTTGACATGTGTGCTCTATTCACTGAGCCAAGCCAGCTAGGGCTAGGTGGCAAACTTTAATTAACATGGACCACATGTGGGGGGAAAATTACAATACTAACATAAGAACCTTGTATGTATGTGTGGGTTTATATCAGCATTTGAAAATTTATTTGGCCTACAAAAGGTACCTTGATGGAGGAGGATGTGAAAGGGGGAGAAAAATACGAAATTAAAAACCTGTGTTTTATTTCTTAAACCAGGGCTTCCAGATAATATTCCTCAAATGTGTCACTAAAGTGCCCAGAGATTATTTTCCCCTGCCTTAAGGAAGCTGAGTGGGTTCTGGGCATCCTCTGGTCACTTCTGTGTACTTATATGTTGGGAGAACTTTTTTCTATTCTCTAGTGGTCATATCAGAATTACATTCGTGTTCCAATCCTATGATAATCATTGTTTTAGTGAATCACTGGTACTTGTGAGGGATTATCATATCCCTCAAATGTGTTAACTGTTGGGCTAGATAAAGGTTGTGAAAACTTTACCATACCGTGTGTGTTTGTGTGTGTGTGTGTGTGTGTGTGTGTGTGTGTTTAGGAGGCAAGAAAAACCCAATAAAATTTACACTGTCAAATAAAGATATTATGATCATATAAACAAATAGTCATTTAGTAATTTCTGGCTATAAAATTGTGCCTAATCATCTTCTGTCCTAGGTCTGGTCATAAATCAGATATCCAAAAAGACCTTGTTATTAAATACATTGAATACATTGCCTTAAAATGAGAACCCAGTGCTCCCATAAAAAGGTGATGCTGACCCAGGCAATTTCACAAAGATGAAGGTGTAGCTTCATAGGTTCCTTACTGAAAGCTTTTGACTGGACAGGCTAAAGTTGAGACTTAAATATTTTATTCTCTTATATCTTATTTGTCTCTTTTCATTCCCCCCAACTTCACTCCTTCATTTCCCTCACTCAGCTCTGCCTGCCCTTTCCTTTTTCTCCTTGCCACCCTCTCTGTTTCCCTTCTTACCTTTCGTGGAAGGTCTGCATCGGTACTGATAAGGTGTTAAGTTCATTAACTCCTTTCCATTATCAAGTAAAGGTCCTTTCCCTGGCTTGTGATTGTGAAGAAAAGAGGCTTGACTAATAAATATCTTTTGTGAGATTTCAATAAGCAATATTAATAAAATTCACTTGTTTCTTTTGCATAGAATGCTCTTTCCCGAGATATTTGCATAGCTCACTCACAAACTTTTTCCACGTTTATGCACAACAAAGAAACCACCTGCTAACAAAATAAATTAAAACTAGAGGCCTGATGCATGAAATTTGTGCATGGGATTCCTCAGCCTAGCCTGTGCCCTCTCTCAATCCAGGACCCCTTACTCCTAACCACCTGCCTGCTTGCTCCTTACTGCTTGCCTTGCTGCTCCTCAGCGTTGTCATGAAGGCAGGAGAGGCTCTGCCACTGCCACTGCATTCACTAGCTGTGAGTCCGGATTCTGGCTGAATGGCACTCCTGCAGTGGGTGTGCGCTGACCGCCAGAGGGCAGCTCCTGTGTCGAGCATCTGGCCCTGGTGGTCAGTGTGCGTCATAATGACCAGTCATTCTGGCCATTTGGTTGTTCTGCTATAAAGGTCTCTGGGCTTGAATAAATATATATATTAGAGGCCTGATGCATGAAGATTTGTGCAATAATGGGCCTTCCTTCCCCAACCTGCCAGCATAACGTTTGCTCTGGACTAGAGCCACCTTTCCACCTTCCCATACTGCCCAGAGGCCCAGAGTGGCTGGGGCGGTGCAGAATGCCTGTGTCATCACCATGGCAATGATGCCAAGTGTCCCATCCCATCCCTGGCCACTAGGTGCCTGTGTATGAAAATTAACCCTCCATCTTAGTTGGGTTAATTTACATACTCACTCCTGATTAGCTGATGGGTGTCGCAAAGATTCAGTCAATTTGCATCTTACTCTTTTATTAGTGTAGATAGCATCACTTCATCCCACTCTTCTCTAGCTTTTTATGCTGCTTCATAAGACTTACAGTAATCTGAAATATTAAATGTCTATGTAAGTATTTATTTATCATTTTTCTCCCTTGACTAGATTAGAACATGAACACAGGCACTTTGTGTGTTTTTTTTTTTAAATATATTTTTATTGATTTCCTAGACTAGGGGTGTCGAACTCAATCAGAGAAGGGGCCAAAATCTAAAATCCAGCCTAAATCGCAGGCCGAATGGTTTACTGAACAGTCATCAACTGTCATCGTGATGGAAACGCAGCGGAGTGCAGTGATGACAGCACGGTGCAGGCCACATTGCAAGGCCTGGCAGGACGGATTTGGCCCGCGGGCCTTGTGTTTGACACATGTGTCCTAGGGGAAGGAAGAGAGGGAGAGAGAGAAATATCAATGATGAGAGAGAATCATTGATCAGCTGCTCCCTGCATGTCCTAACCTGGGGATCCCACAACCTGGGCATGTGCCCTGACTGGGAATCAAACTATGACCTCCTGCTCCATAGGTAGATGCTCAACCATTGAGCCATGCCAATCAGGCAACACTTTAGTTTTATTCATTATTTTATCCACAGTGGCTAGCATATAGTTGGCATTCAGTAAATATTGGTTGAATGAATGAATGCACATCCACATTTGTAAACATAAAATTATGAGCTCCAAAGCTATATTTTAAGAACACCCCCTCACTGAAACTGGTTTGGCTCAGTAGATAGAGCATCAGCCTGTGGACTGAAAGGTCCCAGGTTCAATTCTGGTCAAGGGCATGTACCTTGGTTACGGGCACATCCCAAGTAGGGGTTGTACAAGAGGCAGCTGATCAATGATTCTCTCTCATCGATGTTTCTAACTCTCTATCCCTCTCTCTTCTTCTCTGTAAAAAATCAATAAAAATATATTAAAAAAAAAGAACACCCCTTAGTCCTATGAATTTGAACCATGTGTTTGTTTCCTATTTGATGAGCATTATTAGTAAATTACATTACTTCCAATCACAGTAAAGACAAAAATCATGGAGTGAATTAAAATGCCATCCTGCCCAAGAAGCTTCCCTCAAAATAAAATTCTCCAAAGAGATCTTTCCAACTTAATTTATGTAGCATTGTGTGCCACTGAAAATGAGCTATTCCATACTATGTATTCATACACAAGCATGTTTGATCCTTTCCTTTGGCTATATAATAAAGTCCTTTATAAAGGCAGAGAACATGTCACATAGTTCGTTATTGTTTATCCTGTGGCACAATACCTTTATGATATTAGACAGTTTCCAAATATGTGATAGGTTCATTACTTATTTGTTGATCATCACCCTAATGTGGGTATCAGGGAATGCTTCTATTGCCTCATCTGCCCAATGAGGGGTTGAACTAAATCATTTCTAGTGTTTTTCTGGATCTTATTCTCTATGGTTCTATACTCAAATTACAAAACATATATCTCTTCTTTAAAATTCTTTCTTTTACTTCAACTATAATAAGGTTGAAGCATTGCTAATTAATTCCTAACAACAGACATTTTGTTAAATTGGTTAAAAATTAGCAACTGAGATGTCAAGCTGAGTGTAATAATGAGCTGAGTTAAAAATAATTTAATGAATTCATGTACCCATTTAACACATATAATTTAGAATGGGCTAAAAATTACTTCTGTGAAAGATGGACTATGCTAGAAAAATCTCTACCACATTACTGTTAATATTTCTACCTTGTTAGATAATACCTATACTCCATGACATTTCCATTAAAAAATAAATAATTTTTATTTTGTAGCTTATTCAGGCCTTTGGTTCTCTGAGTTTGAGCCTGGTTTACCCTCACTAATTTATAGCATACATATCAGAAGCTGTTATCCTTTTATTAAAATACTAGAGGCCCACTGCACGAAATTTGTACATGGGAGGTGTCCCTCAGCCCAGACTGCACCCTCTCCAACCTGGGACCCCCTCGAGTGATGTCCAAATGCCTGCTGGGATTGGACCTAAATGGGCAGTTGGACATCCCTCTCACAATCCAGGACTGCTGCATCCCAACCACTTGCCTGCCTGCCTGCCTGATTGTCCATAACTGCTCTGCCTGCCAGCTTAATCACAACCTAACCACTCCGCTTCCTGCCTGATTGATGCCTAACTTTGCCCCTGCTGGCTGGATTGCCCCTGTCTGCCCTTCCCCTGCTGGCATGGTCACACCTAACTTCCCTCCCCTGACAAACTGGTTGCCCCCAATCGCCCTTTCCTTCTGGCCCAGTCACCCCTAACTTCTTTCCCTTGACAGCCTGGTTGCCCCTAACTGCCCTCCCCTTCCAGTCCAATTGCCCTCAACTGCCCTCTCCTTCTGGCACAGTCACCCCTAACTTCCCTCCGTTGCCACCCTGGTTGCCCCATATGCCCTCCTCTGCCAACCCGTTCACCCCTAACTGCCCTCCCCTGCTGACCTGGTTACCCCCCTCAACTGCCATCCCTGCAGGCCTGATCTCCCTCAACTTCCCTCCCCCACAGGCCATCTTGTGGTAGCCATCTTTGACTACATGGGAGGGGCAATCTTGTGTGTTGGAGTAATGGTCATTTTGCACATTACCTCTTTATTATATAGGACTGGAGGCTCGGTACATGAAAATTCATGCACTGGAGGGGAGTCCCTCAGCCCAGCCTGCTCCCTCTCACAGTCTGGGAGCTCTTAGGGATGGGAGGCAACCTGGCAATCAGGGTGAGGCGATGCCCCATCACACATCAGCTGCTGTCACTGCTGGCAGCAGGAGCCTCAGCTGGCCCTAGTTGCCTGAGCCTCAGGGCAGACCTGGCCTTGCACTGCACATGCCGCCCCAGCAGAGCTGAGGTAACAGGGTGCTGCCATCTTGTGGCTGTGGACACTGCCATCTTGAGGACTTGGCAGTCAATTAGCATAGTCCCTCCTTATTGGCTGTGGGCACTGCCATCTTTGCAATGGTGTGAGGGTCAATTAACATATTCCTCTTTATTAGGATATGAGTTTTCTTTAGTTATATCATGGCATTGTATCTGAATGTTTTCACTGTTAATCTTATTGTCTACTTCTCCTATGACTATTAGGCAACCTTCAGGACCAAAAGGAGGTTTCTCACACTAATTCTGTAATAAACAGTCACTGTTAAAAATAAATCTACTCAAAGCACCTCTCACCTTGTAGGCAGTCACTGAGCCACCTCTACAACCAGCTTCATTCTTCTCTACCACCTTGTGAGAGAAAGCAGAATTCCCCTCATTCCTATTTAAATGAGAGTAATGGACTGTATATCCATCCACTGGGCCTTTTATTAAGATAAGGAAGTGTCTAGAAGTTTTTATACAGAAAGCCAAGGGGCATCTGAAAAAATGCTCATAATCACTAATCATTCAAGAGATGCAGATCAAAACAACAATTAGGTATAACCTCACACCTAACAGAATGGCTATCATCAACAAATCAACCAACAGCAAGTGTTGGTGAGGATGAGGAGGAAAGGGAACCCTAGTACACTGCTGGTGGGAATGCAGACTGGTGCAGCCACTGTGGAAAACAATATGGGGTTTCCTCAACAAATTAAAAATAAACTCCCATTTGACCCAGTAATTCCACTTCTGGGAATATATCCTAAGAAATCTGAAACACTCATCAGAAAGAATATATGCATCCCAATATTCATAGAATCACAATTTACAATAGCTAAGATTTGGAAACAGCCTAAGTCCCAATTAGCAGATGACTGGATTAAAAAATCTGTGGTATAAGTGGACATAGACACTAGGAGGGTGAGGGCAAGTTCTGGGGGGTTTGGAGAGGTTAATGGGGGAAAAAGGAGACATATGTAGTAATGTAAACAATAAACACTTTTTTAAAAAAAGAAAAGTATTTTATCTATAGTTAGTATAGTGAATAGCTATTAATCAACTGTGATTCTATTCCTTTCTTAAAATATATTTTTATTGATTTTACAGAGAGAGGAAGAGGAGGAAAAAGATATAAACATCAACGAGACAGAAATATCAACGAGAAAGAAATATCAATCAGCTGCCTCCTGCTGCCTTCTGGGGATTGAACCAGAAACAGTGCATGTGCCTGACCAGGAGTAGAAAGGGCAACCTCTTGATGCATGGTTGAGCTCAACCACTGAGCCACATTGTGTGCCCTAGTGATTCTATTCTTATTGTGTACTCTACCCCTAACAATTATACACTAACCATGTGTCCAGTCCCACATGAGCACTCAAAATCTTGATATATTAAATAAAATTAAAAAAAAATAACTATGGTATATTTACACAATAGAATACTATGCAGTAATAACAAAGAAAGAATTCTTATCATTTCCACAGTGTGGATGGACCTCAAGAGTATTATGCTGAGTGAAATAAGACACTAGAGAAAGGTAAGTATCATGTGATCTCACCATATGTGTAATATAACCAGCCAAATAAATGATAATAAAAATAGACCCAAAAAGGAGACAAAATGGCAGTGGAATAGATGGACGTGTCCCAAGCTTTGTCCTGCAGCAGAAAGAATGAGCAACTAAATAGAATAATATCCACCCCGAAATGAGGAAGTAGACACAGCTAGTGACACAATCTGCAGCTTGGAAGGGCAGAGGACAACTGGATAATGACCAGGGCACTGTGACCATGTGAGAAGCAGCCATGTGAGCAGCCCACACACATCCGAGGAGCAACAGCCCCACGGGTAGCCCTCCCCAAACCCATGAGTGGTAACCTCACGTGGCCTGCCCTGTCCAAGGAACAGCAGCTGTGTGATCAGCCTGCCACCCCTCTGAGGAACAGCAGCTGACAAGCCCACCCCTATTTGAGAAGCAATAGCTGTGCGAGTGCCTCCCCCATCCAACCAGCAGCAGCTCCCTGCACAGCTCACCCCTGTCCAAGGAGCAGGAGCCTCATGAGTAGTGTTTCCCATCTGAAAAGCAGAAGCCATGGGAGAAGCCCACCCACATCTGAGGAGCATCAACTTTAGGAGCACCTCGCACCCATCTGAGGAGCAGCAGCCGGAGATGCAGCTCAATCCTGTTCGAGGAGCAGCAGCCTTGCAAGTAGCCCTCCCCCATCCAAGGAGCAGCAGCCGAGTGAGCAGCCTACCCCCATCTGAGAAGCAGAAGCTTTGTGAGCAGCCAGCCACCATATGAGGATCAGCAGCCCTGAAAGCCACCTCCCCCTGTCCAAGGATCAGCAGCCTCACTAGCAGCCTGCCCTGTCCAAGGAGCATCAGCCCCTGCAAGCAAACTGCCCCCATCCAAGAAGCACCAGCCTCATGAGCAGCCCACCCACCAGAAGAGCTGCCAACAACCAAAGAGCAGCTTCTGATGTGACCACCTGAGGAGCAGCTGCCACCCTAAGAGCCACTGCCACCCAAGGATCATCCCCTGCATGACTTGATGCATAGATCCTTCAGTGAGAGCAAAAAAATGGGTAGACAAAGAAATCTGCAAAGGAAAGAAAAGGAGGAATCACAAGAAAATCAACTAAGGGAATTGAAGGCAATCAATATGTCAGAAAAATAATTCAGAATAAGGAACATACAATTCACATACTGGATGGATGAAAAAAATCAACTACTTATGTAAGAATCGAGAAGAAATAAAGAGTGATATAGCTGCAGTAAAAAACACCATAGAGAGTTTCAACAGTAGACTAGGAGAAGTGAAGGACTGAATTAGCAATTAGAAGACAGGGAAGTAAAACACACCTAAACTGAAATTGGAGAAAAAAATTAAAAGACAGAAGGACAGTCTGAGGAACATTTGGGACAACATGAAACAAAGCCATATATGGATAATAGGGTGTCAGAACAACAGGAAGAAGAACAAGGGTTAGAAAACCTATTTGGAGAAATAATGTCAGAAAACATCCCTGATGTGGGGAAGAAAAAAGTCATACAAATACAGAGAGTCTCGAACAAGATGAACCTGAAAAGGCCCACAACAAGACACAACATAATTATGATGGCAAATGTACAGGACAAAGAGAGAATCTTAAAGGCTACAATAGAGAGAGACATAGGGTTACATACAAGGGAGTTCCCAATAGATTATCAAAAGATTTCTCAACAGAAACACACCAAGCCAAAAAAGAATGGAAGAAAATTGACAAAGTGATGCAAAGCAAGAGACTGAATCAAAGAGTACTCAATCCAGCAAGGCTATCATTCAAAATTGAAGGGGAAATAAGGAGCTTCACAGACAAAAAAAAAAAAAAAAAAAAAAAAAAAAAAAAAAAAAAAAGTCTAAGGGAGTTTACCACCACCAAGCCAGCAATTCAAGAAATGCTAAAGGGACTGGTGTAAAAAGAAGTAATAAAATGGGAAGAAGGAACACAGGCACAAAAAATAAAAATGGCTACAAACAAGTACCTATCAATAATAACCTTAAATGTAAATAAACTGAATGCTCCAATCAAAAGACATGGAATGGCTGAATGGATAAAAATATATAATCCATATATATGCTATCTATAAGAGAGCCACCTCAGAACAAAGGACTCACAAAAAATGAAAGTGAAGGGATGGAAAAATATCTTTCAGGCAAATGGAAATGAGAAAAAGCTGGGTAGCAATACTTATATCTGACAAAATAGGCCTCAAGTGAAGGCCATAACAAAGATAAGGAAGGCCACTTCATAATACTAAAAAAATTGATGCAACAAGAGGATATATCCCTGATAAACATATATTCACCCAACACAGGAGCACCCAAATACATAAAAAAAAATCCTGGAAGATATCAAGAGAGAGATTGACAACAGTACAATCATGGTAGGGGATTTTATACACCACTGACATCACTGGATAAATCCTCTAGCCAAAAATCAGCAAAGAAACATAAATCCTAAATAACTCATTAGATGAGATATACTTAATTGACATCTTGAGAACATTTCATCCCAAAGCCACAGAATATACATTCTTCTCAAGTGCACATGGGACATTTTCAAAGATAGACCACATATTGGGTCATAGGCAAAGTCTCTCCAAATTCAAGAAGATTGATTCATATCAAGCATCTTCTCAGACCACAATGGCATAATATTAGAAATAAACTACAATAAAAATAATCAAAACAATTCAAACAATTGGAAGCTGAATAGCATGGTATTAAACAATTATTGGGTTGCCAAAGAGATCAAAGAATAAATTAAAAACATCCTGGAAATTAATGACAATAAAATTCAACAATCAAAAATCTGAGACACAATAAAATGAGTCTTTTGGGGGGAAGTTTATAGCTCTACAGGCCTACCAAAAAAAAAAAAAAAGAAAGAAAAAATGATAGCAAATCATATAACTCTACAACATAAAGTATTAGAAACAACAAGAAAAAGTGAGCAGAAGGAAGGAAATAATAGAGATCAGAGCAGAAATAAAAGACATAGAGACAAAAAAATTATAAAATATCAATGAAACCAAAAACTGGTTCTTTGAAAGGATAAACAAGATTGATACAATAGTAAGAATTGCTTATTTTTAGCACAGGCTCACCAAGAAGCAAATAGAGAGGACCCAAATAACAAAATCGGAAATGAAAGAGGTGAAATAACAACAGACTCCACAGAGATACAAAAGATTGCTTTAAAAATTAATATGAACAACTCCATTCCACCAAACTAGACAACCTGAAGGAAATGAACATATTCCTAGAAAAATACAACCTTCCAAAACTCAATCAGGAAGAATCTAAAAATCTATGGAAGAAATTGAAGCAGTCATCAAAAAGCTTCTAGCAAACAAAATCCTGGGGCCAGAAGGCTTCACATGAGAGTTGAACTAAAACCTATCATCAAACTATTCCAAAAATTTCAAGAGGAAGGAACACTCCCAAGCTCATTCTATGAAGCCAGCATTACCCTAATACCAAAACCAGATAAAGGCAACACAGTGAAAGAGAATTACAGGCCAATATTCCTCATGAATATAGATGCCAAAATCCTCAACAAAATTCTAGCAAATCATGTCCAGGAGTACATCAGAAAGATCATACACCATATCCAAGTAGGATGATACAATATCTGAAAATCAACAAACTTGATATATTACATGAACAAATTCAGAGATAAAGATCACATAGTCATATCAATTGATACAGAAAAAGCATTTGACAAAATGCAACACCCTTTCTTGATAAAAACCCTCAGCAAAATGGGAATAGAGGGACCATACTTCACCATAATAAAAGCCCCATATGATAAACCTATAACCAAGATTATACTCAATGGCAAAATCCAAAACGATTTCACCTAAGAACAGGAACAAGATAGAGATGCCCACTTTCACAGCTCTTGTTTAACATAGTTCTGGAAGTGCTAGCCATAGCAATTAGATAAGAAAAATAAATAAAAGGTATCCAAATTGGAAAAGAAGACATAAAACTGTCATTGAGTGCAGATGACATGATGATGTACGTAGAAAACCCTAAAGACTCCATAAAATTATTAGATGTAATAAATAAATTGGGCAATGATGTAGCAGGATACAAAATTAATGCCAAAAAAATATGTAATTTCTATATACCAATAGTGAACTTACAGAAAGAGAGATTAAAAAACAATCCTATTTACCATTGCACCAAAATAAATAAATAAATAAATAAATAAATAAATAAATAAATAAATAAGATACCTGGGAATAAACTTACTAGAAACTACGGAGGTAAAAGACTTGTACTTGGAAAACTACAGTACACTGAAAAAAGAAATAGAGGAAGACATACAGAGATGGAAGAACACACAGTGTTCATGGATTGGTAGAATCAAAATCATTAATATATTCATACTACCCAAAGCAATCTAAAGATACAATACAGTCACCATTAAAATACCAACAGCATTTTTCACAGACTAGAATGAATTCTCAAAAACTCACTGGAATAAAAAAAAGTCCCTGAATAGCTGCAGCAACTCTGAGAAAGAAGAACAAAGTAGGAGGGATCTCAATACCAGATAGTATGCTGTATTACAAAGTCACTTTTCTCAAAACTGCCTGGTACTGGCACAAGAACAGATAGATGTATCAATGGAATAGGATAGAGAACCCAGAAATTGACCCAAACCACTATGCTCAATTAATATTTGACAAAGAATACAATTGAATCAAGACAGTCTCTTCAATACAAGGTGTTGGGGAAATTGGACAGATACTTGCAAAACATGAAACTAGATCACCAAATTACAGCATACACAAAAATAAACTCAAAATGGATAAAGGACTTAAACATAAGACGGGAAACCATAAAAATACTAGAGGAATCTAAAGGCAGCAAAATCTCAGACATATGCTGGAGCAATTTCTTCACCAATCTCACTCCTAGGACAATGGAAACTAAAGAGAAAATAAACAAATGGGACTACATCAAAATAAAATGCTTTTGCACAGCAAAGGAAACCATCAACAAAAACAAAAGAAAGCCCTAGCTGGTTTCGCTCAGTGGATAGAGCATCGGTCTGTGGACTGAAGGTCCCGGGTTTGTTTCTGGCCAAGCGCACATGCCTGGGTTGTGGGCTTGATCCCCAATAGGGGGCATGCAGGAAGCAGCCGACCATAATTCTCTCTCATCATGGATGTTTCTATCTCTCTCTCCCTCTTCCTTCCTCTCTGAAATCAATAAAATGTATTTAAAAACAACAACAACAAAAAAAAAAAAAAAACAAGAAAGCCCACTGCAAGGGAGAACATATTTTCCAATGTTATCACCGATAAGGGTTTAATCTCCAACATTTACAAGGAACTCATACAACTTTAAAAAAGGAAGATAAACAACCCAATCAAAAAATGGGCAATGGACCTGGATACTTTTTGAAAAAGTTCATAAGGAAGGCCAAGGGATATATGGAAACATGCTCAAAGTCACTAATCATCTGAGAGACGCAAATCAAAATGACAATGCAATACCATCTCTCACCTGTCAGAATGGCTATCATCCACAAATCAAAAAACAACAAGTGCTGGGGAAGATGCGGAGAAAAAGGAACCCTCCTGCACTGCTGGTGGGAATGCAAACTGGTAGAGCCACTGTGGAGAAAAGCATGGAGTTTCCTCAAAAAATAAAAGTGTAACTTCCATTGGACCCAGTGATCCCATTTCTTAGAATATATCCCAAGAAACTGGAATCACCAATCAGACAGGTTATATGCACCCTTATGTTCATAGTGGCACAATTCACCATAGCTAAAATTTGAATCAGCAGATGAGTTGATTAAAAAAGGTGGTACATCTACACAGTGGAATACTATGCTGCAGTAAAAAAAGAAGGAATTCTTACCGTTAGCAACAGTATGGATGGAACTGGGGAGCATTATGCTAAGTGAAATACCCCAGTCAGAGAAAGATAAATATCAAATGATTTCAGTCATTTGTGGAATATAATGAAAAACATAAACTGATGAACAAAAATGGATCCATTGACAGAGAAGCATCGATCAGACTGTCAAACCTCAGATGGTAGGTAAGGGAGGGTGGAGGTAAAGGGGAGAGATCAACCTATGGACTTTTATGCATTCATATAAGCCTAACCAATAGACATAGACACCAGGAGGGGGTGAGGGCATGAGTGGGAGGGGTGGGCAATGGGGCAATAAGGACACATATGTAATACCTTAACAATAAAGAAAAATAAAACAAGTTTCATAGAAGCATGAACTGGATGTTGAACCTCAGTAGGAAGGCAGGGGTGGGTGGGTGGAAAGAGATCAACCAATGAACTTGTATGTATATATGCATAACCTGTGAACACTGACAATAGGATGGCTAGGGCCTTGGGCGGAGCCTGGAACAGACTAGAAGAGGTTAATGGGGTGGAGGGGAAGTAAGACATATGTAATAATTTCAATAAAGATTTTAAAATATTTTTTCAAAAGTTAAACATTTTCTTTACATGTAAAATTTCATTTCATCCTTATATTTATTCCAAGGGTTATTTCTACTATATTATATGTACTATTTTACAGATATGGAAACAGTCTCAGAAATATTAAGCAACTTAACATGTAAATAATATAGTTAATGTGATATAGACAGTACTCAACTAATACAGACAGTTTTCAAACCCTGATCTAGTCTAACACCAAATTACAAATATTTTATCACTAAATTTTATTAGCAGTTTTGAATGTTAGCACAGGAATGCATACTCAGTGTTTTTTGAGCAAGTAACTTTGAAAAGCTCACAAAACACCCACATTAGTTACCTTAACTACTCATGTATACTAATAAGTATAATATGCTAATTAAACTGGTTGTTTTTTGGACATCCTTCTGGTTAAACCCATGGTGGTGCGGGCAGAGGCAGAGGTGGTTAGGGGTGATCTGGCTGGCAGGGGAGCAGTTAAGGGTTGATCAGGCTGGCAGGCAGAGGTGGTTAGGGGCAATCAGGCAGGCAGGTAAGCAGTTAGGAGCCAGTGGTCCCAGGTATGTAGAGAAATGTCTGGCTGTTGGTTCAGGCTACACTGACAGTTGGACATCCACCAAGGTGTCCCGGACTGAAGAGGGTGCAGACTGGGCTAAGGGACCACCCTCCTGTGCATGAATTTAGTGCACCAGGACTCTAGTCTAGCATTATAAAACTAAAGACATGAGCAAACTTCCTCATGGCAAGAGAGAGACTTTTCTTTTTGTAAGTAATTTTCCTATATGATAAAGGTTGTTTGTAGAGCATTTGATAGCACTTTATGATTCTTGAAAACAAAGTTATTCTTGTATACTTAAATGTATGTGAATATAGTCATATGTGAGGGTCTTTGAGTGAGTATGCATATATATAGCACACAATTATACATATGTGCATATAATATATACAGATATATAATTACAAGCCAAAATAATAGGTTACTCACTCATTTATGGATAATAAAGGACATTATAAACTTATGAACAAAAATATAGATACAGAGGTAGTAAACATCAGACTGTCAAATTACAGCAGGAAGGTTAGGGAGAGGTGGGGGAGATAAGAGATCACCCGAAGGACTTGTATGCAGGCATATAAGCATAACCAATGGATGCAAAACACTGGGGGATGAGGGCATGTATGGGAGTGGGGAGGGCAATGGTAAGATATGTACACATATAATACCTTAATAAAAAAATGAAAAAAAGACAAAACAAAATAATAGGTTACTAAACTATTCAACTAGATTACAGTCTAATATGGGTAATGTTTTCTCTAGTTTTCACATATAATTTCCCATATGATATTTTTTTAAAAAAATTAAATTAGAGGCTTAATGTTTCTGAACTATAGTTGCTATAGACCTGCCTTTTGTGAAGGTTTGGGAATCGGCACAGTATATTTGTAATATTGCAAACATCCCCTTTCTGTGTCTACACTGCTTCTATACTCTACCCTGACCCACAACTTCCAGTATGCCCAGTTCTTCCTGTCATGTGGCAGAACTTCTTGACATCTTATAATACAAATATTTCCAGGCTATTGAACATAAAAAAGAACTATGGAGAAAGGGAAAGTTTAATCTCAAATGACAGAATTACACATACAAGAGAGGAAAAATAGTCTTCATATAATCACCCGCTAAACCTCACACACCACTACATTCATTGTGACTTCCATGTATGACCGTTGCTTGTCCTCTGGTCTATCACATTGTGCATGAATATTGACAACTTCAAGTAGTGTTTTCCAAATTTGACTGAGCATAATAATCACCGGGGAGACTTATTAAAAATAGGTATACCTAGACAATTCTCCAAAAACTTCAGATATAGGCCATCTGCAGTAGGATCAGGAGTCAGTTTGTAAGAAACATTCTGGGTAAATCTGATGTTCATTCAGCTTTGAGAACACTGACCTTAGGCCAATCCAATGAATGACAATGGTTACTGTAAAATAGAACTGAAGTTTTTGTCCTCTCCATCTAACACAAATGCAATCAGATAGATTAAATACTTAAACTTTCAGAGCAATATTAATTCCTTTACTGCTGAAGTTGAGGGTGACTCATGCTTTCAATCTGACTCATGCTTTTGTCTTCTTGGATTGCTGTACTGTCTCTACTCATATTTCCTGGTGAGAAAGCAGTTCAATAGCCCTTTGCCAATAAAAGCTAGAATCCTATTACATAGTTCACTCAATATAAAACAAAATGTCCTATCATTTGTTTTAATGGAGTTTAATATAATAAGAAATGTTTAATAGCAAGCCAAACACTATTGTATTTTATAGCTACATCCTGATATATCTAAAGCTAGTCTAAACTTTAGTTTCACAGCAAAACACTTATTTTATTTTCTGCAGTAGGCAGAAAATGATGTCATCATGTAAAAGCATGCTATTAAATAAAATAGATTTTTAAAATAAGAGCAAGATAATTAAACCACAGCTGTCAATAATAAGCTTATCTTACTATGGTTGCTGAGGCAGGCTTGAGACATCCAAGTATCCTCCTGCAGAAAAGTAAGCACAGAAACTACTTATCTCCAGTAACCAGTAATTGTATTATATTGTTAAATAAAACCCAACAAACATGATAACTTCTGCAGTCTCTGAACAGTTTATGACAATGTTGGAGACATTATAGTTGCTCAATAAGTGACAATTTTAAAAAAGAAGCAAAGAGAATGTTAAATTTTTATTGTTACTTTTAATTTGTGTTGTATACTTGTTAGTAAAAATGCAAGCAAATCCCAGCAAGAGGGGCCTTTGATTTTATCTGATTTATCCCCACATGCTTTGGACGTGCATACATCAACTGAAAATCACAAAAGCTTCCTTTTTCATACTGAACTTTACATAGCAAAGTTATATATGTAAAAATAAAGAAATGACCTTAAAGGAATGATAAAATCACTGTATTGTGCTCTTTTAATATCTTAATGAATCCATACTAGGGTTTAATATTATTAAATACCTCTTTTAAAGAAAGTGCTGTGCTAGATACCGGGATAGGAGAGTTTATTAGCTGTATCAGTCAGAGTTTTCCAGAAAAACAGAACCAATAATTGTATGTGGAAGGGAGTGGAGGGAGAGAGAGAGAATAGATTTTTTAAAAATGGCTCACATAATTGTGGGGCTTGACAAGCTCAAAATCTGCCGAGCAAACCAAAAGGCTGAAAACCCAGGGAAGAGTTGATACTACAGTTTAAGCCTGAAGGCTGTCTGAAGGCAGAATCCCTTCTTTGGGGCAATTATTTCTTTTTTCCCCTCTTAAATGGTTCAACTGATTGGATGGGACCCATTCGAATTAAGGAAGATAATCTGCTTTACTGAAAGTCTACTATTTTAAATGTTAATCTCATCTAAAAAATACTGTCACAGAGACAGCTAGACTGGTGCATAATCAAATATCTCAGTATTGTCATCTAAGTTACATTGACTCATCAAATTAACCATAGAGAGTTATAGAAATAAATAACATATGTATCAATAGCATATAATTTATTCATATTTTAACCAGTGATTCTGTCTTATCTGCTCTAAGAAATAATCATAAATGTACACAAAAAATTCAAAACAAAAATATTCTGTTTTTTAAAATGTTTTCATTGATTTCAGAGAGAAGAAGGGAAAGGGAGAGAGAGATGAAATTTCAGTGATGAAAGAGAATCATTGATCAGCTGCCTCTCACATGTCTCCTACTGGGGATTGAACTTGAAACTCAGTTATGTGCCCTGACTGGGAATCAAACTGGGTTTTCCTTGTTCCTGCTCAATGCTCAACCACTGAGCCACACTGGTCGGGCTCTAACAGCTTTTTTAAATTACTTACTTACTTACTTAATTATTATTGTTTAAAGAATTACATATGTCTCCTCCCTCCTCCCCCACCCCATTGGTCCCCCTGGCTATTCCTGCTCCCTCCCCAGGACAAGTTCCCAGCTCCCCAGTGTCTGCGCCCATTGGTTATGCTAATATGTATGTATACAAGTTCTTTGGTTGATCTCTTACCCCCCTCCCTAGCCTTCTTTCTGGTATGAACAGTCTATTCAGTGTTTCTTTGTCTCTGGATCTATTTTTGCTTATCAGTTTATGTTGTTCATTATATGCCACATATGAGTGAGACCATGTAAAATTTATCCTTCTCTGACTTGCTTATTTCACTTAGCATAATGATCTCCAGGTCCATCCATGCTGTTGAAAATGAAAAGTCCCTTCTTTTTTTACAGCAGCATAGTATTCCATTGTGTAGATGTACCACGGATTTTTAATCCACTCATCTACTGACGAGTACTTAGGCTATTTCCAAATCTTAGCTAGATATGCAAATCAAAACAACAATGAGATACCATCTCTCACCTGTCAGAATGGCTATCATCAACAAAGCAACAAACAAGTGCTGCTGAGGATGTGGTGAAAAGGGAATCCTAGGGCACTGCTGGTGGAAATGCAGACTGGTGCAGCCACTATGGAAGACAGTATGAAGATTTCTCAAAAAATTAAAAATGAAACTCCCATTCTTTTGAAAAGTCAGAAGGGTCAGGTGCAATTATTGTATAACTAGAAATGGACCAGATGTGGTATCTCAGTTGGAGAGTTCAAATGGCCAAAATTCATAATATAGCTGCTTTCAAATATTTTTTAATATATTTTATTGATTTTTTTTTTTGCCCACCTCTCTCCCATACATACCCTCCCTCCCCAGAGTTTTATGTCCATTGGTTGTACTTATATGACCCATGATTCCACTTCTGGGAATATATTCCAAGAAACCAGAAAAACCAATTATTCAATAGAAAGGATATATGTACCCCTGTGTTCAGAGCAGCACAATTTACCATAGTTAAGATTTGGAAACAGTCTAAGTGCCCATCAGCAGATGAGTGGATCTAACAGCTTTTTTATATAGACAATTTTTTTTAAACAACCCAGTTGAGTACCAACAGTGGAACAACAAAATAAAATATATTACAACTATACTATTGAGTATTCACCTATTTTTAATGATGTTTTCAAAGAAATTTAGGCTTAGGAAATGTGTTAAACAAAATTAGAATTTTAAACTCTACATACACATGATCCCGAGTTTGTTTTATACTTGTACAGAGAGAAAGATAAAGATGGGAAATATATCAATATATGCCAAAGCAAAGTTAACAGATGTTACCTATGGGTTGTGAGATTGTGTGATATTTTTGTATACTTTTCCCCTCAAAGTTTTATAAGAAAATAGTTCACTTTTTCTTTCTTTTTTCTTTTTTAAAATATTTTATTGAATTTTTACAGAGAGGAAGAGAGAGAAATAGAGAGCTAGAAACATCAATGATAAAGAAACATCGGTTAGCTGCCTCTTGCACATCCCTTACTGGAAATGCCTGCAACCAAAGTACATGCCCTTGATCTGAATCAAACCTGGGACCTTTCAGTCCACAGGCTGATGCTCTGTCCACTGAGCCAAACTGGTTTAGGCAGTTCACTTTTTCATTAAAGATATATCTGTTGATTTCAAAGTTGTACTGACCATATGTATTTATCTCCACTACCTCAATTAACATGACAAAAAATGAAAAACACTGTATATAGTACATACAAAACAGTTAATAGACTGTAAATGAATGAATGGGTGGTGGTAGCAAATGAGGACTATCAAGTTCCTAGAAACAGACAGAAATGGTAATGAAGAAAACAAGGTAAAGTAAGCCACAGCCTACAGAAATAGTGCTCAACCTGAGCTGCATATTGGAATCAAGCAGTGAGCTTCTGCAGCTAGTAATGCCCAGCTCTATTCCCAAGGATTCTAATTAAATTAGTCCAGGGTGATGCCTTGGCATTTGGATTTTTTTTTAAAGCTTCTGAGTTGATTCTATAAGTACAACTAAGGCTGAGAACAACTGGTCTAAACAAAGCAGTACTTTTACAAGTGTGTTTTGAAATACGTTAATATGTATGTGAAAGACCTAGGGAACTTGTTAAAATGTAGATTCTGATGAAGTGGGTCAGGGTGGGGTCTGTAAATTTGCATTTCTAACAGCTTCCAGGTGCTGTTGGTTGTGTTCAGAGTTCCAGAACACACTTGGATCCTGCAGCCTTTTGGCTCTCAGATTTAAGGATGCATCAGAATCCCCTGTTTAAAACCCCAAAGTTTCTGATTCTGTGAGTCTGGGGTGCAGTGGGGCCTCCGAATTTACATTTCTAAGTAATTTCCTGGTGATACTGATGCTACTAATCCTGGGACTACACTTTGAAAACAATTGCTATGTTCATCTTGGAGGAAACTACTATACCCTCCAAAACTCTTCAGAGAGTCTCATCTCAATAGTTTAATTAAAAAATCTGTATATATGACACACTTCTAACCCTAACTTGTCTCTCTCACTGAGAACTCCAGATAGCCAGACTTCTCTCTCTCATACAAAACTCAGACCTCTTTTCTAAAGAAATTGCACAACCCCAGAGCAGTCTTCTGAAATCAGGTATTTAGTGATCTCTTTGTGAGGAGTTGTTCATTGATTTTTAAACTCCTCACTCAGTCCTCACCCAATGACCCTAAAGCCTGAGCAGTTTGAACCCTCACTGTGCATCAGAATCACTGCATGAGCTTTAAAAAAACTTACAAAATGTCTTACAAAAGTAGTAGTGGTAAAGAATGAATCCATTTGAATATAGATCTGAGACTAAACAAAAGTGGGTATTATGCTTTTAAGTACATAAAGTTGTAAACCTTGAACAAGAAGTAATAAAAATGTCATGGCAGATTGTGAAAGAAGTGCTAGGGTGTTGATTTCTTCACTTTTCATAACACAGAGTTAATGCAGTTAAGAACAATAAGGTAAAGTTCAACTATCTATTTTTAAATAATTTTAAAGACTTTTTAAACCACAGAAGTATTCTGGAAATTAATACCTCCTGTGTTAAAAAAATATTTACCTTAAAATCAGAAATAATTTGTTTTAGTTTCAGTTCAGTTACTTTTTCTGACCTTAAATTTAAGTTATATGTTTAGAAGTTTAGCTGTCATATTTATACTCTTCAGTGGATAGATAATTACATATGATGCCGAGATGTCTTTGATACATTAGGCATACATTAGATGACATGAGAGATTAGAGAGTTGATGGACATCTGAGGTAGCTTAGGGAAGTAGGTATAGCAATGAAACATTTGGCCAAACCTCATGCTTCTAATTTTCAGGGTAGTCAGGGTCAGGAAGAAGGGTTCTGGTGACAAAAGTCAAGGAACCACTGGGAAGCAAAGAAGGAAGGATATGTCAGAGATGGTGCAAGCATTGGACCATAGAGGTTCCACGCAGGGCTCTGTTATATAGGGACAATGAAAGCCAGAGTCCATGAAAAGTCCTATGGCATCACATGGCTCTGCTCCAACAGATTGGGATCTGCAGCTTTGTAGGGAAGTGGAAGAAGAAGATGCATACTTTCAGTGAGAGACTAAACACAAATCTCAGGCTTCAAGATCTGGCTCATGAATGCAGAAGATCCTATCTTAAGGAAACTAACACCTAAAGGATGAGAAAAACCATCTGGAGTAAAAAAGCTTTAAGGCTGCCTCTGGGCAGAGTAGCCAGACTTATGAGCTTAGTCTATGTAGTAGATAGGTATGAACAAATGATGTGAATAACGGAGGAGTCAAATCTGAGTTGAAATGGGTAGGCTACGCCAGAGAAGTAGAAAAGGATAATGGTGCCAATGCTCAGCAACTCCTCCATAGTCATATGGGTTCTGACTACCTGTCCCCCATTCCAGTCCACCATGTTCATACTCTCCCTCTCCCACTCTCCCAACATTAATGTTCATTTTCATACTATAAATATATATTAAATGTAAGATACTGCTAAAAAAACAACACAACAACAACAACAAAAAACTAATGAAAAAATACGCATACCCAATCTAAATGATGTTCTGATAAACTACATTGGTACTATAAAATCCTTAAGATCTTTTATAAAATCTTTTATACTTTGGCTTAAGTTTTACAGTAAAGGAAATTTAACAAAAACCCTAGTCCAGACAGTTTCATGGATGTGTTTTACCAAACCTTCAAAGAACAACTAACACCTATCCTCCTCAAACTATTCCAAAAAATCCAAGAGAAAGGAACACTTTCAAGCTCTTTTTATGAGGCCAGCATTACTCTAATTCCAAATCCAGATAAGAACACAACAAAGAAAGAGAATTATAGGCCAATATCCCTGATGAATATACATGCTAAAATTCTCAACAAAATATTAGCAAACTGAATCTAGCAATATGTTAAAAAGTTCAAATAATATGACCAAGTGGAATTCATCCCAGGGATACAATGCTGGTATAATATTTGTAAGTCAATAAATGTGATACATCACATAAACAAATTGAAAGAAAAAAAGCACATGATCATATCAATAGATGCAGAAAAAGCATTTGACAAAATCCAAAATCTATTTTTGATAAAAACTCCCAACAAAGTGGGAATAGAGGGGTCATACCTCAACATAATAAAGACCATATATTACAAAGTTACAGTGAACATCAGACTCAATGGGCAAAAACTAAAACCAGCCAAAACCGGTCTGGCTCAGTGGATAGAGTGTTGGCCTGTGGACTGAAGGGTCCCAGGTTCAATTCTGGTCAAGGGCAAGTACCTTGGTTGCGGGCACATCCTCAGTGGGGGTGTGCAAGAGGCAGCTGATTGATGTTTCTCTCTCATGGATGTTTCTAACTCTATTTCTCTCTTCCTCTCTGTGAAAAATCAATAAAATATATTAAAAACAGAACAAAACAAACAAACAAATAAAAAAACTAAAACCATTTCCCCTAAGAACAGGAGCAAAACAGGGATGTTGCTTTCACCACTATTATTTATCATAGTTCTGAAAATGCTAGCCACAGTGATCAGACAAGATGAAAACATAAAAGGCATCCAAATTGGAAAGGAGGAAGTAAAACTTTCATTATTGGCAGATGACATGATGATGTCCATAGAAAACCCTAAGGACTCCACCAAAAACCTTCTAGATTTAATAAATGAATTTGGCAATGTAGCAAGATACAAAATTAAAACCCAGAAATTGACAGCATTTTTATACAACAATAATGAATTCTCAGAATGAGAAATTAAACAAAACAAAAAAAAATCATTTCATATAGCAATAAAAAAAGGAATCTAGGAATAATCTTCACCAAGGAGGTAAAAGACTTGTGATCTGAAAAATACATGACATTGGAAAAAGGAATAGCGGAAGATATACTAGTAAATAAGTGGAAGAACATACTGCGTTCATCAATTGGTAGAATAAACATCATTAAAATATCCATACTATCCAAAGCAATCTTTAGATTCAATGCAAGCCTTATTAAATTATCAATGGCATATTTCACAGATCCAAAAACTTATATGAATCAAAAAAGTCCCCAAATAGCTGCAGCAATCTTGAGAAAGAAGGGCAAAGTTGGAGGGATCACAATACCAGATATCAAGTTATACTATAATACAAAGCTACATTATTCAACATAGCCAGGTACTGCTGGCACAGAACACACATATAGATCAATATAACAGAACAGAGACCCTAAAAATTGACCCAAGCCATTACGTTCAATTAATATTTGAGAAAGGAGGCAATAGCATACAATGGATTCAAGACAATCTCTTCAAAATATGGTGTTTGGAAAATTGGACAGGAATGTGAAAAAAATGGATCTAGAATCCCAACTTATACCATAAACAAGAATAAACTAAAAAATGAATAAAATACTTAAATATACTAGTAAGATATGAAACCATAAAAATCCTAGAATCCAAGAAGAAACCATAGGCAGCAAAATCTAATACATCTCTCATAGCAATATGTTTACAGATACATCTTTCAAGACAAAGAAAACTAAGAAGAAAATAAACAAATGGGACTACATCAAAATAAAATGTTTCTGCACAGCAAGAGAAATCATCAACAAAATGAAAATGGAGCCCATTGAGTGGGAGAACATATTTGGCAATGGTACATGTGACAAAGGGTTAATATCCAAAATATATAAGGAACTCATACAAGTTAACACAAGAAAGACAAAAAAACCAATTAAAAAATGGGGAAAAGGAGATGATGTTGAAAACCAAGATGGCAGCAAAGGTAAACAACTAATCTGCTGCCTCGCACAACAATGTCAAAATTCAACTAAAAGACAAAACGTCTACCACCCAGAACCACAAGAAGGCTGGCTGAACAGAAGTCTTACAACTAGAAGGAAAGATAAAGCGCTGAAAAGCTGAGGTAAAGAGGCATGTGAATCAGGCTGGTGGTGGGCAACTGGGCGCATGGCTTTTTTTCAACCCAAAGGGAAACAAGCTCCCAATCCAGTTTCTGGGGTCAAGCAGGGGACCCAAATGTCTATGAGGAGAAGCTGGTCTGTCGGCCATCAGGTCAGAAAGTGAGGGTGACTTTTTGGCAGAGGTGCACGCAGCAATCATTGTTTACTGCACTTGAGGGCAGGGACATGGGAACTTTGAAATGTTGATTGCTATTTGCCACACTCCAGCCTAGTGACACCCTGAGATACCGCCCTGCCCCACCCTGAGTCCCTGCCACACATATTCTACAAACCCACCCAGGCTCCACACAGCAATTTTTGCATATAAATGGCCTGCCCTGTGGCAGCTTAACCAAATAAAGTGCAGCTCCAGTCATACTGCTCCAAAACCACCAAATCCCAAGCAAAGAGGATAAAACTGTAGTTCTTGCTATAGCTCTTGCTGGGTGGCCTCAGACAGTAGCTGACCTGCACCCCATTGGAGATCCAAAAACTAGTGTATCTAGTAGTTGGTGTAAGACAACACCAGATTTCAACTACTCTCATATGGGACTCATTCAAGAGGCAGATTCAGTGAGCATCAAAGCCCTACTATAACAAGTCCTGCCCCATAAACGCATCTCCAGCATAGCAATTCTTCCATTATAGACACAATAGGTCCTCACAGCCAATGGCCTGGAGGTCAATTCCTCCCAGTGACACCAATAACAATCAAGGCTTAGCTACAACAAGGCTGTACACACAGTCCACAAAGGGGTGCACCAAGAGTGTCCACATCATGTAACTTGGAGGCTGACCCATTTAACCATATACAACGCCCAGCACACAAAGCTACCCTACCAACTCAGGGAAGCAGCAAAAATGAGGAGGCAAGGAAACAGATCACAAATGAAAGAAATGGAGGAGAACAAATGACTGGACATAGAGTTCAAAACCATGGTTATAAGGTTTTTCAAGGATTTTCTAGAAAAGGCCAATAAATTTAACGAGACCCTCGAGGATATGAAAAGTACCAACTAGAAATTAAACATACACTGACTGAAATACGACTGTATGAGACCAAACAGCAGACTAGAGGAACACAATAACCAAGTCAAAGATTTGGAATACAAAGAGGCAAAGGACACTCCTCCAGAGAAGCAAGAAGAGAAGAGAATCCGGAAAGTTGAAGATAGTGTAAGAAGTCTCTGGGACAACTTCAAATGTACAAACATCAGAATTATGGGGGTGCCAGAAGAAGAGAGAGAGCAAGACATTGAAAACCTATTTGAAGAAATAATAACAGAAAATTTCCCCCACCTGATGAAAGAAATAGACTTACAAGTCCAGGAAGTGCACAGAACCCCAAACAAAAGGAATCCAAAGAGGACTAAACCAAGACACATCATAATTAAAAAGACAAGAGCAGTCGACAAAGAGAGAATATTAAAAGCAGCAAGAGAAAAACAGTTACCTACAAGGGAGCACCCATATGATTTTCAGCTGATTTCTCAACAGAAACTATGCAGGCCAGACAGGAGTGGAAAGAAATACTCTAAGTGATGAATGGGAAGAACCTACAACCAACATTATTCTACCCAGCAAAGTTATCATTCAGAATTGAAGGGCAGATAAAGAGCTTCACAGATCAGAAAAAGCTAAAAGAGTACATCACCACAAAACCAGTATTATATGAAACGCTAAAAGGTGTTCTTTAAAAAGAGGAAAAAGAAGAAAAACGTAAAGACAAAAATTATGAACAACAAATATCTATCAATAAGTGAATCTAAAAGTCAAGTGAATTAAAAATCTGAGTAATAGAATAAACTGGTGAATATAATAGAATCAGGGGCATAGAATGGGAGGGGATTGATAATTGACACAGTTCAAGTTTCTGACATATGCTAATCTTATTGGAACAGTGCTTAGAGAGAGACCATGCAGAACAGATCTGGAAGCAGTCTTCCTTACATCAGAGACTTTCCAGATGTTTGATTGATGTGGGCTTCCCCAGCAGGTGTCACCAAAAGAAGGGGATTCCAGCCAGAGTGCTGTCAGTGCTGCAAAGGCATGTCATACACCTTTTCATAGTAGTGGAAAAATTAGTTGTTTCCTGCAGATTAGAAACAAGACCCATATGGCATTTATTTTTAAAGGATGTCACTAAGGTATCTTTTGAAGTTACCAAATGACCCCCCCCCAACTCCTTTTTATAACAGAGTCTAAAATTTTATCATCTGGGAAATTTTAAGGTAAGAGTTTTCTTTCTGAGGTTTGTGTTCATTGAATTTCACCATATATCATAAAATTAAATGTTTGTGGATCTTACAAGTAGAAGTGTTTGAGTCTTTGGTCAAAATATAGAGGAAGATAAATGGCATTTTTAAGACAAAGACAACAGATGTGAAGCCAAAGAATGATTTATTATCTATCATTGAGCTTTTCATTTCATTTTCAAGGCTCTATTATCATTTCAAGTCTCCTTCTTACTAATAACATCCTAATAATTCTAAGATCAGGCTGAAACAGGGGTGTATCTCCAAGTAATAGCAAACCTCCTTATATTTATTTATTATGTATTTCAGTACATACACACCCCAGTGGACGACAAACTCAAACCCTGTATATGAACAAAATATAAAATATCCAACCATAGGGACAGGATTAAGCTAAGGAAAATGTAATGCAAGCATGTCAAATTCGCATCCCGTGGTCCTCACGAATATTTTTTGCATCCCAGATGATATAACTTGATATAACGATATGTAAGAAACATTTTAACAAAAATTGCATAACTTAATTTTTACAATATTCTGTTATACATAATTATTAATAACAAACTATAATGTTCACTAATTGATTACTATAATCGTGTTGCATGCATTTCCCTGATGCACCTTATGTGCAGGCACACCATATCTCTCCACTAATACTAGCAGCGAATATTTTAGCAGCCAATTGCCATGCCATTCATTAGTCTTGGATTTACTTGTTTGGTGTGCAAAACAGGAAATATTTCAATTTTGGAGAACAAGAAAGATAGGGTTATTTGCATTATGCTTATTGATTTGTGTAGTTATTCAGTGTCTGGTAAGTAAATGTTCAAGACAAAAATATTAATTTTTATTAAAATTTTCTATTATTCATGCATATAAGTACAACCAATGGACATAAAGCTCTGGGGAGGGAGGGGATGTGTGGGAGGGAGGGAGGGGGAAAATCAATAAAATATGTAAAAATAAATTAATTAATTAATTAAATTAAAATAAAAAAAATTTTCTATTATTTTATGTTAATTATTACTCATTTATTTCAGGCCTTTGTATTCAGCATGTTTCTATAGAAATAAACCTACATTTTTATGAAAATTGAAGCTTTTGTATTTTGGCAGCCCACATAAACATAAACCTTGTTTATTTGGCCTTTGAGTTTGGCATGCTTGCTGTAATAAGTCTAAGGTAGTGTATTTCAGTGAAGCTTGTCAAAAGAAAATCAAGTGTCTCTAGAAAGTTTTGCTCAGTGGGTAAAGTGTTGGCATGCAGAGCATAGGGTCCCAGGTATGATTCCAGTCCAGGGCACATAATTTGGTTTCAGGCTCCTTGGGCCCTGGCTCTTGGTTGGGGCTCATGTAGGAGGAAACCAATGAACATGTTTTTCTCACATCAAAGTTTCTCTCTGTATTTCCCCCTTTTTTTTTCACTCTCCCTAAAAATCAATGGGAAAATATCCTCAGGTGAGGATTAACAGAAAATAAAAAGACGAAGAAAAAAAAAAGATATCCAAGTGTGGGTTTTGACACACTGATATCTAGATTATCAATTATCGATATTCTGGATCAAGGAAATCAAGACCCTCTGGGGTGAGACTCATGAATCCTAGGTAATTGCAGGCCCACCTATATAATGAGAACCACTGCACTAGACATCCTAAATGATGTCTCATTCAAGTGAAGTTGGGAATGCAGCTTGGTCTTGAAATTCACCTCTTATCTCCTTTATTTACCAAAGGACTCCAAAAGCCTTCTCATAAATTTTCTCACTTAGGGTACTCCAAGGATTTAAAAACAGGTATAATTCAGAAATAAATTGTTTAGAACAGTACCACTGTGGCAGTGGTCGACAAATTAATCAACAGAGCCCAATATCAACAGTACAAAGATTGAAATTTTTTTGAAAGCCAAATTTTTAAAACTTAACCTTCTAATGCCACGTCTTCAGAATAGACTCTCCCAGGCCATGGTATTTTGTGGAAGAGCCACACTCAAGGGACCAAAGAGCCACATGTGGCTTGAGAGCTGCAGTTTGCCGACCACGTGACTGTGAAATAGAACCCAAAGCTACTGGAGAAAATTTGAAAGCAACCCGAGGGACTTCGGGGGCTGGAAAAGATCTGCTTTCAATTAATTGTGCCCTAAAGCATGAAGTTCTAGTGCTTTTAAAGGGGCTTAACAATTTGTAACTGGTGGTAAAATCTTTCCTCCCAGATATTCAAGCTAAAAATCTCAAAGAGATATTATGCTTTTTCACACAAATTCCCATATTCAAACAACTAAAATAAAAAATCTAGTTTAGTCTATTTTTAAACTATATTTTTATTGATATCAGATAAAAAGGTAGAGGGAGACAGTGTTAGAAACATCAATGATAAAAAAGAATCATTGATTGAACCCCAAACTCAGGCATGTGCCCTACTGGGAATCAAACCATGACCTACTGGTTCATAGGTTGAAACTCAACATCCCTAGCCTGTTTTACTCAGTAGATAAAGTATCGACCTACAGACCAAAGGGTCCTGGGTTCAATTCTGGTAAAGGGCACTTAACTTGGTTTCAGGCTCCTCCCTGGCCCAGGCCCTGCTCAGGCCTGGTCGGAGTGTGATGCTTCTGTCTTTCCCTCTCTCTTCCACTCTGCCCAAAAATTAAGGGAAAAATATACTCAGGTGAGGATCAACAAACAAACAAACAAAAACCTCAGCCACTGAGTCACACGGGAAGGACTAGCTCAATTAATATTTGACAAAGGAGGCAAGAACATACAATCCAGTCAAGATAGACTTTTCAATAAATGGTGTTGGGAAAACTGGACAGATACATGATAAAAAATGAAACTAGATCATGAACTTACAACATACACAAAAATAAACTCAAAATGTATAAAGCACTTATTTGTAAGATGAGAAACCATAAAAATCTTAGAAGCCATAGGCAGCAAAATAGCACACATTTGTCATAGCAATATCTTTACTGATACATCTCTTAGGGCAATGGCAACTAAGGAGAAAATACACAAATGGGACTACATCAAAATAAAAAATCTTCTGCACAGCAAAAGAAACCATCAACAAAATGAAAAGGGAGCCACTGTATGGGAGAACATATTTGGCAATGATACATCTGATAAAGGGTTAATATCCAAAATATATACAATTTAACAAAAGGAAGACAAATAATCCCATTTAAAAATGGGAAAGGACCTAAATAGATACTTCTTCAAAGAGGACACACAGGAAGGCCAAGAGACATATAAAAAATGCTCAAAGTCCCTGATCATCAGAAAGACACAAATTAAAACGACAATGAAGTATTACTTTATACCTGTCAGAATGGCTACAATCAACAAATCAACAAATGACAAGTGTTGGCAAGAAAGTGAAGAAAAGGGAACCCTTTTGCACTCTGGTGGGAGTGCAGAATGGTGCAGCCATTATGGAAAACAGTATGGAATTTCCTCAAAAAATTAAATATGAAACTGCCATTTGGCCCAGTGATATATCTTAAAAAACCCAAAACATCAATCAGAAAGAATGTATGCAACCCTATGTTCATAGCAGCACAGTTTATAATAGCTAAGACCTGAAAATAGCCCAAGTGCACATCAATAGATGAGTGGATAAAGAATCTGTGGTACCATGGAATACTATACAGCAATAAAAAAGAAGAATCTCTGACCCTTTGAGAAAGCATGAAGGGATCTGGAGAGTATCACACCAAGTGAAATAAGTCAGAAAAAGAAAAGTAACACATGATCACACTCATATGTGGAATCTAAGTAACAAAATAAACTAATGAACCGAGTGAATCTAGGATAAATGGAAACTTAGAACAAAGTACAGAATCTCAGAGAGAAGGCGGGGGAGGTGGGTCAGTGGGAGGTAATCAACCAAAGACTTTGTATGCATAAGTCTCAGACAATAGGGTGCTGAAGACCTGGGGCAGGGGAGGGTGGGGCAAGTGTAGGCTGGAGGGGTCAATGGGGGGAAATAAGTTTTAAAAAAGAAAAATAAGTGAATATATATTTTTGCATGTTTTCTTTTAAACTTTACTTCTAAAGACCATAATTTTGATGTCCATCCTTTTACAGCTGGATTATTACAATGACCTCTTAACTGCTGCCCCCCCATTCTTATCTTTCTCTTCTCTATCATTCTGATACACTACCCACAGATAAAATTTGCTCAAACATAAACCTCCTTAAAGACTTCTGATCATTCCCCCATTTCCCAAAAGAACCAGGGGTCTTCAAATTACGGCCCGCGGTCCACATGCGGCCCGCAGAGGAGTCTGATCCGGCCCGCCAGGTTTTTTGGGCAGTGAGCGCAGCCAAGGTGTTACAGTAGGAATTAGTAGTTCATATAGTCCGGCCCTCCAGCTCTCTGAGGGACCGTGATCTGGCCCCCACTTTAAAAAGTTTGAGGACGCCTGGCCCTAGACACATTTGTATCTCATTCACAAAGTACGTGAGAAGTCTTCCTTAAATCGTCTGCCAGTGTAAACCTCCCTATTTAATTTGGCTCCAGTCTCTCCATATCCATATAAAAAGGCAAATAACAGTACCAAGCAAGACATATTTTTTCCTTAATTAGATTCTAAACACATTGAGGGCTGAGAGCAAGTCTGTGCAATCCTCTCAAAACCAACAATATTGCTCAAGTATTTATCAAATAAATCAAAGAGTGAGAGGCACTGAATTAAGCCACCAATATCTATTCTCACTTCCTAACTTGAGGTGCCACAAGGCAGTTTGTGAATTTTCTCTGTGCTGAACAAGTGTAGGAGGTGAATTGTGTTGATCACTTCATCACTTATTCTTCAACTGGAAGAAATTGGTCCCATAGGTTTGGGACATTTTCCTCACACATGCAAAACCAAAAAGTTGTGCAAGAAGGATTTATGTTGGGAAAAAAATACACATTCTATGTCTAGCTGGTTCCTCTTAATAGTTCCAAATTCCAATGTGTGAAAACGTTTCCAATATTTACCACAGGTAAAGTCCATGGTGTGAGAACTACTTGAAGAAATTTTCTGTCTCAGATCAATACAAAAGTAGATCCTACAAAGCTGTTAGTGGCTACAGATGCTGCTGATTTAACACATCGTAATACTATAATTCTTTTAAAGGCAGCAAGACCAGCCATGCCAAGCAATTTATTGGTACTAATGTGAGTAAAACCAACACAAATGCCAAGTTTATTTGAGTAGCAGAATTACATGTTGTTTAAAGATAATGTTGTACGTATTAGGGGGAAAAATTGTATCAAATAAAATATAATTTTATGACCAAGCATGTCATTGTACCATTATTCTTATTCTTATTGCCATTACTATTATTATTATAAATAGAGATCAAGAGACCTGGAAAAAAGAGATGCATAAAATTTTGTCTGAATATATCATTAAAAATCAGAAATTATTTCTTTATTTACATTTATCAGATTATTTCCAACACACACAATTTGCTTAGCACTTACAATTTTTAATTTTTTAAAAATTGAAATTAAAACACAATTAAATTTACACTTAAAAAATGTTTAGCTGAAACTGATTTGGCTCGGTGGATAGAGTGTCTGCCTGCGGACTGAACGGTCCCAGGTTCGATTCTGGTCAAGGGCATGTACCTTGGTTGTGGGCACATCCCCAGTAGGGGGTGTGCAAGAGGCAGCTGATCGATAATTCTATCTCATCGATGTTTCTAACTCTCTATCTCTCTCTCTTCCTCTCTGTAAAAAAATCAATAAAATATATTTTAAAAAATAAAAAATAAAAATGTTTAAATTACAGTTAAATATAAATGAAACTCACCATGCTACAAATCATATATTACAAATTCAAAGAACAGAGTAGGTTTAAAATGTGATGTTTAGAATGCCAAACTTTACATACATTTTATATTCTTTTTTGGCAAAAGCTATTCATATAATATTGATTAAGAATACGCACACACACAAAAAAAACTTCTCATTCATTGTAATTTTACTTTCAATAATTAAAATATAATAGAAAAGGATAATTGAATACTTTGAGTACAAATATCCCTAAGATTCTGAAACTTCAGTTTTCCTTTTTATATCAGTCTGTCGTTCTCATATTGAATTCCTTATGGAAGTAAAATCTGAAGCCTAACAACAATATCATTCCTTTGGGTCTTGTTTATGAAGTCTTATGAAAGGAAACCAGCAGCCAGTGGTGCTTACCTATCTTACAAGTAGTGGTAAGATTTGGCAAATAAAGAAAACTGCATTTGCCAATTAAAAAACACACAAACATAAATCATTGGGTCTTTTACAGAGAGCAAACAAATTAAGTCAATTACAAAATACTATCATCATTTTACTATACTAAAATCCAGGCAATGTGTGTGTGTGTGTGTGTGTGTGTGTGTGTGCATGTGTGTGTGTGTGTGCATGTGTGTGTGTGTGTGTGTGTGTGTGTGTGTGTGTGATCTGCTTCTACACTAACCACAAAATTTTAATGCTATACCTTTTTGGTTTCTTTTTAAAATAATTATTTTGTTCATATTTCTGACTAAAATTGAAACAAATGAACAGATTTTTTTTCTCTGATTAAGAAATTTCTAAATTAAAATCTCCCTTCAAGTACTTCCAAACTGTGTGAATAATGTAAGCATTTTAATTGTCCTTTTTTTTTTTTTTTTTACTATTTTATCAAATTACTGGCACATTGAATTTCCTACACAAAAATACTCAAAATAACTATGTTGAAAGAATGGTTGTATCATCCCCTCAAATTTCCATTTCAAAAAAGAGCAATTGAAAAACATTTAGAACATAAATCTAAGTTAATGCAATATCAAAAAGAAGGAAGAAATTGTTTACAAAAATGTTTAACTAACCAAAGAACATTTTATATTCTGACTTGACTGTCATACTTCTAAATTTATCTTTATAATACTTGTACTCAAGAAAATGATTTATCCCATGAAGTTTTAGCTAGATTAAACGTATTTAAAATAAACACAATTATTTTTAAATTATTTCCAAACAAAATATAATATTTGAATTTCACAAAGTATCCAAGAAGAATCAGAAAAACATTTTAATAATATATTTTTTAAAAATCATTAATTCCTCAATTAAGTCACAATTTCCTTTATAGCCATTTGAATAATAGCGATTGGATTTGGCAGCTATACCAATGAGCATCCAGATGCTGCCATTTCCTGGATTTAATTTTGCATGACAGTTCTTTTACTAAACATGTATCTAGTGTCTTGTCACCTTAACTTTAAATTGGACAAGCTCAAGGAAACAAAGTATTTTTGTACAGAAATTTGTTTTATTGGTTACTTCAGAAGCATGAGAAATGCATTTATGATTAGGGGAACAACACACATCTTTCAAAATGCTATGCAATGGGATATACTAAAAGATCTTCAAAAGCCTGTTGCAATCCTTAGGTCCAACCTCTTTACCTGGGAAAACTAGCCCAGAAAAGTGAAGTGAGTCATTATGATCACCCTCTAGGGAAGTATTAGTTGTCCCTTCCATGATATCATGTTTTCTCTTGAGGGTAAATTTCTAATTTCAGGTTTTGGTTTGCTAGGTGAACTTCAGGAACTTGCTGAGCAAAGTTTATAAAATAACAGAAAATAGTCTCAGATGGGCACTATAGAGAATCTTCTCTCAACTACTAGTATAAAATAGGGAGAACATTTTTAATTCAGTTTGTTAAAAATATAAATGAAGTTAAAAGCTTGACTTGTAGAGCTTAAATCTAAAATTCACAATCTTAGTTCTTTGAATATCCTTATGTTTTATACCAATTTCCAAAATGTGCATTTTCCTTATTACAACCATGTCCCCAAATTATCAATCCATTTACTGTCAATTAATACAACTTAGAAATCAACTAAAGGGGTTGGTTTTGTTTTATCAGTGGATTTATAGCAGAATTCTTTTAAATAGCTTAATATATGTTTCATTTACAGTAATATAATTTATCAAAATGTATACAGAAAAATTTTAATGGACATTTATAAAGAAAGTACTCATCACATCTTGGTGCCATTGCATTCAAGCATTATCTCCCAGGCCTTCTGCTAAGGCCAAATCTGCTTCCCCTAACTTTTTTACCAACTGACCTGCAATAATAAAGCTGCTGAAGAATAAGAAGATATGGTTGCTTGCACCACCAGCCTTGATAGTTTAAAACCCTGTATTTACATGTGTCCCTGGTAATACTGGAAGGGATGCATTATTAAGAGCAAGCAAACAAAAATGGCTACCACCTGAAAGATGACCAGGACAACGATCCCAAGCAAAATAGTCAGTAAGAAATGTATTAAGTTTGCATCTATAGTGCATGCCACAAAGACTGTGGTGTTCTGTTAGAATATTTTTGTGTGTAGTAAAGTTTATAACACTTTAAAATAATCATTCTGAAGTGTACAATTCAGTAGCACTTAGAATATTCACCATGTTGCACAACCATAACCTCCATCAATCTCCAAAACAATTCATCACTCCAATGGAAAATGCCATACCCATTAAGTAGTTGCTCCCTTTACCCCTTCCCTCTAATCCCTGGAAACCTTCTATCTACTTTTTACCTCTATGGATATACCTATTTGGGATATTTTATATAAATACAGTATGTGACCTTTTATATCTGGCTCCTTTTACTTAGCCTTGTGTTGTTGAGCCCCCCTCCCATACTAGAGCATGTATCAGTTCTTTTCTATCTCTAAATGATATTTCACTGTATATATACACCATAAGTTGTTAATCATCTCATGGAAACAGTGGTTAGTGAAATATTTACAGTTTTTGACTATTGTGAATAATGCTGCTATGAAAATTTGTGTACAAGTTTTTGTTTGAATACATACTTTTAATTATTTGGGGTATTTACTTAGAAGTGTTCCAATTTTTCCATATCCTCTGCAACACCTGTTACATAGCCAATCCTACTGAATTGAAAGCAGCATCTCATTGTGGTTTTATTTTTATACTAGTGGCCCAGGGCACAGATTTGTGCATATTGAAAGAAAATTAATTAGAAGGTGGCCAGGGTGGGGTGGGGGGGAGACAGGGCAGGACTGCGCAAGATGGGCCTAACATGCCCTGTAGCCAACCTCCCACAGCCCCACCCCAGAGTTTGCATAGTGAGTGGGGTCTCTACAGCAGGTGGGGTCCCTTGGATTGGCCTGTGGGGATCCAGCCAAAACCAGCTCTCTAACATTCCCCAAGGGGTCTTAGAGTACAAGAGGGCACTGTGCAAAGTTGATGTTGTACAGGATGTGGAACGCAAATGCAAGTGTACAGTAAACCAGATCTGGGGCAGAAAGTACCTCAGCAACAACATAACCTATAGCCCAAGGTGGAATCTCACGGCCCTGCAAGAAATCAGGCTCCCTCCTCTCTGGTTTCAGGGTGCATCACCAGAGAACCACCACTGCCAAGTCAGTGCAACTGGGCAGCTTCTGCATTGAGTGTCTGCCTCCTTGTGGTCTGTGCTCTGAAACTTAGCATATTAGCCTTTTATATATATATAGATTCTTAATAACTAATGATGTTGAATATGTTTCCATGAGATTTTTTTGTTATTTGTCTAATTCTCTAGAGCAGGCGTCCTCAAACTTTTTAAAGTGGGGGCCAGATCACGGTCCCTCAGAGAGCTGGAGGGCCGGACTATATGAACTACTAATTCCTACTGTAACACCTCGGCTGCGCTCACTGCCCAAAAAACCTGGCAGGCCGGATCAGACTCCTCTGCGGGCCGCATGTGGCCCGCTGGCCGTAGTTTGAAGACCCCTGCTAGAGTCTAGAGAAATGTCTATTCAGTTACTTTGTAATTTTTTAAATTTATGGTTTTGTTTATTTTTTATAAAGTATTACAAATAGTAGTACATGTGTCTCCTTTTTCTCCCATTGACTTTCCTTGGCCTTCCCCACACCCCAGTACTGCCCTCACCCCACTAGTGTCTGTGTCGATTGGTTATACTTTTACGCATGTATACAAGTCCTTTGGTTGATCTGTTACCACTCCCCTCAAACCTCCTCTGCCTTCCTGCTGAAGTCTGACAGTCTGTTCAATGCTTCTTTGTCTCTGTACCTATTTTTGTTCATCAGTTTATGATGTTCTTTATATTCAACAAAGGAGTGAGATCATGTGATATTTATCTTGCTCTGACTGACTTATTTTGCTTAGCATAATGGTCTCCAGTTCCAGCCATGCTGTTGCAAATGGGAAGAATTACTTCTTTCTTACAGCTGTGTAGTATTCCACTGTGTGGTGGTACTACAGTTATCTAATCCACTCATCTGCTGATGGGCACTTAGACTGTTTCAAAATCTTAGCTATTGTAAACTGTTCTGCTATGAACATAGGGGTGCATACATACTTTCTGATTGGTGTTTCTGTTTTCTTGTGATATATTCCTAGAAGTGGCATTACTGGGTCAAATGGGAATTTCACTTTTAATTTTTGAGGAAACTGCATACTCTTTTCCATAGTGGCTGCATCAGTCTGCATTCCCAACAGCAGTGCACAAGTGTTCCTTTATCTCCACCAGCACTTGCCATTTGTTGAATTGTTAATGATAGACATTCTAACAGGTGTGAGATGGTACCTCATTGTTATTTTGATTTGTATCTCTTGGATGATTAATGACTTTGAGCATGTTTTCATATGTCTCTTGGCTTTCCCATGTCTTCTTTCAAAAAGCATCTGTTTAGGTCCATTGCCCATTTTTTGATTGGGTTGTTAATCTTCCTTTTGTTAAGTTGTACAAGTTCCCTCTTAATGTTGAAGATTAAATCCTTATCAGTGATAACATTGACAATATGTTCTCCAATCCTGTTGGCTTTCTTGTTTTGTTGATAGTTTCCTTTGCTGTGCAAAAGCATTTTATTTTGATGTAGTCCCATTTGTTTATTTTTCCTTTAGTTTCCATTGCCCTAGGAGTGGTATCAGTGAAGAAATTGTTTTGGCATATATCTGAGATTTTGCTACCTTTAGATTCTTCTAGTGTTTTTATGGGTTCCCTTCTTATGTTTAAATCCCTTATCCATTTTGAGTTTACTTTTGTGCATGGTGTAAGTTGGTGGTCTAGTTTCATTTTTCTGCATGTATCTGTCCAATTTTCTGAACACCATTTATTGAAGAGACTGTCTTGACTCTATTGTATGCTCTTGCCTCTTTTGTCAAATATTAATTGAGCATGTGTCTTGGGTTTATTTCTGGATTCTCTGTTCTGTTCCACTGGTCTATGTGTCTGTTTTTGTGGCAGTGCCAGGCAGTTTTGAGAACTGTGGCTTTGTAGTATAGCTTGATATCTGGTATTGTGATCCCTTCAACTTGGTGCTTCTTTCTCAAGATTGTTGTAGCTATTTGGTTTTTTTTTCTCCAGATGAATTTATAGATTGCTTTTGGTGGTATGGACATTTTAATTATGTTGATTCTACCAATCCATGAACACGGTAAATTATTCCATTTGTTTATGTCTTCCTTTATCTCTTTTTTCAATGTCTTATAATTTTCTGAATACAGGTCCTTTACCTCCTCATTAAATTTATTCCTATAATATCTTAATTTTTTTGGTGCAATGGTAAATATGATTTTTTTAAGTTTCTTTTTTCTGTAAGTTCATTACTGGTGTATAAAAAAAGCCATAGACTTCTGGTGTTAATTTTGTATCCTGCTACATTGCTGAAATCATTTATGAAGTCTAATATTTTTTGATGGAGTCTTTAGGATTTTCTATGTATAATACCATGTAATCAGTGAATAATGACAATTTTAATTCTTCTTTTCCAATTTGGATGCCTTTTATTTATTCTTCTCTGATCACTATGGCTAGTATGTCCAGTACTATGTTGAACAGGAGTGATAGGAATGGGCATCCCTAACTCTTTCCTGTTCTTAAGGGAAATAGTTTTAGTTTTTGCCCATTGAGTATGATGTTGGCTATAGGTTTGTCATATATGGCTTTTATTATGTTGAGGTATGATCCTTCTATTCCCACCTTACTGAGGTTTTTATCAAGAAAGGGTGTGGGATTTTGTCAAATGCTTTTTCTGCATCAATTGATATTATTACATAGTTTTCCTCTATCAATTTGTTTATGTTGTGTATCACATTTGTTGATTTGTGGATATTATACTATCCTTGCATTCCTGGAATAAATTCTATTTTGTTATAGTGTATGATCTTTTTGCATTCCTGGAATAAATTCTATTTTGTTATAGTGTATGATCTTTCTAATGTAATGCTGGATATGATTTGCTAGAATTTTGTTGAGAATTTTGACATCTATGTTCATGAGGGATATTGGCCTGTAATTCTCTGCCTTTGTATGCTTAAATTTCCTCCATAATTATCAACCTATTCAGATATTTTTATTCTTCTTGATTGAGTTTGGAAGGTCATATTTTTCTAAGAAAATGTCCATTTCTTCTAGTTGACCAGTTTGTTGAAATAGAGTTGCTCAGAGTACTTTTTTTTTGTTGTTGTTACAATTCTTCATATTTCTGTGAGGTCTGTTGTCATTTTTCCTCTTTCATTTCTGATTTTGTATTTGGGTCCTCTCTTTGCTTCTTGGTGATCCTGGCTATGGATCTTGTTTATCCTTTCAAAGAAAACAACTCTTGGTTTTATTAACCTTTTGTATTGTTTTGTGTGTTTTTTCTCTATATCATTTATTTCTGCTCTGATCTTTATGATTTTTTTTCCTTCTTACACTGGGCTTTTCTTGTTGCTGTCTTTCTAATTTTTCAAGTTGTAGAGTTAGATGGTTTATTACCAGTTTTTTTTTCTTTTTTCTTTTTTCTTCTTCTTTTTTTTTTTTTTTTTTTTTTTTTTTTTTTTTTAATGTAGGCCTGTAATGCTATAAACTTCCCTCTCAGAACAGCTTTCACTGTGTCCCATAGATTTTGGGTTGTTGTGTTTTCATTGACATTTATTTCTAGAATGTTTTTATTTCTTCTTTGATCTCTTTGGTTACCCAATTATTGTTTAATACCATGATATTCAGCCTCCAAGTGTTTGATTTTTTGTGATTTTTTATTTTTGTTTATTTCTAATATTATGCCATTGTGATCTGAGAAGATGCTTGATATAATTTCAATCTTCTTGAAATTGGAGAGAATTTGCCTGTGTTCCAATATGTTGTCTAACTTTGAACATGCCCCATGTGCACTTGAGAAGAATGTATATTCTGTAGGTTTGAGATGGAATGTTCTAAAGATGTATAGATAGATAAAGTCCATCTGTTTCTTTGCTCATTTTTTTTTTCTAGAGGATTTATCCAGTGATGCCAATGGGGTGTGAAAGTCCCCTACTATTATTGTATTGTTGTCTATCTCTCCCCTGATATATTCCTGAAGTTTTTTTTTGTTTGTTTGTTTGTTTGTTTTTAATGTATTGGGTGTTCCTACATTGGGTGCATATATGCTTACCAGAGTTATATCCTCCTGCTGTATCAATCCCTTTAGAATTATGAAATGGCCTTTCTTGACTTTTATTGTGGCTTTTACTTAGAGGTCTATTTTGTCAGAGATAAGTATTGCTACCCCAGCCATTTTTTCATTTCCATTTTCTTGAAATATATTTTTCTATGCTTTCACGTCCAGTCTGTGTAAGTTCTTTGTTCTGAGGTGGGTCTCTTGTAACAGTATATACATGGGTAATGTTTTATTATCCATTCAGTTACTTGGTGTCTTTTGATTGGAGCATTTAGTCTATTTACATTTAAGGTTATTATTGATAGGTACTTGTTTGTAGCCATTTCTATTCTTTATGCCTGTGTTCCTTCTTTCCTTTGTATTTTGTCTTTTTACAATAGTCCCTTTAGCATTTCTTGCATTGATGGTTTGGTAGTGATAACCTCCCTTAGCCTTTTTTTGTCTGTGAAGCTCATGATTTCCCCTCAATTTTAATTGATAACATTGCTAGATATAGCATTCTTGGATTTATTCCTTTGTTTTGCATCACTTTCTATATTTCTTTCCATTCCCTTCTTTCCAGATGTGTTTCTGTTGAGAAATCATTTGAAAATCTGTTATGAGACCCTTTGTATTTAACTCTGTCTCTCACAGCCTTTAAGATTCTCTCTTTGTTGTTAACATTTGCCATTGTAATTACAATATGTCTTGGTGTGGGTCTTTTGGGGTTCATCTTGTTTAGACTCTCTGTGCCTTGTGACTTTTTTCTTCCCCATATCAGTGAAGTTTTCTGTCATTATTTTTTTTTCAAATAGGTTCTCTAACCCTTGCTGCTCTTCTTTCCTTCTGGCACCCCTATTTTATGTATGTTACTTTGCTTAATTTTGTCCCAAAGCTCCCTTAGGCTCTCTTCCTGCTTTTTATTTTTTCTCCAATTGCTTGTTAGATTGGGCTTGTTTCTGAACCTTACCTTCTAACTCTCTAATTCAGTCCTCTGCTTCTCCTAGTCTACTGTGGAAACCTTCCATAGTGTTTTTGATTGTAGCTATATCACTTTTGCTTTCCTTCTGATTTTTGCATAGGTTGTTGATTTTCTCATCCATCTGGTTTATGAACTGTATGACCATTACTTTTAATTCTTTTTCTGAAATATTACATGCCTACTTTTTTATTTAGTTCCTTTCTTAGCAATTCCTCTTTTTCTTTCCTTGAGGGACTGTTTTGTTGTCTCCCCATTCTTGCTGTCACCATAGTGTCCAGTTCCAGGGGTCTGATCTGTGTGCAGCGGGAGCATTGTACCACCACAGTGTCACTGAAGAGCTCAGGCATCAAGATGTGGCTGCCATGAGACAGTGGGAGTTGCATGCACTGCAAATCAAAGTCTCTGTGTGTGCACACTGAGAATCTGAGTCACGGGTGCTCCATGCAGCCTCCTGTGCACACTGAGAATCAGATTTCCCAGATACACTGGGAATCAGACTCCATGAGCACCAAGAATGGGAGTCATTGGTGCTCAGTGGCAACTCATGCATGCCCGGGGAATCAGCGTTCATGCACATGTGCTGAGAATAACAGACACTGGAACTTGGTGAGGACTTGCATGTGCCAAGAATCAGTCCCTGTGCACACACCAAGAATCGGAGCTCCTGTGTGTGCACCAAGAACCAGTCAACAGGCACATGCGCTGAGAATCAGAGTCCCCAGCCTGCTTTCAGGGAGAGGAGAGAGCAGGCGGGTTGCATAGCTGTGCTATGTTGGTGGGAGGTCTTCTCGCACTCTGCAGGTCATGCAGACCCTATGCCATTGCAGTGGGTAAGCAGGAAGGGGGATGCACTCTGTGACTCTCAGGAATCTGCAGCTGGGATGTCTGGAGTCTTGGTGTCCATTGATCTGCAGCTGTGGTAGCAGGTCTTTGTCCAGAGTGGCTGCAGGGTCCTGGGTTGTGTCTGAGACCAATCTGGATGGTGGTGAGGCTGGAATCCTAGTCACAGCAGTTCTGCTCTTTAAGATGGCGTGGTTTCTGTGCCAGTGCCAGCCACCAGGAAGTGTTTGTAGTACCAGTGAGGTCTTGCAGTCTAAGACCACCCAGTCTGCCAGCCCACGAAAGTCCTGCAGGAACTAACTGTCCCTAGCTCACACACACACACGCGAGAACACACACACACACACACACACACATACACTGCACATATCCATACACTACCCTTTCACTCCCTCACTCTCTCACACTCTCTCCCTCACTGCCATCCTGCTGGTTGCCATCTTTTTCCTCCTTTACTTTGTTCTTTCTAAAATTGAATTATTTGGCCTTTTTTGTTATGTTATTATTATAATACTAAAGGCCTGATGCATGAAATTCATGCACGGGGCAGGGAGGGGGGTGTCCCTCAGCCCAGCCTTCACCCTCTCCAATCTGGGACCTCTCTAGTGATGTCCAACTGCCCATTTAGACCCAATCCTGGTGGAATCAGGCCTAAAGCAGCAGTTGGACATCTCTCTCATAATCCAGGACTACTGGCTCCCAACTGCTCGCCTGCCTGTCTTCCTGATTGCCCCTAACTGCTTCTCCCTGCCAGCCTGATCACCCCCTAACCACTCCCATGCCAGCCTGATTAATGTCTAACTGCTCCTCTGCCAGCCTGTTTGCCCCCAACTTTCTTCCTCTGCCGGCCTGATGACCCCTAACTGCCCTTCCCTGCAGGGTTGATCGTCTCCAACTGCCCTTCCTTTGCAGGCCTGGTCCCTCTCAGCTGCCCTCTTTTGCAGGCCTGGTGCCTCCCAACTGCCCTCCCCTGCTGGCCACCTTGTGGTGGCCATCTTGTGTCCATATAGGAGCAGGATCTTTGACCACATGGGGTAGCAATTTTGTGTGTTGGAGTGATGGTCAATCTACATATTACTCTTTTATTAGATAGGATACTGACAATAGACCTTTATCATAAATATGACTTGAAAATATTTTCTCACATTCCATAAGTTATCTTTTTACTTTTGTGATAGCATCTTTTGATGCACATTTTAATTTTGATAAAGTCCTGTTTATCTTTTTTATTTTTGTTACTTGAACTTTTTGTGGATATGTATCCTTATGTTTTTCTCCTAAGAATTTTATAGTTTTAGCTTTTATATACAGATCCTTGATTCATTTCAAGCTGATTTTTGTATATGCTGTGATGTAGGGGTCAACTTCACTCTTTGCATATGAATATTTGGGGCATCCCAGCTCCATTTCTTGAAAATATATTTTTTCTCTATTGAATGGTCTTGGCACCCCTGTTAAAAATCAATTGAAAATAGATGTATGAGTTCATTTCCGGCAATCTCAATTCCATTCCACTCCATGTACATATCTCTTATCATGCCAGCACCACATTTTTTTTTAATTACAGTAGCCTTGGATTAAATTTTGAAACCAATAAATGTGAGTTCCCTAAATTTTTTATTTTTCAAGATTGTTTTTTCTATTGTGGGTCCCTTAAATTTCTGTATGAATTTTATGATCAACTTCTCCATTTTTACAAAATTTTTCATTTGGATTTTTATAGGGATTGCATTGAATGTGTAGATTATATTTGAATAAGTGGAAATAGGTGACTTTAAATTTGTTTAGGCCTTCTTTAATTTCTTTCAGCAATGTTTTATAGTTTATAGTAAACAAGATTTGTACTTTTATGAACGAATTTATTGCTAGTATTTCTTCTTATTCATGCTTATATCAACAAATTTCCTTCTAAATTTCCTTTCTGGAATGTTCATTTGCTGAGCTATAGAGATGTAACTAATTTTTGTGTGGGTTGATCTTGTGTCTTGCAAAGTTTCTGTGTTTACTAGCCATAAAATGTGTGTGTGTGTGTGTGTGTGTGTGTGTGTGTGTGTGTGTGTGTACTTTTTAGTACTTCTATATAAGATTTTGTCTTCTTCAAATAGAGATAATTCTTCCTTTTTAACTTCGATGTTTTTCATTTCTATTATTGCCTAATTGCTCTAGCTAGCAGTTCTAGCAAAATGGTGAATAGAAGTGGTAAAATATCATCATTGAAGCTCTGGGTCTTTCATAAATTAATTTTTATTATGCTTAGGAAGTTCCCTTTTATTCTTAATTTATTGAGAATTTCTATCATGAGTGTGTTGGATTATTCAGATGCTCTTTCTGCATCAATTGAGATGATCATGTGCTTTATTTTCTCATGTTGTTAATGTGGTATCACATTAATTTTTTTGTATATTGAACTGCCCTTGTATTTCTGGAATAAATCTCACATGTTCATGCTGTATAACTCACTTTATATGCCACTGAATTCATTTTGCTGATATTTTGTTAAGGATTTTTGCATCTAAATTCAAAGATGTTGGAAAATATTATTTTTGTAATTTTTAAAATCTGGATTTAGTACAGAGTACCTCATATATATGATAAGGGATTAATATCCAAAATATATATGAAAATCACACAACTGAATACCAAAATACAAATAAACTGAATAGACATTTTCCCAAAGACATTAAAATGATAACAGGTATATGAAATCTGAATATCACTAATCATCAGGAAATGCAAATCAAAATCACAATGAGATATCATTTCACACCTATTAGAATGACAAAAAAGAGATAAACGTTAGTAAAAGTGTGGTCCTCCTAGTGAATTACCTATTTCAATTAATGCAGTTTCTAGCTCTAGAAGTTCTATTTTGTTCTTTATTAAATAATTTCTTTCTATTAATATTATTTCTTTGTTGAAAATCACCTTATTTTAATTATTTAGACATGATTATTGTAATTATTTAATATATTTAAAATAAATAATTAAAAGTATTTGTCTAGGAAGGCCAAAATTTGAGTCCCTTTAACAAAAGTTTCTATAACTGTTTTTTGTCCTCTCACTAGAATGTTTTTTCCTGTTTCTATGTGTATCTCATAAGTTTTTGTTGGAAAATGGAGCTTTCAGATAATATGGCAACTCTTGAAATCAGAGCTCAGTCCCTTCGGGTTTGTTGTTATTACTCTTTGTTTTGTTTGTTTGTTGTTTTTTGTGTGTGGTTTTTTAGTTTTTTTCTCCCTGCTCTTTGTTTAATGATTTTCCTAGGCTAATTTTGCAAAGTCTGTATTATTTTTTGTACACGAGTGTGAGGCCAAAATATATTCTGCTTTGTTAGGTCAGCTAACAATTGGGCTGAGATTTCCTTAAATTCTTGGATTCAGTAAATCTTCCAGTCTTTGCCAAGGGACTATGTGTGTACAGGAGCACACTTTCAACAGTCATTTATTTTATAAATGTGCACATCTGGCTTACGCAAGGCCTCAAGGTCAGCCAAAGATGAAAGATTAGCTTCTTCTCAGGTATTTCCTGAGCTACACACAACTCTGCACATGCATGCGGCTTTCTAAATTGCATGGGATTATTTTGGAGATTTTCAAATCCCCTTAACAAAATATTTTCAATAATTATTAATTGCTGATATTAATAATTTGGTCAGAATGTTCTTGGCTCTTACTGTTATTGCTACCTCAACAACTGTGGTATTAAAAAGTGCCACTGATTGTTTTTGACAAATGGCCTGAGGATAATGCTGTTCTGCAAAGTAAGCTCTAAATCAGGTCCTAATAATGACGATGCACTTGGAATGGGTTTTTTCCAGGAAAATGTGAGATAGGTCAAAGAGTGACAAAACTCTAGAAACGGGAATGCTCAGAGAACAGGGATTTTTTAAGGGGCTCTATACCCCAGCCTGACCCTTCCTATAACTACAAGCCTACAGATTTCCATAGCAACCACTATTTATGAGTCTTCTGATTTTCAAGGCTACTGCAGAGCTGCATAGAGAGAGATAGAGAGTAGGTTAAATTACAAGACCATAAATCCTCCTTTTCTTATGAATACCAGCAGTTTTTTCTTAAAATAAGTGATTTTCAGTTGCTGCAAGCCTTTGGTTAATTTCCAGAGTCCTAGAAAGGTTAATTGTGATAATGCTGCCAGTGCTTTTGTTCCCTTTATGGAGGGGTAGATTTACAGAGGTCTTTACTCCACATCCAGAAGTTTTAAAATGGTTCAAATTTGTGGTAGTTATTACTCAGAGTTCTTGTGTGACTTCACCCTTCCAAACTCTGGTAATAAGCTTTATCTTTTTGCCTCCACACTGGATAAAAAGGAGATGATATTAAAATAATTAGAATATTAAATATAATTTATGAATGGTAGCATAGACATAGATTGGACAGTTTTGTGGAAGATCTCTCTCGTACACATACTAAATAAATACTATGTTCTGTGTATTGCAATTATGCTATCAATGCAATACCAGCAAAACTTGTTAATATGGTAATGGTGATCAATCTACACCTAATAATCCACTGTTCCATAAGCAGTCTCTTTGTGATAAAGAGAACATAGCCATCAGGAAAAGGGATGTAGTTAATTGGTCTAATGAGAATAAAACCCAAAACTTTTGCCTCCATTGCATGGTGGTCTGACTTAATTAATCCAGTACTAACTCTGTGATTTAGGGTAAAGTCTGTTATGCTTGCAAGGATGGAACATAGATGAAAGAAAGAGTCTTCATTTGGACAAGGGTTTAAACCCCCTAACAAATATTTGATCAAATCCTTAGGTTTCTTTCACAAGGATATTTTCTGATAAAAGAGCTAACAAAATGAAGCAAACCCATTTATCCAGTAATTGGCTGTTGGAAAAATGAGAACTTGCATTAAGAAGCTATTCCAGTATATCCGTTTAAGAGGATTACTCATTTGACAGATACCATTTAAAGGAATAAGCTAGCATATTATTCCAGTTTCTTATAGACAAGAGGGAAAATTGCTTTTGTAATTAGACGTTTATAAGTATAGAGACTCCTTAACTAAATTGCCTTTCAATCTTGCAAATTTGGAGGAGGGGTGCATTTTCTTTGGCTTAATAATGAGACAAAAATAAAAATGGGTCAATAAACCTCATTTGCACTTAGCTATAATTATTGCAAAAGTTGTATACTTCAGGATTGCTAAAGCAGTTAAAATAGGCTCTACACAAAATGATCCCTCACTCCTGTTACATCTCAGAACAGCCAACATAATTGGAAATACAGAAATAGTGGTGCATATATACCACAGGGGAATTTAGAAACTTGTTAAGCAATAAACTATGGCATGCAGAAAAGCAATGCATCTCAAACTTCCATATGCATGCAAATTACTTGGAGAAATGGTCCTAACAGATTCTGATATAGGAATACTGAGGTAGGCCCTATGAGTCTGCATTTCTAGCAAATCCTCATGTGAGGCTGAAGATATTCCTTGGACAATATTTTTTGTGTAGTGAGAAAGTAAATAAATCTGGGATCTGGTTTTGACTCAATATAATACATCATGTTTGTTATTATTTTTATTTTTTAAGTTATATTTTTGTTACATGCTTTCTCAAATCCTTTCTGGTTTGAAAAAAAGACATAAAAATGGAAAAATATCAATATTACCAAAAGTATAAGCAAAAATAGTATATCTAATGAATAAAGTGAAACATTTCACACATATTTCACAAAATATCTAAAATAATATAACCAGCTGATTTAAAGTATCAGATATATGCCCTGACCGGTTTGGCTCAGTGGATAGAGTATCGGCTTTCAGAGTGGAAAGGTCCCAGGTTCGATTCCGGTCAAGGGCATATACCTTGGTTGCGGGGCACATCCCCAGTAGGGGGTGTGCAAAAAGCAGTTGATTGATGATTCTCTCTCATCGAAGTTTCTAACTCTCTATCCCTCTCTCTTCCTCTCTGTAAAAAATCAATAAAATATATTAATTTTAAAAATAAAATAAAAATATGTTTTAAAAATAAAGTAAATAAAGTATCAGAAATATTATCCCAGACTTGCATATAACTCTACAAAAAGAGCCCAGGATTGGATGTCAGGAATTCTGAGTTATAGCATGGACTCTACCTTAACTACCTCTGTGTGTGAGACCTTAAGCAGTCTGTTACCCTCCTTCTCTTTGGTTCCAAAACAAAGGACTTGGAATAGTTCATCTCCAAGTTCTCTTGTAGCACTAACACTTCCTTCTCTGCTTCTGTTATGAAACACTTGGCCCATGTAGATAATTTTCTCCCCTTTCAAATCTCTGTTTAACTTTTTTTTTTTTTTTCAAAATCTGAGAGATGCCATATCTCTTTAGGTTGAAAGAAAATCTAAAATCACTTCAAGATGGATAATTAAGCCATGCCAGGTTTCCATACAGGCAGCATTCATTTGCTGGCCTTTCAAGTCTCTGGTGAACCCAATGGGCTTTGCTTTCCCTGACAGAGAATCAGCCCAGCTGGACTTTGCTCAAGGCCACGGTTCCAAGTGGGGGTTCTGCCAAAGGCCAATGTCCAAGCTGAGAGAAACATCTACCTCCACTTCCATGGCCTCTCAGTTTGGATTGTTAATTAATTACAGATGTTGTTTTCTGCCCATTTTTGTCCAGGACAGGCCAACAGAAAGACCAACCAAATATTTCCCAGATTTTCATGGAACCACTACTGTAGAGAGATTAATTACTTGGTAGGTTTAGTAATAATGTACCTATAGAACTGACAGTTCAGAGAAGTATAGAAAACTATGACATGAAGATAAAATTATTGCTTTCTTCCAAGTATAATTAAGAAATAGTATATTGTTCTGTTTATGAGTATATTATAGGGTTTGAACCTTAACTCTGCCACTGTAGGACAATGGGGCAAATTGACCTTTCCCTAGCTCACTTTTCTCCTCTGTACAATGTGTTTGTTTTAAAGATTAAATAAGGTAATGGATGTCCTTGTTATTCTAAGTATAGTTTACAGACCAGCAGCATCAGCCTCACCTGGGAGTGTGTTAGAAATGCAAAATCGCAGACCTTACCTTAATCATATTGAATCAGAATATTCAGTGTAAGCAATATTCTCATATGTTAAGCACCCAGTTCAATGCCTGCTTCATAAGAAGTGTTCATTAATCAGAAATTCTTGTTAGTAGGATCTTCTTGATCTTCTTCTTCACTTTATCCTCACCACCGCCCTGTGGGGTAAGCATGATAGTAATTTTGTAGCTTGCCTGGTTCCCTCTATTCATTACTAGAGCCCACCACTAGCATCCTCATCTGCATAAGGCCACCTACCCTCCTTCTGCTCTATTGCTCAACTTCCTTTTACCCATCCTAGTTTTTGAAGATTTAAAGGTCCATTTAAGGAACACCACACTGCCCAACATATGGAGATTCTGTCTGGATTTCACACATGTATCGCATTTTTACTCTGTGGAATCAATCATGTCATGTTCTATAAATATTTTAGTTATTTTTGATATAGTTGTTAACATGGACTCTGAAGTTAAAATTCTGTCTCTACCATTCACTAGCTTTGTGATCTTGGGAAAGTCACTTAAATTCTTTGAGCTTATTATGTGAAATATAATTTAAATGTACTAATATAAGTAAAGCATGCCATACATAGCAAGTGCACAACAGATGATAGCTCTTAATATTGTCATTGTTGTTCATTGTTAACTAGTGGCCTGGTGCATGGGTTTATGCACATTGAAAGGAAATTAATTAGAAGAAAGATTCGTGTAGTAATTACAATACTGCAAAAAATTACGTCAAAATAGTACATATAACATCTATACATATATAAAGAAGTAATATGCAAATTAGATCAGGAAGCCTTAAAGGTCATGACTAGCTCAGGAGGGGCCAGGCTTGGCCCTGAGCCTAAGAGAACAACATGCAGGCACAGCCCAAAGCTGGAGAGAACAACCCAGTAGGGGGATCTGGACCCCAGCCCCAGCCCCATAGCCATGGCGCTGGGTTGCTAGGGTCAGAGCCAGTAGAGACACAAACCCGCAGAAGATGGCTCTGATTGGGCCGGTCACTATGACACCAGCTATAGCCAGCAAACTTGCCAATTAGGGGTTGGGGTCAGCAGTCAACCTTACAGACCCTCCCCCCACCAGCCTGCCCCTGATCAGACTCTCCCATCCTGATCAGGAGCAGGGAGCACAGAGCCTGGACCTTTCCTGGCAGCCCCAAGTCCATGGGGTTGAGAATTCTGATGGCCCTGCCCAGAGAGTAGAAGGGCCTGATGGACAGGGACAGGGACCACATGCCTCCAGGTAGCTCCACAGAGTTGGTAAGAAGAGAGGTTCTGCAAAGGGGTAGGAGGAGAAGCCAGCAGACATCAGCTCAGAATCCAGCCCTTCCCCTCCAGAGGCAGCAAGACCTAAACCCAGAATCCCAGGAATTGGAAGAGCCCTAGGGTGGCTTCAGGAAGCTCTACGCTAAGCTGCATGTTGAGAACTAGAGACTTCTTCAGGCCCTGACCCAGACCATGCTGCAGCTGGCGCAACTCAAGGTAGAGCTGGAGCACATCATGCAGAGGCATGAGCACTTTGCAGAGAGGCCAGGGCCTGCCTGAGAGATTTGAGTGAAGGGCCCTGGAGCACAAAGCTGCTGAGCTGGAAGAGGAGCTAGGGGCCTGTCCAACCTCCAGGCTGACAACCAACGCCTCAAGGATGAGAACGTGGCCCTGATCTGTGTCATCAGCAAACTGTCCAAGTGACCCTGGAGGACTTGCCCCTATACCATCATTTACACAGCTGCTTCTGCCACATGCACCCCTTCCACTGTGTGAACACAAGTGACAGGGCTGCTAGGGAGTCTCTGGGAAGCCATAACCTCTCCTCAGTACCTCTAGGCTGGGAGGGGAGGACAGAGCCCCCAGGAGCCAAGGACCAGAGTGGCCACCCAGAGGTCCCCTTTCATGTGTGCTGCCACCAGTCACCCTTCCAGCCTCTGAGCAGGGATCCTACCGGCCTGGGCCAAGTGGGCCTGTATGTAGGGTCCGTGTGCAATAGGGAGGGATGTCTTCTATTTTTTTACTCCCCCCTTTCCCTACTCTGTTCCTGACAGAGGGAGAAGGCATTTTTGAAACATAACACAAGCACCACAAATAAAAGTTGTGAAGTTGCAAAAAAAAAAAAAAAAAAAAAAGAGCAGGCAGGCCAGCCAAGTACCCTCTCTGCCCCCCCACCAGCCCTGCCCTGCCCTTAATCAGCCTGCCCCACCACAATAGGCCCACAGCTCCTCCCCAAGGCTGCCTGCCCCTGATAACACCCTCCCACCCCAATAGGAGGCAGGGCCAGTCAACCAATCTCTTGCAGCCCCTCACCCTGCCTGGCCCCAACCCAGATCGCCCCACCCCACCTTGTTCAGAGGCAGGGCTGGTTGTCCAACCACCCACTGCTCCTCCCCCAAGTCGCTGGCCCCTGATCAACAACCCCCACTTCATTTGTGGGCGTGGCTAGGCTGCCCACTGACCACAGCCCCTCCCCATGGCAAGCCCAACCCCAGTCAGCCCAGCAAGGGGACATTTGGGGATGATCAGGCCCGTAGGAGGGGCAGTTGGGGGCCATCAGGCTGGCAGGCAGAGTGGTTAGGGGTGATCAGGCAGGTGAGTGGTTGGGAGCCAACATTCCCGAATTGAGAGAGGAATGTCTGATGGGTGGTGCAGGATTGGGCCTAAACTGGCAGTCAGAATCCTCCACTAGGCTTAGGGATCCCCCCCATGAACAAATTTCATGCACCATGCCTCCAGTAGTATTATAAAATCAAAATACAAGATATTTTAATATGTTATTTGCCCTTTCTTATAATAGAAGTATCAGAGATGAAAGAAAATTTGTTTATTTTTAAATTCCCAGTGCGTGTCATATGTAGTGGCCAGTTGGTTGCATGTGATCGGTGCCAGTGAGAGCTTTACATATATCACACATGCGAGAGTCAACATTTATTTTTAAATTGCCTGTGCACATCATATGTACCAGTGGCTGGTTAGTTGGATAGTTAGATGGATGGACAGTCAGTCATTTAACCTTTTATATATATATAGATTTCCATAATTGCATTGTCTCTGTCACTTCATCCTCACAAAACAAGGTAAGTAGTATTGTATCTATTTTCAGATACAGAAATATGAAGTAATAACTTACATAAAGCTAGAGAGTTAATTTGTACAGATCAAGTACAAAACTCAGTCTGCCTTTCTACTATATCCCACCACTTCATAACGTAAGTAATGTGGAATATTAAAAAGGATTCTGGGTCTGAGCATAAGAACAGAATAGAAAATGTCAAATGAGGGTATAACCAATTATCAGTCTGAGGAAATGGCCACTGCTTTAATCCAAGTGTATCAAAATCAACTATAATACAATTCAGGTTATAAGCCAAAAATGAGATTCCAGAATAGGATTTTAAATCAAAGAGCCATCACCACAAAATCAATTTCAGTAGTTACCCAGAGGCCATTGATTACTGACTAAGCCAACAAAACTTATTTTTCTTCCTTGCCTTCTTAAAGGACTGCACACCTACTACAGGGTCATTTGAGCTTGGTCAACCACAGGAGACAACGTGAGTTAATGAGGAAAGAATTATTGGCAAATCTAATATGCCTAAGCCTTAAGCTAAGAATAACTTTAAAAACATTTAATGTTGATTTAAAGGGAAGGGCACATGAACACAGGTGGATCCAGGAATACCCTGTTTCCCCGAAAATAAGACAGTGTCTTAATTAATTTTTTCTCCCAAAGTTGCGCTAGGTCTTCTTTTCAGAGGATGTCTTATTTTCGGGGAAACACGGTAAAATAACGGTCATTTGGTCTTTGAGACACTAACAGGAAAGAGGGAAGGTGTGTTTGGAAAACTGCAGATAGCTGTGGGAGTCCTCCCCACTCCCGCAAAGATCTCATTGCTAATGGCAGTGGAAATTAATACAGCCCTTTGGAGAACAACATTGTAATATGGACCAAAAGCCTTAAAATGCTTTTGACTCTGTAATTCTACTTCAGGGAATCTGTCCTAGAGAGATACTATCTAATATGGGGGGAAGAAGTTTTATTCTTCACAAAAGACCTATGACAGATCTGGCAATCTTGGTAGCATGATTGATGAATGTGAAGCTTGAATTTTTTTTCTTTTCTTCTTAAGGCTCCAGTGGTCATAGTGAACAAAGGGTCTAATATAGCAAGGACTTTACCACTTTCTATTTTTGTTATATGAACATGGACCTCTGGTCTTAACCTTTTACACATGTCCGCACCTTAACAAAAAAGCTGACATAACTGAAGGATTAATTGCTTTGTGAAAGCCTTTTGTGCAGATTGTCTTAAATATCAAATACTGTTCAACATATTTATCTACTTCCTTATGGGGAAATTTTAAGCTGCAAAATCTGTCTGACTGTTCTACCCTCTGCAATTTTCTCCAGCTAAATAGGGTATTGACAGCATTGCCAATTGAAAATCAACCAGCAATGTTATTCCAAAGCCATTTTGTCCTTCAGTAAAATAGATTTTTATATAACTTTTCAGGAACATAGGTATTTCATAAAGTTGAACGCATCTGAAGTTCTTTTCCTGACTTGACTATTCTGCATAGCAAGATTGAATGCAAATTATCTGTTCATTTTATTTTGAACATATATCTGAATACATTTCATCTTTCTGGCTATTACCAAAAGACTTGAAATTTAAAAAGTTAGCATAGGATGAAAAGGTTTTGGAAAGGTCAGGAAAAGTTAAGCACTAAGTGTCTATGTTAATGGTCAGAAAATATTAGAGAATACTCTGAATTGGTAGTTTCATAATAATAGCATTTTACCTTTGTTATCTGAAAATATCCTTGGGTTCTAGGATAATTGCTTCTTAGTTGATCATCTGTTTATGTAATTAGTAAAATTATGCTTTATTACATAATTACTGTAAGTGCATATAATCAGCTCTAACTCATTATATAATTGAGTCATTGTAAAAAGTCCTTGTGAAACTGAATATAATTCTTTATACATCTACAAAAGATAAATGCTTTTATTTTTTTATTTAGATTAGTTAAATGTTTGTTCTTTTGTGAGTTTTTTGTTTGTTTGCTTGCTTGCTTTTGGTATGATTATCTTGTTTGAGTCTTAAAAGATTCCACATAGCATTTCAAAGAAAATGACTACACTTTAGTCCCCCATCTTCCAAATTTCATGGTGAAAATCTGACTTTTCTCCAAAGTCATTATTTCTCTTGTGCAAACAGATTATTTTAAAAAGCTCTTTATACAAAGTTTGGGACCATGAGGATGTTCAGATATAACACAGGATAACAATATCAAGAGACAAATAATGATGCATTTCAAATCATTTTACATTATAACTGTGTACATATGCCTATGTGAAAAAGTCATCATTATTACAACTCAGGATACCAGATTTGAGTAATTTGGGTTTTTAAATAATCTAATTTAAAATAAATGTATTATGTTATTTGACTATAAGGAAGATTTGAGATAGGAAGTTTTTAATAGTACCAAGCCCATCTTTCTTTTCTCTTTCTCTTTTCTTTTCCTTTTTATTTTTTTATTTTTGCTTCTAGGTCATATAAATATGAATTAAGTTGATATTTACAGTTAATGGTTAATTTAAAAAAAATCTGTCCTTATCTAAAGAATAAAGATGTTGTATTTCCCAAAGAAGTGGATTTCCAATCACTAAAATAAGTTAAGCAAAGGTGCTTTTTGAGAATGTTTATGGAATCCTTTCATGGAATTACAAATTTTACTATGTGACCTTTGAAGTCCTTCCTAAATCTTGGGTTCCACAATGTTTCTTTTTATAATTCCAGGCAAATGAGAAAATAAGTTTAGTTCAATGAAGAGGAAAGCATCACATTGCTCTACTTGTATCTGCAGTCAGCAAGAAATAATTGTCCTAAACTCACTGGGAAAGCCAGATGAGCAAAACTGAATGAGGCAAAGATTATCTTTGCTAATTAACATTACTTTTATTTAATATATTTTATTGATTTTTTTTGCCCCCCTCCTTCCCTCCCACTCATCCACTCCCTCCCCAGAGTTTTGTGTCCATTGGTTGTACTTATATGAATGTATAAAAGTCCTTTGGTTGATCTATTATCTCTCCCAGATCTTCCTCTCCTCCCCGCTGTAATTTGACAGTCTACTTGTTGATATACTGTCTCTATATCTATCTTTTGGTTCATCAGTTTATAATATTCTTTATCATCCACAAATGAGTGAGGTCATGTGGTGTTTCTCTTTCATTGATTGGCTTATTTCACTCAGCATGATGTTCTCCAATTCCATCCAGGTTGCTGCAAATGATGAGAATTCCTTCTTTTTTATGGCAGCATAGTATTCCATTGTATAGATGTACTATAGTTTTTGGATCCAATCATCTGCTGATGGGCACCTAGGCTGTTTCCAAATTCTGGCTATTGTAGATTGTGCTGCTATGAACATAGGGATGCATATATCCTTTCTGATTGGTGTTTCTAGTTTCTTGGGATATATTCCTAGAAGTGGGATTAGTGGGTCAAATGGGAGTTCCATTTTCAGTTTTTTGAGGAAACTCCACACTGTTCTCCACAGTGGTTGCACCAGTCTGCATTCCCACCAGCAGTGCACGAGGGTTCCTTTTTCTCCGTAACCTTGCCAACACTTGTCGTTTGTTGACTTGTTGATGTTGGCCATTCTGACAGGTGTGAGATGGTACCGCATTAATCCATGGCATTTCTATACACCAACAGTGAAACCGCAGAAACAGAGACTAAAAAAGCAATTCCATTTACCATCACACCAAAAAAATTAAGATACCTAGGAATAAATTTAACTAAGGAAGTAAAGGACCTATTTGCGGAAAACTACACGACACTGAAAAAAGAGATAGAGGAAGATGTAAGGAGATGGAAGAACATACCATGTTCATGGATTGGTAGAATCAACATCATCAAAATGTCCATACTTCCTAAAGCAATCTATAGGTTCAATGCACTCCCCATTAAAATACCAACGACATATTTCACTGACCTAGAAATAACTCTCCAAAAGTTCATTTGGAACAATAAAAGACCCCGAATAGCCACAGCAATCCTGAGAAAGAAGAGTAAGGTAGGAGGGATCTCAATACCAGACTTCAAACTATATTACAAAGCCACTGTTCTCAAAACAGCCTGGTACTGGCACAAGAACAGACATATAGATCAATGGAATCGAATCGAGAACCCAGATATCAACCCAAATCACTATGCTCAATTAATATTTGACAAAGGAGGCACAAATATACAATGGAGTCAAGACAGTTTCTTCAATAAATGGTGTTGGGAAAATTGGACAGACACTTGCAAAAGAATGAAACTAGATCACCAACTTACACCATTCACAAAAATAAACTCAAAATGGATACAGGACTTAAACATCAGATGGGAAACCATAAAAATACTAGAAGCATCCACAGGCAGCAAAATCTCAGACGTATGCCAAAAGAACTTCTTCACTGATACTACCCCTAGGGCAATGGAAGCTAAAGAGAAAATAAACAAATGGGACTACATCAAAATAAAAAGCTTTTTACAGCAAAAGAAACCATCAACAAAACAACAAGAAAGCCCACTGTGTGGGAGAACATATTTGCAAATGATACCACTGATAAAAGTTTAATCTCCAACATCTACAAACAGCTTATACAACTAAATAAAAGGAAGATGAATAATCCAATTAAAAAATGGGCAATGGACCTAAATAGAACATTTTCAAAAGAAGACAGAAGGAAGGTCAAAAGGCACATGAAAACATGCTCAAAGTCACTAATTGTCCGAGAGATGCAAATCAAAACAACAATGTGGTACCATCTCACACCTAATTAACATTACTTTTACTTTAAGTATAAATAACTGAAACCCATGTTGATCTTTTACTTATACCAGGTCCCTTATTTAATGTCTGTACATGTTTTATCTCATTAAATCTTTCCAACAACCGTGTGAGAAGGGTATTATTTTGTTTTATTGATGTATAAACTGACACTTCAAAATATTATTACTTTTCTGGCCGAAACCGGTTTGGCTCAGTGGATAGAGCGTCGGCCTGCAGACTGAAGGGTTCCGGGTTCGATTCTGGTCAAGGGCATGTATCTTGGATGTGCAGGAGGCAGCTGGTCTATGTATCTCTCTCATCAATGTTTCTAGCTCTCTATCTCTCTCCCTTCCTCTCTGTAAAAAAATCAATAAAAATATATTTTAAAAATATTGTTACTTTTCTAATGTAGAATAGAAGTGATTGAGTCAGGGTTTCCATCTCTATTTATCTGAGTCTCTGAGCTCATAGCCACTCTGTCATATTGTTCCCTTCTTGGACATTTGGTTGCCTTGCTCTGTTATCTAACTCCAGGGATCAGTGCACTCCTGCTACCCTCTACTGTTAGGTAGAAAGAAGCTAATATATTCATTCACACAGTTCTATTTAAGTTATGCCTTTGATTTACATTGCTTGTTTCAATGTTTTTATAATTCTAGCTGTATATTACTAGTAGGTCACCAGGAGAACTTTAAAAAACAATTCTAGTGCAAATTCTCCTGTTCATGTTAATCAAATTTGAATTTTGGTGGGTAGAACTCAGGAATCAGTATTTTTGAAAATCTCTGATCTGCAGAATACAATTCAAACACCAAAGTCCTTTACAATTTGGACACTACCTGAATTTTCACTCTCATGACCTACCTGCTATTCCCTGAATATCAAACAATGCACACTCCAGTCCCTTTAAAATTTCTTATGTGTTCCTTTTGCCTGGAGTGTCATTTTGGCCTTCTTTATCTGGTGTCTCACTCATCTTCAATTGCCTAAGTTATTTCCCTTGCTGTGAAATCTTCCTTAATAGCTTACGTTGAATTAATCATTCTTTCCTCTTTCCCCTCAGCATAATTTATGCATCTAGTTCAACACTTCCCATTAGTGTTGTCATGTCTCCTTGAGTAGTAGACTGAGTGTTCCTTGAGGTCACAGATTGGGTAATTATTATACCCCAAATGATTAACATAGCACCTAATGCAAGCCTATAGTTTTTATCTCATTTTTTAAAAAATGAATGTATGGATACAGAAATTAATGAACTAAGAAAAGGTATTTATGATTTTGTGTTTCCTTCAAAGGAACAATTTTATTGAAAATAAAGTCTGCATGAAAATTACTGTGTTTAAAACAAAGAAATAGATAATTAATGGTGGAATTTGCATCAGTGGGAAAGATTTTTATCCTGAGTCTTATCATATGATACCATTACAGTGCATAATTATTCTCTTTCGGTGTAAATGTAAGACCACAGGAGAAAATATAATTCTATGTCAGATTACATATTTCTTCCCAGCTCCAGCAGGTACAATGTGACAAGCATGCAAATGCTTTTTCAAATAGCTCAGTGCCCAGGTTTCCCCAGTGCTTTCTCCTGTGTTCATGGTAAAGTCCAGGTGGTTTTGCAAGCCAGATTACACCAGTGCACTCTCATCACTCTTTTTAAAGGGCCATAAATAGCTGATAAAAAGACAGGAGGCCACCAAATAACAGCGCTAGGTGGTAACTGTCATTTTTCCACTGCTGTACACAATTCCTTTCTGCATGGATTACTGATCTTTGTATCACCATTTCATATGAGGAAAGCAATTCCTTTCTGCATGGATTACTGATCTTTGTATTACCATTTCATATGAGGAAAGCAAATAGTGTTGGAGTCATTAGCTTTTATGGTTCTCAGGAATTTTCCAACTACTATATATTTTTCATGAGGGATTTTCTACAGTGATATTACATTATAGTATAACTAGGGGCCTGATGCACAAAATTCATGCAAGGGGCTTGGCCCTTGCAGCCACAGTGACTTGCCTCAGCCCTCACAGCCAGGCTTCATCCGGAAGGTCACCCAGAAGAACCATCCAGAAGGATGTCTGGAAGGTCATTTGGCTGTCCAGTCTAATGAGCATATTATGCTTTTATTATTATAGATAGGCCTTCCACAGCAACAAGTCTTTCTGGTTTGGTGTTGTTGTGTATGTATTTTTACAACACATACACAAAAGAATCAACAATACATGCAACAAAATCCCTAGTACTTCAGTGTCATGAATTTGAGATAAAGCTAAATGAGAGAAGGGACAATGTTGGAAAAGTTTAAGAAAAGGTGGATTTGGAAACCAAATCTAATAGTTGACCAGTTTTGTGGCAAATCAAATGGTACTGAGTTCAGCACAAGTTCTTTCAGCACCACACTCTTCACCCGTCTTTATCATCCTCTTTTAGACACTAATCAGACTTGAACATAACAGAAAGTAGTATCTCCCAATGATCTGGAGGAAGGAGCAGAAATCCAGGACATACTAAGTCACCACCAAGTCTAAGGATCTGAGGGTGATGAAGTAGATCAAGTATAGAATTCACCTAAAGGGAAAGTGTGAATGTTCACTTTAGAGTAGACCTAGCCTGACCTCATAGTATCCTGGGCCAATGAAAAACTCAAATATACCTGCTATTTGGGGAGGATCTAAAGCCATGACAATGTTCAAGGAATTGACAATTCTTAAAAATTATCACATACATTTTGAGGCATCAAAGGTGTAAATATCTTTCAGAATGAAACAGAAATATATGAGCCAAGGAAAAATAGCACAATGGCTTGAAAGGCATAGAAAGGCGAGAGAGAGAGAGAGAGAGAGAGAGAGAGAGAGAGAGAGAGAGAGAGAGAGAGAGAGAGGTTTCTGGGAGTAGCGTTGGGGAGTGAGGATGACCAGATTTTTTTTTTTTTCCGCACTACCAACAAGAAAAACTCTCTGCAATCTTGACCCAACACCAGAGAACTGACAGAGGAAGGGATTACCATAGGGCCAGTAGAAGGAGCTAAATAATTAAGATGTAAGCATGGAAGTGGTTAGGCAATGAAAATGAATAGGAAGCCCAGCAAGCATGGCTCAGTTGTTAAGCATCAACCTATGAACCAGGAGATTCCAGGTCAGGGCACATGCCTGAGTTGTGGGCTTCATCCCCAGTGTGGGGCATGCAGGAGGCAGCCGATCAATGATTCTCTCTTATCATTGATGTTTCTATCTCCCTTCCTCTCTGAAATTAATAAAAATATATTTTTTAAAAATAAAATGGACATAAAAACACAACAAAACTTTAAGATTTCTCAGTAAAGCAGTAAGAAAGCAAGAACAAGGCCTGGAAGCAGAACTGAGGACCATGATGTAAATTATGGATCAAAGAAAATATAGGATGTTTACTGTCAAGCCATACTACCTTTGTTCAAAATAAAAATCCATTTACCTTTATTGTTCTCAAAATATAAACATGACAGATACTATAGTTAAAACTGAGGCAACACAAAGCAAATTATAAAATAAAGCAACCCTGCCCCTCCAAGAAACAAAATCACCTCAAATTTAACTGCATAGAGATGATCACTGTGAATATTTCAATTAACCTGCTTTCCAAAATCTCTAGAGGTATGTATACAAAGCCTTTAAAAATAATAAAGAATTACTGTTTATATATATATATATATATATATATATATATATATATATATATATATATATATATATTTGTAACCTGATGTTTCCCTCAATAATATGTTTTGGGCATTTTTCTATACCAATCATTTTAGATATTATTTCACTAAGAGGATGCACCATAATTTAATTAACTAATCTGCTATTCATAAATAGTTATGATGTTTCTTGTTCTTGGATTTTCTCTATCATAAAAGATCAATGAAACATTTTTACACAAATCTTTGTGCAACTTACTAATTCCTTCTTTGAGATAAAGCTTTACAATGGAAATGCTGGGTCAAAGTATGCACATATTAAAATTTACTATACTGTCAAAGTGTTCCTTGCCATCACCAGAAAGTTTACACTAATTTATTCTCCTATTTTAATCTACTTTAACTTGATGAGTATTTTATGATATCTTATTTTCTGTTTGTATTTCTTTTATTTCTAATGAATTGGCCATATTTTTTGTGTTTACTGATCATTTATATTCATTATACTGAGTGAGAATTTAGAAAAGAAGACAGCCAATTATAAGGCCATAGGCCAAAAGTCAGCCAGTATGCCAGATCTGGCCAAACACCCTTTATGGTATGGCCTGTAAGCTGAGAATGTTCTTTCCATTTTTGAATGGTTGATAAAATTATCCAAAGGAGAATAACATTTCATGGCATGTAAAAATTATATAAAATTTCTATGTCCATAAATAAAGTTTTATTGGAACACAGTCACATTTATTCCTTTATATAGTACTAGTAGCCCAGTTCATGAAATTCATGCATGGAAGGGGAGGTTCCCTCAGCCCAATCTGCACCCACTCCAATTGGGGACCCCTTGGGCCTAAACTGGCAGTTGGACATCCCTCTCACAATCTGGGACTGCTGGCTCCTAACCACTCACCTTCCTGTCTGCTTGATCACCCCTAACTGCTTCTGCCTGCCTGCCTGATTGCCCCTAACCCCTCTGCCTGCCTGATCACCCCTAACTGCCTCCACCTGCCAGCCTGACCTCGCCCCCTCAACCGCCCTCCCCTGTAGACCTGATCACACCCCCAACTGCTCTCACCTGTCTGCCAATTTGGTTCTGATTGGTCAGTTTCTATGCCAGTCAGCATCAAAAGCTCCGCCTCCTAGGCAGACATTGGCTCCTCACAGATCAAGCAGATTTGGGTCTGATTTTTTGGTCTCTATGCCAGTCAGTGTCACTGGGCCTGATCAGAGAGGTGGGGCTGATCAGCAGCCCCTATGGAGGCCCAGAGAAAAACAGAGGTATGGCTGCTGGTGAAGTCCGAAGAGAAAGAGAGAGGCAACAGCTAATTAACAGCTGCCACGGAGGCTGCAAATCAAACCCTGCCTCTCTCTTTGGGCCTCTTTCCAGGCCTGATCTGCAGCCCCCTCTGCAGTCAGTGCTGGGTGGCTGTGCCCACACCAGCAACCCAGCACTGACTGCAGTACTGACTTCCAGCGTTTGGTCAAGACTTCAGTCATTTTGGACGTTATGGACCCTGGGTTTTTATATATTAAAACTAGAAACCCAGTGCATAAAATTCATGCATGAGTAGGGTCCCTAGCAGCTGCAGGCTGCCATTCGCTGGGGCCTCCCTTCACATGGTTGGCTGGCCATCCTGCCCCCTGGTTGAACTCCCAGTCAAGGGGACAATTTGCATATTAGGCTTTTATTATATAGGATCTATGGTTGCTTTATCACTACAGCAGCAGAGTTGAATAGTTTTGAGAGAAACTATATGAATGGAAAGGACTAAAATATTTACTATCCAGTCCTTATAGAAAACATTTTGTGCATCTGTGGTATAGAGTAATGATTAAGGGTATATAATTCAGAGCCATGATTTTCTAGATTCACCTATCTGCTCCACCATCTATTAATTACTTGGCATTGGACAATATACTTAATTCTCTATATCTTGGTTTTTGTTCATCTAGAGCAGTGGTGGGCAAACTCATTAGTCAACAGAGCCAAATATCAACAGTACAATGATTGAAATTTATTTTGAGAGCCAAATTTTTTTAAACTTAAACTTCCACTGCCACTTCTTCAAAATAGACTCACCCAAGCTGTGGTATTTTGTGGAAGAGCCACACTCAAGGGGCCAAAGAACCTCATGTGGCTCATGAGCCAGTTTGTCGACCACAGATTTAGAGAATATAATAGTCCTCAACTTAAAATGTTTTGAGGATTAGGTGAATTTAGCACTTAAATTAGTGCCTATAATAAGTGCTGTATAAATTTTAGGTATTGTTTACATTTGGTAATATAAATTTATCTTCCATATTTTTGTCTATCTTTCCATGCAGTATTTGTTCTCCATTAAGTTAAGGAAACTTATGAATAGTAGTGTTATATTGTAATTTTTTTTTCAGTTTGCTAGCAATTTATTAAACTTGAAGGGACTTCAATTTACTCTAAGAAAGTTTCAATTAACTATATTAACTCTAACTGTAATTTTTTAAAATACTAATGGCCTGGTGCACAAAATTTGTGCATGGGGGAAGGGTATCCCTCAGCCCAGCCTGAACTCTCTCCAATCTGGGACCTCTTGGAGGATAACTGGCAGTCAGACATCCCTCTCACAATCCAGACTGCTGGCTCCTGTTTGCCTGCCTACCTGATTACCCCTAACTGCTTTTACCTGCCAGCCTGATTGTCCCTAACTGCTCCCCTGGTGGCTTGATTGCCCCTAACTGCCTCTAACTCAGACCCACACCCAGGACCCAATATTCCTTCCTCTAGCCAGCCCAAGCACCGTGGATCCAGGCTTCCTTCCCTCTGGTCAGCCATAGGCACCCAGGACCTGGGTCAGCTTCACTTGAACTGGCTGCAGCCATAGGGGATGGTGGGAAGGTGGCTTCTCCTGGGCCACAGCCACAAGTGCTGGCACCCAGGACTGTGGGGTGGGTGGCCTCTCTATATCTTGGGCCATAGCCAGGTGTAAGTGCTGTTGCCCGGGACTGCGGGGTGGGCGGCTTTTCCGTCTCCCCCAGGACATAGGGTTGGCAGTTTCTGTGGCTGGATGCTGCCTGGGATCACAGGGCAGGCAGCTTACTCATCTCCTGGGCTTCAGCCAGCCTTGAGCGTTGGCTCCTGGTTTCTCCATCTCACCCCAGGTTGGACGTGAGCTGGGTGGCTTCTGTGGCTGCCTGCAGCCTGGAATCATGGGGCAGGCAGCTTCTTCGTCTCCTGGGCCACAGCCATACTCAGACACTGGTGCCTGACTTCTCTGCCTCCCACAGGTGCAAAGTGGCTGAGGGGTGAGGCTGTAGCCATCTTTGTAAGGTTAATTTGCATACTCACTCCTGATTGGCTGGTGAGGTGTTACAGAGGTATGGTCAATTTGCATATTTATCCTTTATTAGTGTAGTTTAGAAAACAAAGGGGTCAAAATTAAATCAGCTGGTTCAATTACCTTTCTCAAGATTAATTATCCCTCCTAATATATCCAAGAAAGTATTTGAGAATTCACTACCTCCTGGTGAACTGGGACCTCCCAGTGCTCCCAATCTTAATTCTTATGGTCACAAATGGCAAACCTAATCCTTCTTCTTTACATAAAACCTCCAAACATGGAAAAATAGCTATCTTCTCACCTTTACTTTTACCTTCTTCTACCCACACCTCCATCCCATGTCTCCATTTATGTATGCTAAACCCATCTAAGGCTCTCAAGTGGTTTTCCTGTGACAAGAATTCACTGATTCCATTCACTATTATAGTATGTCTTCTTAAAACAATCCAATTTTTCATTATGTTATTTGTTTTGTGCCTTATTCTGCAATGTGAAAACATCAGGTCTAACGTCTTGCAAATAACTTCTAATAGATCATCACATATGATATGATATTAGGGATTAGGGGGTTTGCAATTCTATAAATCTTTCTTATATTGATCAAAAACATTTGTATTTTAAAGTGCTTGCTCCTGAGAATTATCCAGACAGCAGCATAGCACACACTATGTATAATGGGATCCAGAGGCTTTATACTGCATATTAAGTAAGTACTTGCTGGGCCTTGGACTTCAAGATATTTGGAACTACAAAAAAAGCATACTGCTTACTGCTGCCTCTAATTATTTCTGGCACACTTTCTTATGGTAATAATTGTGATTTGGACTTTAATGCACCTATATCTTAAAACTTAGGACTGAGATGTTACTATCCTATCTAATAAGAGTAATATGCAAATTAACCATCACTTCATGATAAAGATGGCAGCACCCACAGCCAATAAGAAAGGGAAGATGCAAATTGACATAACAATGATGGCTGCGCCAGCCAAGGCCATGGATCCAGCCAGAGCTGGAGGGAGGCTTGGCTTCCTTGGTCACACCATCTGGCTCCATGGCTATTACCCAGACAAAGCTATAGTGGCAGGGCTGAGGCAGAAGAGATTAGGGGTGATCAGGCCAGGAGGGAGGGCAGTTGGTAGTGAGCAGGCTGGCAGGGGGGAGCCAGTTGGGGGTGAGCAGGCCAGCAGGGGGGCAGTTGGGGGAAAGCAGGCCAGCAGGGGGGTGTCAGATGGGGCCAAGCAGACCAGCAGGGGGGAAGTAGGGGGCAAGTAGGCCAGCAGAGGGCGCAGTTGGGTGCAAGCAGATTGGCAGGGGGGGAAGTTGGGGAGAGCAGACCAGCAGTGGAGTGCAGTTGGAGGTGATCAGGCAGGGGGGGGGGGGGGGGGCAAGCAGGCTGGCAGGTTGGCAGTTGAGGATTATCAGGCTGGCAGGAGGGACAGTTGGGGGCAATCAGACCAGCAAGGGGGGAAGTTGGAAGTGAGAAGGTTGGTGGGATGGAAGTTAGAGGCGAGCAGGCTGGTTAGCAGAGTGGTTAGGGGCAATCAGGCAGTCAGGCAGGTGAGCAGTTAGGAGCCTGTGGTACTAAACTGGCAGTTGGACATCCCCCGGGGGTCCCAGATTGGAGAGGGTGCAGGCCGGGCTGAAGGCCACCCTCCCATGCACCAATTTCATTCACCGGGCCACTAGTGTTGATATAATTATATAGAATCTTCATCTCCTAATAAATACAATATATATATATATACATTCTAATATATATAAAAACTCAGGGTCTGTAACATCCAAAATGACCTAAGCCTCGACCAAACGCCAGGTTAGGGAGTTGAGGGAGCAGGAGCTGGTCAATCAGTTGCAGAGGTGACTGACAAGCAGTGACTGGCAAGCAGCTGAAAGGCAGACCTCTTGGTCTCCTTCTGGCCCTCACATGCTAATCCATCTGGGGCAGAGGAGTGGTAGAACTGGGGACAGGTTCCCTTAGTATTCCTACAGGTTCAATCTCAAGAGGACAGGACAAGCACCAATTGACCAACCTCCTGGAACTCAGCTTCAAGCACTGTGGCCACTTCCCCTCCCTAGATGCTTCACAAGGAAGAAAGGATACCAGCAGCAGCACCAGGAGAGACCAGCAGAGATTGTTCTCCCCATGCTTCCTCCAGGTTACTGAGTCCACCCCGACCCAGAAAAAATGTAGTAAAAAAAAAAAAAACACCAAACAACAACAACAACAACAAAAAACGATGATCAAGGGCTCACCTCCATGAGTTTGTGGGAGCCTCTGAGCGCTGGGCACCACAACTATTTTAGGAGCTTCAGGTGGATGGGGGACACAGAAGGGTCAGAAAACCTCCCTGGAGGTTGGGCTGTTGGATCCATCTGTCCTGCTGTCTACCAACAGCCGCCTCTGCAGAGAATGGGAGAACAAAGGGTGGTTCTGCAATCTCCAGAGAAAATCTAGGGTCCCCGGTACACTGCCCCACCCGCTGACACTTTTGGTTTCTCCATGAATCAGAAGTGCCACTGGAGACACGCTGGGTGGGCACCTGACGCAGCCACCCCTCCGTGTTTGCTTGTTCATCTTTGTGTCTGTCTCTGTGTCTGTTAGTCTGTCCCTGAGCTTGCCTCCACTTCTAGAACTAAGCTTCTGGTATAACAACAACCTGTGAACCCTCATCCCTTTCTTATAGCAGGATACTTTTCCCCACAGGCTACACCCCTTCATTCCCTCCTCCTTACCCTGTGATAACTGGGTAATTGGAACAGGTGCAGCATCCTGAGCCTGGACTGGCACCAGTGCCTGCCCATGTGCTTGCCCCTGCACTCAGCTTTGCTCTCTTCCTCTCACCTAGCCCCAGTGCCTGAGGCCTTTTTCAGGGCCTGCTGCCCGCCTCTTGCCACTGCCCAGGGTGCCTTCTGGCCTCCAATTCTTGGTACTGATTGGTCAGATTCTGAATAACCAGAGAGTTGCATGAGTGGAAACACTCCTAGGCTGGAAGACAAGTAACCAGTATGAACTGCCCCTGGGTCAGATGGCTGAAGAGAGCAACTGCTGTGCTAAGGAAACCCGCCCCCCCAGTGCACAAATTTTGTGCATGGGACCTCTAATACATATTAGAGGTCCCATGCACAAAATTTGTATATATATTAGAGCTGGGTTTGTTTCCTTCCAGAATCTTAAAGCAGGCTAGCATGTATTTTCTAGTGGCCAACAAATCTGGAAATTGACAAAATACATTTCAGATATAAAAATATTATCTTGACTGATCATAAATAAAAATTACCCAAATACATTAGTAATTTATCCCTGCCATCTAAATGGCATACAGTTCACATTTGTGATTTCTCAAAGCTGCTTTTTAAGGTGGAATTAGAACAACAATAAACAACTTTGTGAAAATAAAATGACTTGGAATAATAGTTATATTTTTCTCCATCTGCAATGAAATAAAAATCTAACTACCAAGCAAAAATATATAATTAGATATGTGACATTAAGCAGGTCATCTAAACAGCAAGGAAAAAGTCTTAAGATCAAGAAAAATGTCTTAAAATTCTTAAAATCAAGAAAAATGTCTTCTGCTTACCAATTTTAAAATCATAAAACTTTAGGATTTCATGATGCTTAATGAAATAAAATAAGGGATTTTAAAAATAAGAAATGCTGCCGAAACCGGCTTGGCTCAATGGATAGAGCGTCAGCTTGAGGACTGAAGGGTCCCGGGTTCAATTCCGGTCAAGGGCATGTACCTTGGTTGTGGGCATATCCCCAGTAGGGGGTGTGCAAGAGCCAACTGATCGATGACTCTCTCTCTCATGGATGTTTCTAACTATCTCTCTCCCTTCCTCTCTGTACAAAATCAATAAAATATATTTAAAAAAATAATAAGAAATGCTGCACCTGAGTCAGTCTGTATTATCTATTATCTATACAGGGTCCCCACATTGTGTAGCAATTGCCCTTTAATGTTGTCTTGCCATAGTGATAAGAGAGTCTCCTACCTAACTCCAGAGCCAATATTTGAAAAAGGCTATTGTGAAATTGCAAAACTTTCTTCCAGAATAGTGCACTCTAACATCAAGAGAGGCAATCAGGAGGATTCATGACCTTCAATTATAACCTTCACCTCAGTCTGGAAAGTAGTCCTGAGCAGGGACTTTCTTTTTTTTAATTTATTTATTTATTTATTTATTTTTTATTGATTATGGTCTCACATAATTGTTCTTATTCCCCCATTCCCATCCCAAACCCCTCCCTAGATATGCACCCCTCAACCCCCGTTGTCCATGGCCACTGGCTAGGCCCATATGTATGCACACAAGTCCTTTGGTTGATCTCTTTCCCTTACCCCCATCCACCCTTACTTTCTTATTTCCCTATGCATTCCATACCCTGTTTACAATCTATAGAACATCCTCCCATTTGCATTTCTTTTATTTCTCAAGAATCAATAGGTGAGATAAATGTGCCCAGATTAAATAGATCCTACTTATAAACTGAGAGAAAAGTGACAAGCATTTTAAAGTGGTAAACTACAGTCTGTTGATGGTAGCTCAGCATAATGAAATAGGAAACTCTAGATGATGTGACCCAATCTTTGAGAATAATGGAGAAGCTTTTCTAAACTGATCAAGTTAGCCTCTAGGCTCTGTTACTGAGGCAGGAGCAGGGCGGCAGGGGTAGGGGGTAGAGAGTACATCTCACTGATTTCAAATGCAGACATTCTCTTTAAAGTTAAGTAAATGGGAGTTCCAGAGCAAGAAAAGGTTTGTAGAAAATAAAGTAATATCTTGTCTTGCACTTTTGAGTTGAGTTGTGATATATGTACATTATATACACAAAAAACCCTCATATGTACATATACTTAAGCCAATTCTCCATACATTAACAAATAAACAAACAAATACCCAGGTTATGGAATATTCTGATTCAACAGGTAGAGGTGGGGCTCATAATGTGTGTTTTGATAAAGTCTAGTATTGTTATCTACCTTCCTAAATGGGTGAAATAAATAACATAAGAGCTGGAGGGGGAAAAAAACTTTTAAATGTTATAATGTATACAAGGATGATTTGTAGGAAAAAAATCAACTTTCCTCCCAAATCTTTACATCTTTATTAATTAAAACGACTGTACAAATTCAAATAGAACACGTCTCATGATTACCTTCTACCCTTTACCAGTTCCTTTCTCAAAGAGGGTCAGGCTAACATTCTTTTCTTCTGGGAGAAGGTAAACAATACCACTGACAGGGAAAGAAGAGAAGAGCATACATATCCCCTTCTATTTCCCACAATGATGTTCTCTAGGGAAGAGAGTTCTTAGTGATTGTCAATAAGTTCAAGACTTCCCAAAGTTCATTGGGCCTTAAAATCTTTTGGGGAGCTTATATTTTTCCCCAAACATACATTATGAGTCCCACCTCTACTTGCTGGATCAGAATATTCCATTACCTGGGTATTTGTTTATTGGTAATAGGCAATGCATAAATATGTTCTAAATCTAAATTCAAAAGTATTAATAAAATAAAAAGTAACCTTGTTCACTTCTCTTCTCTAGTTCCCCAATCCTGAGTAAACCACTATTGCCAGTTAGGCAACTTACATATACTCAAACAAATACATTCATATATTTTATTACAAAGAGTCACAAGCGCCGGGACCGGTTTGGCTCAATAGATAGAGCGTCGGCTTGGGGACTGAAGGGTCCCGGGTTCGATTCCGGTCAAGGGCATATACCTTGGTTGTGGGCATATCCCCAGTAGGGGTTGTGCAAATGGCAGCTGATCGATGACTCTCTCTCATCGATGTTTCTAACTCTCTATCTCTCTCCCTTCCTCTCTGTACAAAATCAATAAAATATAAATAAAAAAAAGAGTCACAAGCAGTGCAACTTGCTGTATCCACTTCACATAATGTTTTTAAATGGTTCCATGTTATTACACAAAGAAATGCAAATTTCTTTTAGTTTCGCAGAATTTCATTCCTGAGATAAGTAATAATATATTTAAAGTTTCTTAATGCTAAAGATTTAGATTTTCTTCCCCACTTTTTGCCATTACAAATAATATTACAGTGAATATTCTCATATTTAATGATATTTGCACAAGTATGAATTTCTACATAGTAGAGATCAAAGCTGAAAAAAGAAAATAATCATAGTATTATCATGAAAATAATATTGACTTTTTTGATCTCCTAAAAGAGTCTTGGGGTCTCCATGGGTCCCTGAATACACTTTGAGAACCATGACTGTAGAGTGCAATCCTTCTGCTACATTCATAGACTACAACCTTCTCAAAAGCAGTGACTGTATCTATCTTATTCATGTTCTTTGTTGCCATAGAACTTTCAGATAAAGTACTGAATCAATGTTTCTTGGTTTGCTGATTATGAAAATCAGATTTCCCAATGTATTCTTATCCCATTTCCTTTGCATGGGCAATTCTGACCTGGAACATGGGGACACAGGTGGAGAGAGGGAATGAGCCTCCTTTCACTCACCTCCTCCAAAGTGAGAGTTCACAAAGATACAAAACTTGATTATAAAGCAAATAATTCCAGCACAGTATTACATAATAACTTTAATTTGATTATGTTATTTGATATTGAAAATAAACCTGTAAGCTATGTAGAACAATTGTTATTATACTCATTTTACAAAAACTGAGACTCAAATCAATTTCCCCAAGTTTTTATAGCTAGTAAGTGACTATTGAGCCAGTGTTGAGAAAATAGAATTCAACATTGGATGGTGAATAGGTTGAAGGAATGGTTTTATATATTTATTGTAAACTTTTTTTGTGTCGTGGGATGTCAATAGCATTTAGAATTGAGGATATTTACAATAGGTGCCTTTACAGTGATCAAATGTTTCCAGTTCTTGGGGTCATTTAGTCACCTGCTAAAACTGTTTATTGCCTGATACTTGACAATGAACATTATCCTTCAAATTGCTTTCTGCTATAGTGCTGTTGCATAATTAGATTTTCTATGAAGTCTTTCTTAATGTCAGCATAATTTTCATTAGCATAGTGAGTAATGACAGCTTCCTCTGCTATGAGATTGATGTGATTATTTCTCAATAAGCCTGGTATGTTACCTTCCAAAGGATATGATGTGGGTGGCAATTCTGGAGCTCAGAGTTCCCAAAGGCAAGTAAATTTCTGTTTGTTAACAGTAGAAAGGTCTATAGTCATTGAAGGAACCCTAGAAACATGCTCTAGAATGCTAATCCTCTCAATCCCAGCTCCAATTCCAATAAACTGGAATCAGACTGGTAGTAAATTATTTCTATGTGGATTCTGGCCTGCTTTGGCCACGTTGAATATTTTGAGCACTTAACACCTAAAATAAGAAATTCCAAAAGGTAGTAGGTGAAATAGAGACTAGGATGCCCTATTAAATATGCCTCAAAGATTAGTCTAGGTGTCTATCAGTTGTAAAGTAACAGTGACTACAGTTAACTGACAAATGCTATTTCATGTTTCAGTCATCATTTAATAAGCCAACTTAGAAAATCTGGTGCTTAGTCTTAGATAGGCAAAATATATGGAGAAATGTTCTCTCTCTCTCTCTCTCTCTCTCTCTCTCTCTCTCTCTCACACACACACACACACACACACACACACACAGAGAGAGAGAGAGAGAGAGAGAGAGAGAGAGAGAGAGAGAGAGAGAGAGAGAGATTTACTAGTAAACTAGCCATTTGATATCATTCCAAAATTGTCCTTAGTAAAAATCAGTAACTCTTTCTGGTTTTAAATGTATTATTTTCATTTAGTTTAACCATAGTTAGTGATGCAACTAAAAAGAAATACTTGGGAAGAGATCAGCAGGATTTTTGAAATTATAACTCATCCATAAAACATAGCAAGTCACCATTGATACTCCAGTATTAGAGCTAATGACAAGGAATAGCTATGAGTTTGTGTGCTTTATTTTACTAAGGATAAAGCTTTGGGTTTATTAAATAGCTCATTTTGGGATAAAATTAGTTCATGTGATATTTTCTATACAGACACAGCGATTGTTGTTTTTTTTGTTGTTGTTGTTGTTGTTTGTTTTTTTGGCGATGGATATTTTTTTCCCTGACCTTTCTCTTACACTTCATGTACTCAATGTTAGAAGTACTCAAAGATAAATGGGATTTCTCCTTTACCCATTATGTTTTTTAGTAGTTGGTGGAATTATGTATTCTGTTGAGTGGCAAAACACAGCAGATCCTTGAAAAATAATGTATTAAAGCATGTGCAATAACTACCATTGGGGTATAATGTGCTTTGTCATTTGAATAAATAAAACTAAAGTTCTTTCCTTGAGTTATTATGCAAATTTAAAAAGTCCATAATTATGTAGCAAGCCATGGACAAGTAATCAACGTAGGGTTTATGTAGCCTGCATGCAGCAGAAATCAGAGCAGAGGGAATGAAGATGATTCTACATAACCATCATTAATAAACACCATCTACTGTGAAAAATGTTTATTTGATAGAATCTAATGATATTAAAAGAAAATTGTCAGTTTATCTACAGCACTGAAAAGTAGGCTTTAGAACCACACCTATAATATTGTCTCCATTCTTTATTTTCTATCTTCAAAAGAACCAGGCTGTACTACCTAGTAGTTTTTACCAAATATTTATCATAATCAATCCTCTTAAGATCACTGTATTTTACTAAGTCAGTATTTATTTAGTACTGAGAATGAGCAGATAGATTCTACACCTCAGTATTGGTGGTTATAAAAAAATAGAGGTGGAGTCTTTGCCATGATGGCTTTTATAATCAATGAGGATGATGCCCTGGATGGTGTGGCTCAGTTAGTTGAGCATTGTTCTATGCACCCAACCAAGGGAACATTAGTTGTATTCCTGGTCAGGGCACATGCCTGGATTGTGGGCTCAATCTCCAGTAGAGGATATGCAGAAGGCAGCAGCCAATCTGTTTTAATCTCTCCCTCTCCCTCCCTTTTTCTCAAATCAATAAAAACATATTTTAAAATAAAATAGACAAGTAACTACTTTTACAAAATGCTGCATCTCATCATATGGCAGTTTCTGACAACAAAAACAGAACCACCATTAATATGGCTAATTTTAATAACAACAAAATATTCATTATTTTCTGTGTGTTATGAGCTATGCCAGATGTTTTATATGTCATCAAATAATTGCAAAAAAACTGGCAAAGAAGGGACTGCTTAATCCCATTTTATATGTGAATAAAATGAGATTCTCAAATTGTTAATAGTAGCTCTAAAGTTGGAAACATTGCCCTCCAACTTGAGGGCCCTTGAGCCTTATATTCTATTCCACTGCCTTTTATTTGCAGGTCAACTCATGCAGTGATTCTTTAGTATGCATAAAATTTTACAATCCATTTAATAAAATATGGCAGGAATCCCATTTGCATACATAAAAATTTTACTTATGCCTGTGTGCTCACATGCGTGCACACAAGTCTCTTCTGGGTTTTTCAAAATGGCAGCCAAATAGGCAGACATGTTCTACACCTTCTCATGAAGAGGATGAAAGGAACAACTAAATTGAACAGCATCCACTTGGAATTGCCAAATTAGACATGGCTGGTGAGACATTCCATGGCCGGAAAGGATAGAAGATGCCTGGAGAATTGTAGGATCAGGGATCTGGGCTGGAGAGAGAGAGATGTGTGAGCACCTGGTTGAGAGGGTCAGAGGAAGCCTGCGCTGCACCAAGTCCGCGTCCCTTGGGGATATGTGTAACAATCAACTGTGGAAGGGGATCCACAGGGCTTCTTGCAGCCAGGGAATCTAGATCGAAGTCCACAGCTGCAAGAGGTTGTGCACAGAAAGAAAGCCCGAAAGAACTGCCCCAGTTGTGCGTGGTGCGGGGGAGGGGGGAGAGAGAAACTCACAGTGGTGTGGTTCTTTTGCCTTTATATTTTCCTTGTTTTTATTCACTAAACCCAGTTCATAGGACATTTCAATTACAAACACTTACTGAGGCTGTGGTGCAGGTGGAGGTGCAGTTTTGTGGAGGCTGGGGACAGGCTGTGAAGAGGAGCAGGATAGGGAGAGGTGACCAGGAATCTTGGACATTCGGGACCCTCTAACCTTAAGCAGCCATTTTTCTCCTGAAGAGCCAGCCCCTCCCAGCAGCACCTGCAGGGCAAGTAGTGCAGCTCACACAGCCTCAAGCTTTGCAGAAGAAATGAAGAATTTGAATAGCCCCAAGGGAGCCCGGGAGGACTGGGTTGAGGGGACATTTGGTCCCAGAAACCAATACAGCAACACCCCCACCTAAAGCCGGTGTATAAATAAGACTGAAAGCAGGCAGACAAATACAGAAGAGAGATGGGTCCCACCTGCCTGCAACCAAGGCTGTGGAAACAGACACAGAGGAGCAGTGAATCGCTGGGAACTTCAACAAGGTGCTATCTAACAGGAAACTGAGAACTGGCAGACAAAACAGTAGAGAGGGGTCTTAAACCAGCCCCCGTGGGACATTAAAACTTGGCTGAAACGAATGACACTTCACTTTATTTTTTACATTTTACTTAAAATTTTTAATGCTTTATTTTTTAACCTTTTATTTTTGTATTATATTTTTCAGTCTATTTTAATCAATATTTTATTTTATCTTATTTTTTTTAAAAAATTTCCCACTCTTTTCTTCCTCACTTATCTCTTTTTCATACTATTTCTTTTCTCCTGTCATTGCTTTAGTTTTTCTCTTTCCTTTCTTTTTACCCCTTTGTAAAAATTAATCTACTTTGTTTTCTATATGGATACATTATTATTGTTGTAGTCTCTGTTGCCTTACTCATATATCTAATTTCCTCTCTCCTATGCCAAGTCCATGCACTCTTCTCTTTTCTCTTTCTTTGCTAGCCAATTTTTTATGCTTTGTGTTTCCTCTCCTCACTTGCTCTCTTCTCCTAATTGCTTAATTAGTTTCACTCACAAAACTCAAGCTAATTTGCTCTCTCCACTTTTCTCCTTTTTCAAAAATAGATGAATATACAGATACATAACTTTTTTAAAAACATGTTTTTTAAACTTTTTAATTAATTATTTTGTTTTTTACTTTTTTTTCTTACCCACTCATTTTCTTTCTACCTCCTTTATCCTGAACTGTGGCCATTTCCCTATTCATTCAATTCCTTTAGCTTACTTTCTGGAGATAAGCTCTGCCTCTAGAGATTCTGTCACCATCTTTTTTTCCTGGGTGTTTCTTGTTTGCATTTTTTGGTTTGTTTGTTTTGCAGAGTTTTTCCCCCCTATATGTACATATTTTTCTTTTCTTTTTTCTCCTTTTTCTTTTCTCTCTTACCTTTTTTTCTATTTCTTATTATTACTTTTGCTCTCTTTTCTTGCCTCTAATTAAATTTTCTCTGGAGGTGCAAGCTCACACGAGTGCATGCAGAGAAGACTGACTGAGGAGGTTGCCACTATCTCTCCATATTGAAAAGTAGTTGGATGCTCCTGACCTCACTGAACCCCAGTTCCAACTGCACTGAACCCTAGTTTTGGGAGATCCCCTGGGGACCCATGCTCTTACTGGGGGAATCTTAACTGTCAGGCAGAAACTCAGGGGAGCCGTGGAAGGCAGAGGTCTGAAGGCATGTGCACAAGGGCAGGGCTCACAGCCAATTGGCCTGGAGGTCAGCTGTGTCTATGCTGGGAGACCTGTGCTAGAGACAGCCTTATAGGACCAAACTTGCAAAATTGCAAAAGCTTCTGTGCTCAGCTTGGATGGGGCAATCTCAGGGCTGAGCAGACAGTCTTGGTTTCCTGTCAGCCCTGCCCTTGCGCACATAACTCCAGACTTCTGCCTTCCATGAAAACCTATTGGAAGAAATAATGACTTCCCCCACTTGGTGAAAGAAATACACTTACAAGTCTAAGAAGCACACAGAACCCCAAACAAAAGGAGTCCAAAGAGGACCACACCAAGAAGACACATCATAATTAAAATGCCAAGAACAAAAGACAAAGAGAGAATATTAAAAGCAGTAAGAGAAAAAACAGTTAATTACCTAAAAGGGAGCACCTATACAATTGTCAGCTGATTTCTCAACAAAAACTGCAGGACAGAAGGGAGTGGCAAGAAATATTCAAAGAGATGAATAGCAAGAACCTACAATCAAGATTACTCTACTCAGCAAAGTTATCATTCAAAATGGAAGGTCAGATAAAGAGCTTCACAGATAAGAAAAAGCTAAAGGAGTTAACCACCACCAAACCAATATTATATGAAATGCTGAAAGGTATTCTTTAAGAAGAGGAAGAAGAAAAAAGTAAAGATAAAAATTATGAACAACAAATACATATCTATCACCAAGTAAACCTAAAAATCAAGTGAATTAAAAATCTGAGGAACAGCATAAACTGGTGAATATAATAGAATCAGGGGCATAGAAAAGTAGTGGACTGATAATTATCTAGGGGAAAGGAGTATGGGTGGTGCAGGAAGAAATTGGACAAAAATCGTACACCTATGGATATGGACAGTGGCGGGGAGGTAAGAACAGAAGGTGGAGTTGAAACGGGGTGGAGGAGAGCTATGGGGGGGGGAGGAGAAACACTTGTAATAATTGGAACAATAAAGATTTATTAAATTAAAAAAAAAAATGGAAGACTATACCATGTTCATGGGTTTGTAGAATCAACATCATTAAAATGTCTATACTACCCAAAGTAATTTACAGATTCAATGCAATCCCCATTAAATTACCAATGGCATATTTCACAGACCTAGAACAAATGCTCCAAAAATTCATATGGAATCAAAGAGACACCCCTCTCCAGGAGAAAATGGCTAACTGAGCACCAGATTAGTGGCCACCTATCCTTAACCCTCTCCTCTCCCCAGCCTCTCCCCAGACTCCACAAGTACACATCTTCACCTGCATTTCATCCACAGAAATTATGGAGAAATTTAGTGAAGAAGGAATGCCTGATCTTGCCCATGTCCTGCACATCTTGTCTGCAGAAAATATCCCAAATTTTCCTCCTGAGAGAGTTCTTGCTGGATAGTGCAACATTATTGAAATGGTTTATAGTAGGCTGAATCCACATAGAGAAAGTGATGGGGGTGCTGAAGATCTAGAAGACTGATAGTAACCTTATAAACTTCTAAAATGCTTTTGAATCTGAAAATTGGGGGTGAAAATTTTAATCACATTTTCTTCAATACAATGGAAAAATATTCTTGTGATTCCCAACATTTTATGATATAAGCCGAAAATCATTAACATTTCCAATCATTTGTTCATATTTGTGTTTTCTGATAATTGCCACTTGTAGAATTTCCTGTACTTCAGTATTTTGCCAACCTTAGGCATAATGATTCCATCTGTATTGAACTATTGGTCCTACAAACCAATAAAATTATTTCACCACAAATAATTGTGCCTGAGATGCATAGGAATAATGCACTTTGAAGTTACATTATGTGTTTTTTTAAAAACAAGACACACAACATATATGCATGTAAGAGTAAAGAATTGTATGAGATGTTCTTTTTTTTTCAGTTTACCAAGTTGAAAGCTATTTGCAGCTCTGGCTTAAAATTTCATTTGAGCAATCTACTATAGGGTATATATTTATTAATTGTTGTTTTTTCAATTTTACCAAATTGGGTTCTTCAATAATGTCCAAATTTTAATGTTGCCTGTTTTAAGATAAGTGTATTTGGCAATAATATTATAAACCCTTACAAATTTTATGCATGTATCTCCTATATCCTTCAACACACACTAGAAAATCTTTGATACCAAATAGATTAATTTATGACTATTTATAATTTACTTAGACATCTCACTGCTGCAAATTTTTTAAATGATGATATTTGCCTATATAATGTAAACTAGAGGCCCAGTGCATGGAATTCATGCACTTGTGGGAGTCCCTCAGCCAGACCTGAACCCTCTTACAGTTTAGGAGCTCTTGGAGGATGTTTGACTCCCGATATGGGGCATGGGCCTAAGTTGGCAGTCAGACATCCCATAACAATGCTACAGAGGCACAAGAGGCTCCCGCCACCGCTGCTGTGCTCACCAGCCATGAGCCCAGCTTCTGGCTAAGCGGTGCTCCCCCTGTGGGTACACACTGACCACCAGGGGGCAGCTCCTATTTGAGTGTCAGTGTGTGTCATAGAGACCAGTCATTCCACCTTCAGGCGGAAACCTGCTCTCCAACATTCCCCAAGGGCACAGGCCAGGCTGAGGGGCCCCACTGGTACATGATATGAACCAGAAAAGGACAGGGGAGGTTGGCCAACCAGGGAGAGACCGTGGAAGGGCTCCAGGGCATGTCAGGCCTATCTTTTTCAGTCCCGATTGGCTGGACCCCAGAAGCAAGTTGGTGCATCTGCCCCCTGGTGGTCGGTGCAGGTCATAGAGAGCGGTTGAGTGGCCTTAGCATATCATTAGGCTATTATGCTTTGACTGCTTGAATGGATGACAGGACACTTAGCATATTAGACTTTCATTATATAAGATTGTGATTTTTGTTTTACATGTGGGTTTCTATAGTTTTAATTTTTCAGCTTTTAAGATACAAGTTTTGTGTAATTTGTTATAAATTTTAATTATTTATGTTATTTTTAAAGCTCAGAATATCACATTGAAATGACTACAATACATTTAAAATTATCAATTTTAGAACTAAGGAAATATTACAGAGATATTTTAATGAGTTCAGTAGTCTTTCATTGTATAATACTGAAGATGGTACAGAGTGACTGTCACATAAAGTGCTTGAAAATTATTCATTTAATTCTATTTTACAATAACCTTGAATTCTTGAAATATTTTGAGTTTTGCATTTTTCCAATTAATTCTGAACTTGAAGAGTAAAATATTTATCTAAAAGCTATTGGTGTAGGAGAATCAATGAATGTATCAATTTCTATGTGGTTTATATGTTGTGGATGCTTTGTAAACACTTTCCTGTACGTTTACATTGTGTTTAGGCATGATGTAATTGCCTTTGTGTATAGTAAATATGAGTCATCATCTGGTCCTGTGTGTAGTGGAATTCGTGGTATTTTCTGTAACATTTTCCTGAAGCTGTTTCTGGAGAGTCACACATTTGAATACAGACAGCTTCCTTGATCATTCGATTTATTGTGCATCTGATTTTTGGCCTAAAAGAATTATTGCCACAATATATTTTATTTATTATTTTGATTTTAGCCTTGCAAGTTAAAATCATTTACATGATGATGTTAACAGCTATTTTTCTTTGTTAAGAGATATGGAATGAAGAATGCAAAAATGTTTTCTAGTTCAACTGTCCACTCTGATCCAATCTTATACTGATAGTACATTTCCAGTATGATATTGTGATGTTTTATACAATGCACTGAACATAACCAACGTGTTACCTAAATAAGAAATTGATTTTTTTAAAAAGACCTCAAATAGCCACAGCAATCCTGAGAAAGAAGAACAAAGTTGGAAGGATCACAATAACAGATATCAACCTGTATTACCAAGCCATGGTTCTCAAAACTTCCTCGTCCTGGTACAAGAACAGACATATGTATACTCCAATGGAACAGAACAGAGAACTCAGAAATTAACTCAAGCATTATGTTCAATTAATATTCAACAAAGGATGCAAGAGCACACAATGGAGTCAAGTCTCTTCAATAAATTGTGCTGGGAAAATTGGTCAGATACATGCAGAAAAAATGAAACTAGATCACCAACATATACCATACACAAAATAAACTAAAAATGGATAAAGGACTTAAACATGAGATGGGAAACCATAAAAAATCTTTGATGAATCCATAGGCAGTAAAATATCAGATACACATATCTATACCGATACAGCTCCTAGGGCAATGGAAATTAAGGAAAAAATAAACAAATGGGACTACATCAAAATAAAAAAGCTTCTGCACAGCAAAAGAAACAATCAACAAAGCAATAAATCCTACTGCATGGGAGAACATATTTGCTAATGTTATCTCTGATAAAGGCTTAATCTCCAAAATTTACAGGGAACTCATACAATGAAACAAAAGGAAGATAAACAATCCAATAAAAAAAATGGGCAAAAGACCTAAATAGACACTTTTTGAAAGAGGGCATACTGAAGGCCAAGAGACATATGAAAACATGCTCAAAGTCACTAATTCTCTGAGAAATGCAAATCAAAACAACAATAAGATACCATCTCATAGAATAGCTATCATCAACAAATCAACAAATGACAAGTGTTGGCAAAGATGTGGAGAAAAAGAAACCCTCTTGCATTGCTGGTAGGAATGCAGGCTGGTGCAGCCAGTGGAATTTCCTCCAAAAGTTAAAAATGGAATTCCCATTTGACCCAGTAATCCCACTTCTAGGAATATATCCCAAGAAATCAGAAACACCAATCAGAAAGGATATATGCACCCTATGTTCATAGCAGCAAAACTTGCAATAGCAGAGTTTTGGAAACAGCCTAAGTGCCCATCAGCAAATAAGTGAATTAAAAAATGGTGGTACATCTACACAATGTAATACTATATGCTGCTATAAAAAAGAAGGAACTTTTACCATTTGCAACAGCATAGATGGAACTGAAGAGCATTATGCTAAGTGAAATAAGCCAGTCAGAGAAAGATAAATATCACATGATCTTATTCATTTGTGGAATATAATGAACAATATAAACTGATAAACAATAATGGATTTAGAGACAGAGAAACACTGAATAGATGATCAAACCTCAGAAGAAAGTCAGGGGAGGGTAAGAGATCAACCAAAAGATTTGGATGCAGGCATATTAGCACAACCAATGGACATAGACACTGGGAGTGGGAGTGGCCAGGCAAGGGTTGGTGCGGGGGAAAGGAGACATATGTAATTGTTTAAAAAATAAAAAAGAGTCTCTTCTGAATGGCACTATAGCTGTCTTTATGGGAATGACAACTTCTTCAAAGTAGCACAAGAGCTGAAGTTCTTTCACAAATATTCTTCTAATAAAATGTCAGCTCAGAATTCTGCCCCCCTTCAGGGAAAACTTATTGATCCTTTAACCCCAGCTAATACTTATGTTTTTGTTTGCTTTTGCTGAACACATTATTAACATAAGATTAAAATATAAAAATATGTATTTCAATAGGCATAAAAAGTCTTGTAGTAAGAGCTATAAAATAATTTCTCTATTTTTATAAAATGGAAACATTTATAATCCATTAACCATGTTGGCCATGGATATTAAAATGGTAGCTATTTGAGAGTGGTGCATCATATAAACTAAAGTAAGAATAAAATTCTGAGTGTCCTAAGAGTGTCTAGGGAATCATGGGACATGACCATTCACAGGAAATCAGGCTATTATTTTCCTGTGGCTGCTATAATAAATCACCGCAAATTTGGTAGCTTAAAAATTGCAGAAATTTATTTCCTCATAATTCTGTAGACAAGAAGTCCAAAATCTATTTCACTGAGCCAAAATCAAGGTGAGGCAGGGCCATATTTCCCTCCTGAGCTATCAGCCAGTAACTGTAAATTGCCTCCTCCAGTTCTGGTGGCTGTGGGCATTCCTTTACTTGTGGTCTTATCACTCCAACCTCTGTTCTATGGGCACACTGTCTCCTCCTCTTCTGTCTGTTATCTCCCTAAGCTTCACACTTATAAGAATACATGTTATTTCGTTTAGGGACCACTCAGATAATCCTGGATAATATTTCCTTCTCAAAACCCTTAATTTAATTGCATTTGCAAAGACCCTTTTCCCAAATCAGGTAACATTAACAGGTTCTAGATATTAGGATCTCATATCTTTTGAGGCCATTTTAAACCTATAACAGATATAAAAATAGCCAAATAAAGCAGCTGGTTGATTTAACCCTATTTGTACTGACAGTATATCCCATTTGTTCACAGATATCTTACTACAGGAATGTGACCTCCTGTCTTCAATTATTCCACCTCCTGCCAGGTGTTTCCCTACATGGAGCATGATCTTTTTGAAATACTTATTTCCATGGCTTCTTACTGCCTAAAATAGGGGTGTCGAACTCAATCAGAGAAGGGGCCAAAATCTAAAATCCAGCCTAAATTGCGGGCCGAATGGTTTACTGAACAGTCATTGTGATGGAAACGCAGCGGAGTGCAGTGATGACAGCGCGGTGCGGGCCACATTGCAAGGCCTGGCGGGATGGATTTGGCCCGCGGGCCTTGTGTTTGACACATGTGGTCTAAAAGGAACATAACATGCAAAACTGTTATGTTATTATGGCATAGGGATATAGACTCCTTCACCTAGCCCCAATTATTTCCATCATCCTCTATGATTGCATCACATGTCTCCTAACGCCTCAGACACACTGACCTGGTCTTTCCTTTCTGAGAAAGTCATACTCTTTCCAGCCTGGTTCTGTCTCTGCCTCTTCTTCCCTTTCCTTCATTTACTGAACTCTTCATCTTTTCTTTAAGATCCAATATTAATATCTCCTATATAAAGCCCCTTCTTTGAGGCAGTCCAATGTCCTCTCTTCTGTGTTCCAATTATAACTTATGCAGGCATTATCTTTTAATTTATCATATATAAGTATCAAAATATGTTTCATATCTATTATCCTATGCTATTTTATGAACCAGTTCATAAAATAGCATAGGATAATAGATATTGTGGTAGGGATACTGTGGTAGGCTAAATAATTGTATAAATTATATCATTGACTTAAACCCCAGACTATTTTAATGTGTTACCTTACATGGCTAAAGGAACATTATAGATGTACTTAAGGTTGTGGGCCTTGAGATGGGGTAATTATCTTGGATTATCCAAGTGGGACCAATTTAATAACAAATATCTTTAGAAGAGAAAGGCAGGAATATCAGATATATGGAAAAAGAAGATATAAGAATGGAAGCAGTTTTCAGGCAGAAAAGAATGTGTTATGCTGCTAGCTTTGAAGATAAGAGAAGGGGCTATGAGCCAAGGAATACAGGTGGCTTGTAGAAGCTGGGAAAGGCAAGGAAACAGATTCTTCACTGAAGCCTCCAGAAAAAATAGCCCTGCCATACATCTTGATTTTTAAAGGATTTCTGACCTCCATAACTGTAAGAAAATAAATTCAGCTCTTTTGGTGTTACTAAGTTGGTAGTAATTTGTTACAGCAGCAATAGAAAATGAACATAAGTACTGTCCTACTCTCACTTTAAATCCTACCTATACTGCCTGGCACATAATTGGTGATCAATTTGGTTGCTGAATGGATGAACAAAGACAGTAACCTCTATATTGATGGGGATTCCCCTGAGCTATTTGGTCAACATTGTAGATTCTAATATCCTTATAGTGGGAATCATAATTTTATCCCTACTAAGCTCTCTTAGTTCACTGCCCTTCTAACTAGAGGACACTAAAAATCACTTCTGAGAAACAGACATGGTTGAAGTGATACTGCTTTTACCTTTCCAAACCTCAGTCCTGGTACTCAGAACAAAAGAATAAAAAAGGCAACTAAACTTTTAAACATTTTATCTTTATGCCTATAGAGGGGGGAAAAAAGCATGCAGCAGCCAAGAGCATAAAACCCATCCATATATTCTTTTATGATGATCTATTGTGAAGAATACAAAGCAGCACAAGGGAATATATCAAAAGTCTCACCGGGATATTGTTTTCCTTACTAGAAAAAATCCCTTGTGTGATTAGTTCCTCTAGCCACCTCCCTAACTCTAGCAGCAGCTTGCAGAGTAACTTACAAAGAGCACATGCAATAACACTTTTAAACATAAAGCAGCAATGTTAGTCTACAACTTGGTACCATTCAGGGAATAAAAGTTTTTTGGGTTTTTTTTTTGTGTGTGTGTGTGTGTGTTTTTCTGGAATCCACAACCTTGCATAAGCTCCACCTTTTACTGTTTCTCAGTGCCATCTACCTCCAGCAAACCACTAGAGCTGCATATACTCATCCCAACAGTTAAAGAGCAAAACTTTGGCCACAAATCTAATATAAAGATTATCGCTCAATTTTTCAGAAACTAAATTCTCAGAGATTGATATAACATAAGAAGTGAGGGTTTCATTTGAGTATAAGCATATAAGCATGTTCTTGCATAAAACTCTTATTAAATACTTTATATAAACATCAAAATGCCAGAAAAAAAATATGAAATATGCATCTGGCATCTTAGAAAAGAAGTCAAATAAGGAACATTTGGCCTATATTCAGAGGCTACCAGGTAGAAATATACTAAGGCAGGCCAGTTACTTGTCTTAAAAGACAAGGACAAACAGCTGCAAGCTTTTCTGATGCCAGCACCCACCAGAAAGGAGATTCTTGGCTTGGTTTACAATGAGTGCCTTCCCTCATGGAAATTGCATATTGAGAAGACATCACAGGTTATCCTTTCTGTACTCTTTCCCCCTACAACAGTTCTCTGAGGAGACTCATTACAGAGTCAGCAGAAGAGGTAGTATGCCTCATGAGACTGCAGGGGCCCCAATTATCCAAAACACATCTCTTTAACTGCTTGCTGAGGCCTGAAATTCCTTTAACATGGAAACACCAAATAGACCATAAATAGAACTAAATGACTTAAAATTTGAATACCTGATTGAGGCAGCAAAGGAGAAAAAATGAAAATCATCAAAGGTTAATACCATCATCAAATCCTTCCTTGGTGGGGAGGGAGGAATAGAAATACATTGGGCAGAGAAAAGGAAGCAAGAAGAGGCTAAAGATGCTAATGTCTTATAATTACTCCTATTTAACTCTTCTAGATGGAACAAGTAGAAATTTCAGTGATTTATGACATGACTGCCTGGAAAGGTAAATGTACATTGCTCTTCTTTGTATGTTTAATGAACTGTTGGGTGTTCTTTACTTAAAGTGGTAGAAAAAGAAAATAATATCCCTGAGGTTTTTTTTAGCCTTAGGGTAGAAAGTCATACCTGAAAAGTTTATCTAGTTCTGGTAAAACAACAACAACTATTATTTCATGCACTAGAGTGGATGTCCCTCAGCCTGGCCTGCCCCCTCTCATAGTCTGGGAGCCGACAGGGGTGGGAGGCGACCCAGCAATCAGGGAAAGGTGATGCCCCTATCACACCTGTGCTGCTTCCACTGCCAGCAGCGCAAGCCTCAGTTGGCCCTGATTACTTGAGCCTTGGGTGGCCATTCAAGGCTTGCCTGCACCTTGGGCCAGCCCTGGGTGTCTGGGAAGCCACCATCTGAGGCTCGCCTGAACCTCAGGCTGACCCTGAGCAACTGGGAAGCTGCTATCTGAGGTTCACCTGTGACAAGGCCCAGCCCTAAGTGACTGAGAGGCTGTGAAGATTAAGAGACTATGGAGGCAAGTGCATGGAGTGGCCAGACCCACCTGGAGGCAGGCCCAACTGTGCCGTGTGCCTGCTGCCCCAGTGGGGCTGAGTGGTCTGGCCACTGCCATCTTGTGGCTGTGGCCTCTATCTTTGAGGATGTGGCAGTCAATTAGCATATTCCCTCTTTATAGGCTATGGGTGCTGCCATCTTTGTGGGGAAATAACAGTTAATTAGCATATTCCCTCTTTATTAGATAGGATCATCTATTGTGTGACAGATACTAGGCTAGTTACAATGCTGACGTATTTATTTATTTATTTTCATTTTGATTATTTATTTTTTTAATTTTTTATTAAATTTTTATCTTTGTACATATACCATTGTACCCCCTCCCATACATACCCTCCCTTCCCAGAGTTTTCTGTCCATTGGTTGTACTTATATGCATATATACAAGTCCTGCAGTTGATCTCTTATCTACCCCAGATCTCCCTACCCTCCCTGCTGTAATTTGACAGTCTGCTTGTTGTTTACTGTCTCTATATCTATCTTTTGGTTCTTCAGTTTATAATGTTCTTTATCATTCATAAATGAGTGAGGTAGTGTGGTGTTTCTCTTTCATTGACTGGCTTATTTCACTCTGCATGATGTTCTCCAATTCCATCCAGGTTGCTGCAAATGATGAGAATTCCTTCTTTTTTATGGCAGCATAGTATTCCATTGTATAGATGTACCATAGTTTTTGGATCCAATCACCTGCTGCTGGCATCTAGGCTGTTTCCAAATCCTAGCTATTGTAAATTGTGCTGCTATGAACATAGGGGTGCATATATCCTTTCTGATTGGTATTTCTAGCTTCTTGGGATATATTCCTAGGAGTGGGATTACTGGGTCAAATGGGAGTTCCATTTTCAGTTTTTTGAGGAAGCTCTATACTGTTCTCCACAGTGGCTGCACCAGTCTACATTTCTAACACCAGTGCACAAGGGTTCCTTTTTCTCCTCAACCTCGCCAACACTTGTAGTTTGTTGATTTGTTGATGTTGGCCATTCTGACAGGTGTGAGATGCTACCACATTGTTGTTTTGATTTGCATCTCTCAGATAATTAGTGACTTTGAGCATGTTTTCATGTGCCTCTTGGCCTTCCTTCTGTCGTCTTTTGAGAAGATTCTATTTAGATCCATTGCCCATTTTTTAATTGGGTCATTTATCTTCCTTTTATTAACTTGTATAAGCTGTCTATGGATGTTGGCAATTAAAACTTTATCAGTGATAACATTTGCAAATATGTTCTCCCATACATTGGGCTTTCTTGTTGTTTTATTGATAGTTTCTTTTGCTGTAAAAAAGCTTTTTATTTTGATGTAGTCCCATTTGTTTATTTTCTCTTTAGCTTCCATTGCCCTAGGGGCAGTATCAGTGAAGAAGTTCTTTTGGCATTTGTCTGAGATTTTGCTACCTGTGGATGCCTCTATTATTTTTATGGTTTCTCATCTTATGTTTAAATCCTGTATCCATTTTGAGTTTATTTTTGTGTATGGTGTAAGTTGGTGATCTAGTTTCATTCTTTTGCATGTATCTGTCCAATTTTCCCAACACCATTTATTGAAGAAACTGTCTTGACTCCATTGTATGTTCATGCCTCCTTTGTCAAATATTAATTGAGCATAGTGATTTGGGTTGATATCTGGGTTCTCGATTCTATTCCATTGATCTATATGTCTGTTCTTGTGCCAGTACCAGGCTGTTTTGAGGACAGTGGCTTTGTAATACAGTTTGAAAGCTGGTATTGAGATCCCTCCTACTTTATTCTTCTTTCTCAGGATTGCTGTGGCTATTCGGGGTCTTTTATTGTTCCAAATGAACTTTTGGAGAGTTCTTTCTAGGTCAGTGAAAAATGCCGTTGGTATTTTAATGGGGAGTGCATTGAACCTATAAATCACTTTGGGAAGTATCGACATTTTAATGATGTTGATTCTACCAATCCATGAACATGGTATATTCTTCCACCTGTTTACATCTTACTCTATCTCTTTTTTCAGTGTCATGTAGTTTTCCACGTATAGGTCTTTTACCTCCTTAGTTAAGTTTATTCCTAGGTATCTTAATTTTTTTTGGTGCGATGGTAAATGGGATTGCCTTTTTAGTCTCTGTTTCTGCAAGTTCACTATTGGTGTATAGAAATGCCATAGATTTCTTGGCACTAATTTTGTATCCTGCTACATTGCCAAATTTGTTTATTAAGTCTATTAGTTTTTTTATGGAGTCTTTTGGGTCTTTATGAACAATATCATGTTGTCTGCAACTAAGGATAACTTTACTTCTTCTTTTCCAATTTGGATGCCTTTTATTTCCTCTTCTTGTCTAATTGCAATGGCTAGTACTTCCAGTACTATGTCAAAGAGGAGTGGCGATAGTCGGCATCCCTGTCTTGTTCCTGTTCTTAGAGGGAATGGTTTTAGTTTTTGCCCATTGAGTATGATGTTGGCTGTGGGTTTATCATATATAGCTTTTATTATGTTGAGGTATGATCCTTGTACTCCCACCTTGTTGAGAGTTTTTATCAGGAAAGGGTGTTGGATTTTATCAAATGCTTTTTCTGCATCAATTGATATGATTATATGACTTTTATCTTTCAATTTGTTTATGTGATGTATCACATTTATTGATTTGTGGATATTGTACCATCCTTGCATTCATGGAATAAATCCTACTTAGTCATGGTGTATGATCTTTGTGATGTTCTGCTGGAGCCGATTTGCTAGTATTTTGTTGATGATTTTGGCATCTAAGTTTATGAGGGATATTGGCCTGTAATTCTCTTTCATTGAGTTGTCTTAATCTGGTTTTGGTATTAGGGTGATGCTGGCTTCATAGAAGGAGTTTGGAAGTGTTCCTTCCTCTTGAATTTTTTGGAATAGTCTGAGGAGGATAGGTTTTAATTCTTCCTTGAATGTTTGGTAAAACTGTCCTGTGCAGCCAACTGGCCCTGGGCTTTTGTTTGCTGATAGTTTTTTGATGACTGTTTCAATTTCTTCCCAAGTCACTGGTCTATTAAGGTTTTTAGATTCTTCCTGATTGAGTTTTGGAAGATTGTATTTTTCTAGGAATCTGTCCATTTCCTCCAGGTTGTCCAGTTTGTTGGAATAGAGTTGTTCATAGTACTTTGTAAGAATCCTTTGTATTTCAGCGGGGTCTGTTGTGATTTCACCTCTTTCATTTCTGATTTTGTTTATTTGGGTCCACTCTATTTGTTTCTTGGTTAGCCTGGCTAAAGGTTCATCAATCTTGTTTATCCTTTCAAAGAACCAGCTCTTGGTTTTGTTGATTTTATGTATTGTTTCTTTGGTCTCTATGTCGTTTATCTCCTCTCTAATTTTTATTATTTCCTTCCTTCTGCTTACACTGGGTTTTTCTTGTTGCTCTTTTTCTAACTCTTTCAGTTGTTGAGTTAGATAATTTATTACCATTTTTTCTTGTTTTTTGCAATAAGCTGGTAGAGATATGAACTTCCCTCTCAATACTGCTTTTGCTGTGTCCCATAGATTTTGGATTGTTGTGTTTTCATTGTCATTTGTTACCAGGATGTTTTTCATTTCTTCCTTGATTTCTCTGGTAACTCAGTTCTTGTTTAATAGCATGCTGTTTAATCTCCATGTGTTCGATTTCTTTGGATTATTTTTATTGTAGTTACTTTCCAGTTTTATGACACTATGATATGAGAAGATGCTTGATATGATTACTATCTTCTTGAATTTGAAGAGACTTTGCCTATGTCCCAATATGTGGTCTATCTTTGAGAATGTCCTATGTGCACTTGAGAAGAATGCATATTCTGTGGCTTTGGGGTGGAATGTTCTGAAGATGTAGATTAATTTCACCTGGTCTAGTGTGTCATTTAGGATTGATATTTCTTTGCTGATTTTTTGTTTAGATGATTTTACCAAAGGTGACAGTAGGGTATTAAAATCTCCTACTATGGTTGTATTGCTATTAATCTCTCCCTTAATGTCCTCCAGCAGTTTTGTTTTTTTTTAATGTATTTGGGTGCTCCTGTATTGAGTGCATATATATTTACCAGGGTTATTTCTTCTTGTTGGATTGCTCCCTTTAGTATTATGAAGTGGCCTTCATTATCTCTTGTTATGTCCTTCATTTTGAGTTCTAATTTGTCAGATATAAGTATTGCTACCCCAGCTTTTTTTTCATTTCCATTCACCTAGAAAACCTTTTTCCATTCCTTCACCCTCAGTCTGTGTGCATCTCTTTTTCTGAGGTGGGTTTCTTGTAGACAACAGATGTATGGGTCTTGTTTTCTTATCCAATCTGACACCCTATGTCTTTTGATTGGAGCATTTAATCCATTTACAGTTACAGTTATTATTGATAGGTATTTATTTGGTGCCATTTTTATTCTATACCCCTGTATTTCTTCTTTGCTTCCTATTTCTTTATTTTTACAGTAGACCCTTTAGCATTTCTTGCATTGCTAGTTTGGTGGAGATAAATTGCTTCAGTCTTTTTTTTTTGTCTGTGAAGCTCCTGATTTCACCTTCAATATTGATTGATAGCCTTGCTGGGTACAGTATTCTTGGATTCAGACCCCTCCTTTGCATGACTTTGTATATTTCATCTCATTCCCTTCTGGCCTGATGAGTTTCTGTGGAGAAATCAATTGCTAGTCTGATGGGAGTTCCTTTATATGTAACTTTCTGTCTCTGGCTGCTTTTAAGATTCTTATTTTGTTGTTGGTGTTTTCCAGTTTAATTATAATGTGCCTTGGCATCGGTCTTCTGGGGTTTATTTTACTTGTGACTCTTCGAGCATCTTGGATTTGTGTGGTTTTTTTCTTCTCTATCTCAGGAAAATATTCTGTCATTATTGCTTGAAATACATTTTCTTTTTTTTCTTTTTTTTGATTTTTTTTTAATTTATTTATTTATTTTTTTTACATATTTTAATGATTTTTTTTTGCCCCCCTCCCTCCCTCCCACATATCCCCTCCCTCCCCATAGTTTTATGTCCATTGGTTGTACTTATATGCATGTATACAAGTCCTTCGGTTGATCTATTATCTCCCCCAGATCCTCCTCCCCTCCCCGCTGTAATTTGACAATCTGCTTGTTGCTTTACTGTCTCTATATCTATCTTTTGGTTCATCAGTTTATAATGCTCTTTATTATCCACAAATGAGTGAGGTCATGTGGTGTTTCTCTTTCATTGATTGGCTTATTTCACTCAGCATGATGTTCTCCAATTCCATCCAGGTTGCTGCAAATGATGAGAATTCCTTCTTCTTTATGGCAGCATAGTATTCCATTGTGTAGATGTACCATAGTTTTTGGATCCAATCATCTGCTGACGGGCACCTAGGCTGTTTCCAAATTCTGGCTATTGTAGATTGTGCTGCTATGAACATAGGGGTGCATATATCCTTTCTGATTGGTGTTTCTAGTTTCTTGGGATATATTCCTAGGAGTGGGATTACTGGGTCAAATGGGAGTTCCATTTTCAGTTTTTTGAGGAAACTCCACACTGTTCTCCACAGTGGTTGCACCAGTCTGCATTCCCACCAGCAGTGCACGAGGGTTCCTTTTTCTCCGCAACCTCGCCAACACTTGTCGTTTGTTGATTTGTTGATGTTGGCCATTCTGACAGGTGTGAGATGGTACCGCATTGTTGTTTTGATTTGCATCTCTCATATAATTAGTGACTTTGAGCATGTTTTCATGTGCCTTTTGGCCTTCCTTCTGTCTTCTTTTGAAAATATTCTATTTAGGTCCCTTGCCCATTTCTTAATTGGATCATTCATCTTCCTTTTATTTAGTTGTATCAGCTGTCTGTAGATGTTAGAGATTAAACCTTTATCAGTGGTGTTATTTGCAAATATGTTCTCCCACACCGTGGGCTTTCTTGTTGTTTTGTTGATGGTTTCTTTTGCTGTAAAAAAGCTTTTTATTTTGATGTAGTCCCATTTGTTTATTTTCTCTTTAGCTTCCATTGCCCTAGGGGCAGTATCAGTGAAGAAGTTCTTTTGGCATACGTCTGAGATTTTGCTGCCTGAGGATGCTTCTAGTATTTTTATGGTTTCCAGTCTGATGTTTAAGTCCTGTATCCATTTTGAGTTTATTTTTGTGTATGGTGTAAGTTGGTGATCTAGTTTCATTCTTTTGCATGTGTCTACCCAATTTTCCCAACACCATTTATTGAAGAAACTGTCTTGACTCCATTGTATATTCTTTCCTCCTTTGTCAAATATTAATTGAGCATATTGATTTGGGTTGATATCTGGGTTCTCGATTCTATTCCATTGATCTATATGTCTGTTCTTGTGCCAGTACCAGGCTGTTTTGAGAACAGTGGCTTTGTAATACAGTTTGAAGTCCGGTATTGAGATCCCTCCTACTTTACCCTTCTTTCTCAGGATTGCTGTGGCTATTCGGGGTCTTTTATTGTTCCAAATGAACTGTTGGAGAGTTCTTTCTAGGTCAGTGAAATATGCCCTTGGTATTTTAATGGGGAGTGCATTGAACCTATAGATTGCTTTAGGAAGTATGGACATTTTGATGATGTTGATTCTACCAATCCATGAACATGGTATGTTCTTCCATCTCCTTACATCATCCTCTATCTCTTTTTTCAATGTCGTGTAATTTTCTGCATATAGATCTTTTACTTCCTTAGTTAAATTTATTCCTAGGTATCTTAATTTTTTTGGTGCGATGGTAAATGGAATTGCTTTTTTAGTCTCTGTTTCTGTAGTTTCACTGTTGGTGTATAGAAATGCCATGGATTTCTTGGCGTTAATTTTGTATCCTGCTACATTGCCAAATTCATTTATTAAGTCAATTAGTTTCTTAATGGAGTCTTTTGGGTTCTTTATGTACAATATCATGTCATCTGCAAATAAGGATAACTTTACTTCTTCTTTTCCAATTTGGATGCCTTTTATTTCGTCCTCTTGTCTAATTGCAATGGCTAGTACTTCCAGTACTATGTCAAACAGGAGTGGCGAAAGTGGGCATCCCTGTCTTGTTCCTGTTCTTAGAGGGAATGGTTTTAGTTTTTGCCCATTGAGTATAATGTTGGCTGTGGGTTTATCATATATAGCTTTTATTATGTTGAGGTATGATCCTTGTACTCCCACTTTGTTAAGAGTTTTTATCAGGAAAGGGTGTTGGATTTTATCGAATGCTTTTTCTGCATCAATTGATATGACTATATGATTTTTATCTTTCAATTTGTTTATGTGATGTATCACGTTTATTGATTTGCGGATATTGTACCATCCTTGCATTCCTGGAATAAATCCTACTTGGTCATGGTGTATGATCTTTGTGATGCTCTGCTGGAGCCGATTTGCTAGGATTTTGTTGATGATTTTGGCATCTATGTTCATGAGGGATATTGGCCTGTAATTCTCTTTCATTGAGTTGTCTTTATCTGGTTTTGGTATTAGGGTGATGCTGGCTTCATAGAAGGAGTTTGGAAGTGTTCCTTCCTCTTGAATTTTTTGGAAAAGTCTGAGGAGGATAGGTTTTAGTTCTTCCTTGAATGTTTGGTAAAACTCTCCTGTGAAGCCATCTGGCCCTGGGCTTTTGTTTGCTGGAAGCTTTCTGATGACTGTTTCAATTTCTTCCCAAGTCACTGGTCTATTGAGATTTTTAGATTCTTCCTGATCGAGTTTTGGAAGTTTGTATTTTTCTAGGAATATGTCCATTTCCTCCAGGTTGTTCAGTTTGTTGGAATAGAGTTGTTCGTAGTATTTTGTAACAATCCGTTGTATTTCGTTGGGGTCTGTTGTTATTTCACCTCTTTCATTTCTGATTTTGTTTATTTGGGTCCTCTCTCTTTGTTTCTTAGTTAGCCTGGCTAGAGGTTCATCTATCTTGTTTATTCTTTCAAAGAACCAGCTCTTGGTTTTGTTGATCTTATGTATTGTTTTTTTGGTCTCTATGTCGTTTATCTGTGCTCTGATTTTTGTTATTTCCTTCCTTCTGCTTACACTGGGCTTTTCTTGTTGCTCCTTTTCTAACTCTTTGAGTTGTAGAGTTAGATCATCTGTTACCCCTTTTTCTAGTTTTTTGCAATAGGCTTGTAAGGATATGAACTTCCCTCTCAAGACTGCTTTTGCTGTGTCCCATAGATTTTGGATTGTTGTGTTTTCATTGTCATTTGTTTCCAGGATGTTTTTAATTTCTTCCTTGATTTCTCTGGTAACCCAGTCCTTGTTTAATAGCGTGCTGTTTAGTCTCCATGTGTTTGATTTCTTTGGATTATTTTTATTGTAGTTAATTTCCAGTTTTATGCCATTATGGTCTGAGAAGATACTTGATATGATTTCTATCTTCTTGAATTTGAAGAGACTTTGCCTATGACCCAAAATGTGGTCTATCTTTGAGAATGTCCCATGTGCACTTGAGAAGAATGTATATTCTATGGCTTTGGGGTGGAGTGTTCTGAAGATGTTAATTAATTCCATCTGGTCTAGTGAGTCACTTAGGATCGATATTTCTTTGCTGTTTTTTTGTTTAGATGATTTGTCGAAGGGTGACAGTGGGGTATTAAAATCTCCTACTATGATTGTATTGCTATTAATCTCTCTCTTAATGTCCTCCAGCAGTTTTTTTATGTATTTGGTTGCTCCTGTATTGGGTGCATATATATTTACCAGGGTTATTTCTTCTTGTTGGATTGTTCCCTTTAGTATTATGAAATGGCCTTCATTATCTCTTATTATGTCCTTCACTCTGAGATCTAATTTGTCAGATATAAGTGTTGCTACCCCAGCTTTTTTTTCATTTCCATTTGCCTGGAAAACTTTTTTCCATCCCTTCACCCTCAGTCTGTGTGCATCTTTTTTTCTGAGGTGGGTTTCTTGTAGACAACAGATGTATGGGTCTTGTTTTCTTATCCAATCTGTTACCCTATGTCTTTTGATTGGAGCATTTAATCCATTTACATTTAAGGTTATTATTGATAGGTACACATTTGACGCCATTTTTATTCTATACCCGTGTTCCTTCTTCACTTCCTATTTCTTTATTTTTACAGTAGACCCTTTAGCATTTCTTGCATTACTGGTTTGGTGGAGATAAATTCCTTCAGTCTTTTTTTGTCTGTGAAGCTCCTGATTTCCCCTTCAATTCTGATTGATAGCCTTGCTGGGTACAGTATTCTTGGATTCAGACCCTTCCTTTGCATGACTTTGTATATTTCATCCCATTCCCTTCTGGCCTGGTAAGTTTCTGTTGAGAAATCAGTTGCTAGTCTGATGGGGGTTCCTTTGTATGTAACTTTCTGTCTCTCTCTGGCTGCTTTTAAGATTCTTACTTTGTCATTGTTGTTTGCCAATTTGATTATAATGTGCCTTGGAGTCTGTCTTCTGGGATTCATTTTGCTTGGGACTCTGCGAGCATCTTGGATTTGTGTGGGTTTTTTCTTCTCTATTTCAGGAAAGTTTTCTGTCATTATTTCTTGAAATACTTTTTCCATGTCTACCTCAGTTTCCTTTCCTTCTGGAACCCCTATTATTCGAATATTATTTTGTTTTGTAATGTCCCAAAGCTCCCGTAGGCTCTCCTCTTGCTTTTTAATCTTTTTTTCTAGAAGCTGCTCTACTTGGGTATTTTTTTCCATCTTATCTTCTAGCTCACTGATGCGGTCCTCTGCTTCCTCTAGTCTACTCTTGATGCTTTCTATTGAGTTCTTCATGGTAGCGATGTCATTTTTCATTTCTTCTTGGTTCTTCTTCAATTCCTCATGGTTCTTCTTCAGTTCCTCATGGTTCTTCCTCATTTCTTCTTGGTTATTGTCAAATTTCTCTTCCATTCTTTTTAGCCAGCCTATGATCATTATTCTGAATTCTTGCTCTGGTAGGCTGCTTACCTCGGGCTCGTTTACTTCCTTTTCTGGTAATGCCTGCTTTTCTTTCATGTGCGGACTATGTTTTTGTCTCCCCATGGCCTCTCTTCTCAGGATGTCTGGTTATGTGGTGTTCCTTCTCCTGCGTTGATTTAAAATTTCAAAATACAAACACTACCTGGTACAACACAAGAGGCACTTAACAGGAATGTACTTACAATATTAATAACCTTTAGTAAAGGTGACCACTAGAGAAAGGCAACTTAGGGGATAGGAGAGAAGAAAGAAAGGTAAAAATAAAATAAAGAAAAATTTTAAAAAGTAAAAATTAAAATTAAAAAAAATTAAGTAAATAAAATAAAAAAGAGGGATAAAGAGATAGAAAAAGAGGAAAAAAAGTAATGACAAAATAAAGTTGGAAAACAGGGAAAAAAAGAAAGGAGAGAGAGAGAGAAAGAGAGAGAAGAAGCAAACTAAAAGAGAAATGGGAAACAAACTATATATATGTGGAGAAAACTGCCATAGAACAACCACTGAACCCAGCTAATGCCAGTAACAATACTTGGAGATTAATACAAACTACAATATCCCCTATTATTAAGTAAGGCTATGATATACAGAAGTAAAAGATACAAACAAAAACAGAGTATTTTTTTTAAAAAAAAATACAAAGCAACAATAACAACACAGTAATAAGCATAACAATTTCACTAACAAGCCTAAAAATTCACAATAATCAACCTTCACACAAACAATGCGAAAAGGATAGAGGGGAGAACAGTTTTTCTTTCTTTCTTTCTTTTTTTTTTTAACTAGTTAATATAGTGCAGAGATTGGTATTTATACACTTGGATCAGGGGTTGGAACATAGGTCTATAAGTATAGTGAGAGTTTTAGCAGGGGGTATACAGAAAGAATAGAGGAAAAACTAAAGCCGGAAAGGGATAGGATAAACCGTAGACTAAAAGGGTAAAGTTTAGCAAGAGAGTGATGGTGTAAAGGTCGAGTTGAGATAGGGTTGGATGATGCTATAGTCGAGATTAAAATAGAATGAAGGTTACTCCCAAGGTAAAATAAAGAAAAAAAAAATAAAATGGTACTGAAGAGGGGAAAAAAAAAAAAAAAATTGCAAAATAGCAGTAGTAATAGTGATGATAGAGATTGAAAAATGTAATAATTAAAAAGGTAAAATCAAGTAAGAAAAAAAAATCGTTTCTTAAGTAAAAGATATAAAAAATGAAGATAAAATAAAAGAGGTAAAAAATGAAAATAAAATAATAGTAAAATTAGCATAAAAATGTCCAGTAGTGGTCATTCACTTCCTCTGTTAATGTAGTTGGCACTCCTGATTCTCGGCCCAAAAAGTCTTGCAGTTCCCAGCATTCCACTGCACCTCAGATTTGTAAGGTAATCCTTAGTTTTAAGTAGACTATATCTTAGTTATTTGTGTCCATTTATTTTTGATTAATTAAAAGATAAAAGAAAAGAAAAGAGAAGGAAAAAAAAAAAAGGGGGGGGCAGTTTGTAATTCAGCTCTTAGGTGTCAGTGTTACTGGTTTGACCTCCCAGTCTTTTTGGTTGCTCTGGCCTTCTTTCTCTATGGCTCTAGCTGGCAGGGTGCCAGCTGGCTCCCAGACTATCTCTTCTGGTACAGATCCCTTGTTTCCAGGAAGGCAATTTCCCCCTGCAATTTCCCCGGATATGTCCAACTGGGCAGTCCTTCCCTAGTATTCAGAAGCAAGGGGGTGAAGGGGATCAGGCACCAAGGTGTCCAGATGTTCCGCCCTTGGCGAAACAGCCGAGATTTTTAACGCTCTGTCCAGTGACCTGTGGCGTTTTAAACAAGTCCCGCTTCTGGGGAGGATAACGTCAAACCCAGCACTAGGTGTCGCTGCAGCCTTCTTTGGGTGCCGCTCGGCGGCCGGTAGTGCACGCTCCTGGCTACCCTGAGGGAGGGGTTGGAGCTCCCCGGCTACCGTAGCTGCCTGGGCTGCGGGACCCCGGTCCCCTAAGCTGTCCCCGCAAACTCTGACCTTTCCGTGGGTGACCGAAGAACTCCCCGGATTCCACGCGCCCGTGCTGATTCGGGCTTCTCAGCTGCTTGATGGACCTCCCGCTGTGTGTTTTTCCAGGCCTCAGGGATGCTCCTCCTTTCCTGGTAAGATGGCGCTGCCTTCTCTCCGCGAGAGCTCGCTGGGAGAGCCACCGCAGCCGCGGCAGTGCTGGCCTCTTGGTCAGGAAATCTTGTCCAGCGGACCTTTCCTTACCTTCCTAGAGAATTCCGAAGCCCCTTAGCTGCCAATCAACATTCCCTGAGCGACTCAGATGCTGTTTCTATCTGTTCTGGGACCAGAGTCAGAACAAGTCCGACTGTTCGGTCGCCATCTTCAAGCTCCGCCCCTGAAATACATTTTCTATGTCTTCTTCAAGTTTCCTTTCTGTCTGGAACCCCAATATACTAATATTGTTTTGTTTTGTTTTGTCTCAAAGTTCCCTTAGGCTCTCCTCCTGCTTTTTTATTTTATTTTTTTTCCTAGAAGCTGCTCTAATTGGGTATTTTTTTTTCATCTTGTCTTCTAGCTCACTGATGTAGTCCTCTGCTTCTTCTAGTCTGTTCTTAATGCTTTCTATTGGGTTCTTCATAGTAGCGATGTCATTTTTCATTTCTTCTTGATTCATCTTCATTTCCTCTTGGTTTTTCTTCATTTCCTCTTGGGTCTTACTCATATTGTCAAATTTGTCTTTCATTCTTTTTAGCCATCTTATGATCATTACTCTGAATTTTTGCTCCAGTAAGTTGCTTGCCTCTAACTCATTTACTCTCTTTTCTGGTGATGCCTGCTTTTCTTTCATTTGTGGGCTGTTTCTTTGTCTCCACATGGTCTCTCTTTTCAGGATGTCTGGTTATGTAGATCTCTCTCTCCTTTGCCTTTCTTCTCCCAAGTTCTAAGGGCCCTTCTTCAGCCTCTGTAACTTGTTTCTTGAGCATATGCAGCCCGGCTGGCTCACTTTTAAAAGATCACACTGGTTCTTCATGAAGCAGGGGTTTCCAGGCCAAAGAGCTGCTGAGACGAGGGCGTTGCCCTATGTTGACATATTTAAAGTTCACAGTCTAATAGAATTGAGAGGTCATATAGTTTGCCACGCCAACATTTGCATTTTTGGAAGATTGATAATTTTAAGAAACAAAAGACTCAAAAATAACCTTTTTACTTCCTCCTTACTTGATAAAAAATTCAGGTAGGAAAACTTGCTCTAGGAAAGGAGCTATGATCTTAGCATATATGAACTAAAAGTGACAAACAGAGAGGAACCTGGAAAGCTTGTTACACTCTTTCTGTGTCCCACTGATCCTAGATGGCTCGGCAAGAATTTGCTCATCACAATTTTGCTCTTTCTCATCTACCTGTGAATTGCCTACTTTCCCTTTGAAGTTCATGACCCCTGCCCCCTCTCCATAGTACAGAATGGCATATTAGCTTAAACTGACCTATTTGCCCTCAGGTCCCATATTCATATGGAATCCCCAAATGCTCATATGTAGTAAATTTGGTTATTTTCTCCCGTTAACCTGTCTTATGGCAATTTGATTATTAGATCAGCCAGAAGAACAAAGAAAGAATACAGGAGAAATTTCTCCCTCTCCACAGAGGTCAAGGATAGGTAATCATATACATTCTGAACACCATTTGCAAAATTTGTATAACATAAGCTTAAAGGTGAATAGCCTTTCACCCAGAAACTGCACTTTATAAGAAACTAGAGGCCCAGTGCACAAAATTCATGCACTTGGGAGGGTCCCTCAGCCTGGCCTGTGCCCCGTAGCAGTCTGGGAGCCCTTGGGGGATGTCCAACTGACAGCTTATGCCCTCTCCCCATGGGACATCCTTAGTGCTGCAGGCTCAAGGCTTATAGATGAGTGGCACTCACCCTGTGGGAGCACACTGACATCACTCTCACAGTCCAGGATATGTTGAGCGTCTGCCCCCTGGTGGTCAGTGTGCATCTTAGCAACTGGTCTTTCCACCAGTTTGGTTTATTTGCATATTAGTTCTTTATTATATAGGATAATAAGACAAAGATATTCAATTAAATGTTTATTGTGGATGAAAAAAATAGTAAAAACTAAATGCTTAATAACAGAGAATTTAGCTATTAAATCACATAAATTATTAATATTGAATTACATGAAGACATTTTTATAGAAGAACATCCTTTTGAGACATTTTATAATATATTAGAGTAGATAAAACAAGATGCAACATTATATATATATATATATATATATATATATATATATATACACACACACACACACACACACACACACACACACAGTGAGTGGCCAGATTATTATGATCCCTGAATGCGTACTAATTTGGCCACTCCATATATATATATATATATATATATATATATATATATATATATATATATATATATTAGAGGCCTGGTGCATAAATTCATGCATGGCTGGGGTCCAGACAGCCTGGCCAGGGGGAGGGGACATGGGTAGTTCGCCAGTCTGCCTGCTGGTCGAACTCCTGATTGAGGGGACAATTTGCATATTAGCCTTTTACTATATAGAATATATATTCAAAGATCATAATAATCTGGCCACTCAGTGTATATATGGTCAAAAGGTACATATATAGTACAAAGAGGGAAATAAGCAAAAAATAGGAAGCTACATACAAGAATACTATAAGTTTTTTTTTATAAAGTGCAGTTTCTGGGTGAAAGGCTATTCACCTTTAAGCTTATAGTATTCCACATAAACATACCACTCAAAGATAAGTTTTTTATCTTTGAGTGGTACGATTATGTGGAATATTTTAAAATTTTCCACTAATTGTATTTATTTTCTTAAAATTTATAAACTAAACATGTAATATTCTTTAAAATAAGTCTATACCAGCCCTGGCTGGCTGGCTCAGTTGGTTGGAGCATTGTCCCCTACACCAAAAACAAAGTTGCATGTTCAATTCCTGGTCAGGGCATATTCCTAGATTTTGGGTTCCATCTGGTCAGGATGCATACAGAAGGCAACAAATACATGATTTTCTCTCATACTGATGTTTTTCTCTCTCTCCCCCCCCCCTCTCTCTTTCTAAAATCAATAAAAACATAAGTTTGGGTGAGGATTAAAAATTTTAAAAAATAATAAAAACAATTCTATGCCAAGTGATTTTATTAAGTGGAGCCTGACTAGTGATATTTTTCATTAATGGAATATCCAGCAATAACTAACAGAATATTCAGGTGATCTGAGGTCTCTATGGAAACTTAAAATCAATAAAAATAATGTAAAAGCAGGAAAAAAATAAAATATGTAGTCAGGATACAAGCTGGGCTCCACTGCCTAGGGAATGATTGTTCTTCTAAGGAATGAGATATAAGATAATAAAGGTGCCTGCCTATCAGAACTCCTGTAAGTGTTTATTTGGACAATTACATAAAATGCACATAAAAACATAAAATTTCGTATTGGCATTATCAGTGTTGTTCTATCATTAAAAAGGAACAAAGGAGCAAAATTTAGCAATAAAATGGATAATATTTACCAAGTTTCTAGGTTCACAAGGCTAACCTAAGCATTATACAAACTCAAAATTTCATGGTTGATAATATTTGCCACAAGTTTCAAAGAAAAAGTGTTAATACAGTATATTTAATATTATTACTAGGACTTAAAAATCTACGAACTTCAGAAGAGAAATAGGCAGAGATTTGCACTAGCAGTTGATAAAAGAAGAATTAAAATGTAATGGCAAATGGAAAAAGATTTTAAAGTCACCTGAAATGGGAAGAAGGAATATGAAGTTTTGCTTATTAGGTTGCTAATGTTTTAAATTATAATCCACTATTGGTAAGAATTTGAGAAAACTGACATTCTTAAAAACAGCTGTTGTTTCTTTATAATATTCAGGTTTTTCTCAATGAGCATTTATTAATTTTATAATGAGGAAAATGGTTTTCAAAAAAAAATCCCACATCAACATGAAATTCAAGTATAATGAAGCTATGTACATACAACTTAAACATAATTCAGTAATGCATATATTTAAAAATCCTGACAATTCTTGCATATAATACTTTTTTCTTTCTTTTTTTGCAAACCAAACCATACTGAAAACGAACAGAAGAACATTCTTGAAGAAATCTCATGGGAATCTATATCCAAATATATCTAATAATAAAACCAAATATCTATAATAATAAAAGCATAATACGCTAATTAGAACAGAGGTCCTTCCAGACAAAGCCACATCAGGCAGGAGTCAAGACAGAGCCAGCAGAAGCTGTGGCAGAAGTGGGCAGGGGCCTGGGCCAAGGCCCTTGCACGAATTTCATGCATCAGGCCTCTAGTAGTATTATAAAGCAAATTGAAATAATCATCATCTCATCAATCTTTGCTCAATAAACATTATAAAACATATGTGGGTATTATTAATAGTACATATACCAGTAAATATCTTTTTTTAAAATATATTTTATTGATTTTTCACAGAGAGGAAGGGAGAGAAATAGAGAGCTAGAAACGTCGATGAAAGAGAAACATCGACCAGCTGCCTCCTACACTCCCCCTACCGGGGATGTGCCCACAACCAACGTACATGCCCCTGACCGGAATTGAACCTGGACCTTTCAGTCCGCAGACCGACGCTCTACCACTGAGCCAAACCGGTTTCGGCACCAGTAAATATCTTATATGACTATATTTTCACATATTAATTTTCCAAAGAATAAAGATCACTTGTAGTTACAGTTATTCTCCTAACCTCATTTTGTTATTATAGATGCCTTGTCCAAGCCATTAAAAAATAAATTAGCCTTTCAAGGTGTTGATTTGAAAATTCATCCAACCATGTGCACTGCAAAATGCTTCTTGCCATTCAAAATTATTTGAAAAAATAATATACTAAAAATTATTGATCATATCCTTAAACATTTTTCTAGGTTTCCTGTCAATTAGCTAGTCAAATCCTTATAAGGAAAGTTTGTTTTTTTCTCTTTCTTGTACATTTAAACAAATGCAAAGCCTATATATCCTACACAACATTCTTAAGAACCTTCTGGAGAAAGTGTCTCAGGACTGAGAGCTAGTACCCAGGTTGCTTTCCCAATTTTCCCCCCATAAGGATGTTATGGTTGTCTAAAGATACCAGGCTGGTGTCTACACTGGCTATCTTGTTTCTACAAACCACAGACAGAGCAGTAGCTGGTGAACGCTCCACTCTGCCTCCTGCCAATGTACCTATGCCCTCACCAAAGGCATAGCACTCTCCGCCCTGTCAGTCTTTCATCTCTGGACAGAAACTGCCTACTAGGATGCCAATTACTGCCAATCTAGCTGGAGTGAATGTGCACACACAGGCTCACAACACAGAACAAAGAGAAAAGCCAATGGTTTGTTTTTAGGAATAGAGTCTAGACATATTGCACTGAAGTAGACTTCCGATTTAAATTCAGATTTTTAGTCTTAAAACACTGCCTTCTAAATTAAAATGATTTCTCACCACAAAAGCATGAAGTAATATATCTAATAACACCTTAATCAAATGTATTGCCAACATTGTCATCATTGCCATCTCACTGTCACCAGAATTACTATCATAATGAGGTGCGTCAGGCTTTGTGCTGGGCATTTTTATAAACCTTTGATTATACAAATATGTATAAACAAGTAGCTTGCAAGCCACAAAGCAGAGATGTAACAAATATTTGATTGAATTATCTTATTTGATTTTCACAAATTTTCTGTGAATATGTATTATATTATTAAATTCATTTTACAATTGAGGAATTGGAAGCAGAGGGGCTAAGTAATCTGTCCATCATCACACCTTCTACACATGGCTGAATTCAGAGTAAAATTAGAGCTATCTTAAAAAGGGCCTCTAGACTTTAATTTTCTTGGGTCTATTAGTGTGCCTATTCCATCTATATCCCCCACAGTACCATTACCCTTTGTATATTGCAGGTGATCAATAACAGTTAAATGTCATCAAATTTATATGCAGAAAAGGTGCTCGCCATTATTAGTCATCAGGAAAGTGATACCACCCACCGCACACCCACTAGTATGTCTATAATAAAAAAGATAGAATAGTTTTGAAAAGTATATACACAAATTAGAAATCTTACACACTGCTGGAGAGAATGTAAAACTATGCACTGCTTTGGAAAAGAGTCTGTCAGTTCCTCAGATTGTTAAACATACAGCTACCATATAACCCAGGGTTTCCACTCCAAAGAAATGAAATTCCACTCAAGAGAAATAAAAAACAAATGTTCATACAGAAACTTAATAAATCCTCACTTAATATCATTGATAGTTTTTTTGTGAAAATGTGCATATTGAAAGCAATTTTAACACAGACTAATTGTAAACAAGAGTTGAGTTCCTATGGCATCTCATCAACATTATTACAAAATTATGTGATTCAAGGACCTGTTGTACATGAATGTTTGTAGCAGTATTATAATAATAGCCTAATGTCCATCCCCTGATGACTAGATAAATAAAATGGGGTATAATTCCATATAATGGGGTATAATTCAACCACAAAAAAAGAATGAAGTACTGATACATGCTATAACATGAATAAGCCTAGAAAACATTATGCTAACTGAAAGAAGCTGGACATAAAAGGCATATGAACTGAAAGAAGCTGGACATAAAAGGCATATGATTACACTTGTATGTAAAGTGCAGAAGAGCTAAATCTATAAAGACAGAAAATACATTAGCAGTTGCCTAAGGCTGGAGGGGTGGGTAATGATGAAAGATTGGTGGATAAAGACTAAAGGGCACTGTGTTTCTTTTCAGGATGACAAAAATGTACTAAAATTGACTTTGGTTATAACAATATTATTAACTATATTTTCTATGTGTTATGCAAAGTCCCAGAAAACCTCAGCTATTGTTTGGGAATTCCAAAGAAATAACCTGGAAAACTGGCTATGAAGTACATGGGTTTATTAGGACTTATGTGCACACCAGTGGCAGTCGGCTGGTGAAGTTTGACACTGTACCAGCTTCCTCCAGTGGAGTTGTCCTGCTAAGTCCCACCCAACCTGCAGACAGGTCACACCGAGGGCTGCCAGCTAGTGCTATTGTTTTGCTGCCTCCCAAACTTTCCCAGAGTAAGGTTTTATAGAGTACATAAAACAGAAAAAACAGGGCATGCAGTGGTGGGGGTGACAGGCCTCTGTGCAAGCTCTGTGAGATTAAAACACGAGCTGTTTACAATCCAGGCTAACATCTACATGCAGTTTCTCTTTGGTCTTACTTAGACTGATTTCCTAGCTAGGTTCCCAAGCTCTCACGGTCCACTTATAGATTACCTTTACTATATTTCCTACAGGGTGGGAGGGGGAGTTGGTACATGGGAAGGGAACCATGTTTCCATTTACCATACACTATGCTGTAATTAATATCTGCATGAATATAAACTGTAAATGAAATATTAAAAATATTTTTAAAATAATATCAACTATGGTGATGGCTGCACATATCTATAAATACACTTAAAACCACAAATTTAAATGAATGAATAGATATGGAAATTTTATCTCAATAACCTATTATTATTTTTAAAGCAAATGTCAGAATAATTCATGTACTGAGCACACCATGCACATAATTTTTCCATATGTATGTGTATATGTGTATATTATTTATGCATATGTTAGCATAAGACATTCATTCCAAAGGTTTGCTGAAGCCATTGAAAATTTGTACTTATTTAAAATCTAGGGACACTAAAAATACAACTATTTATATAGTAAGCCACACAAAATATGTAGGTCAAAAATAATTGCCTTAAAAAAGATTGATTTGTGGGGAAGGAATAAAAATATCACCTGTTAGGCACCTGAAATGGGCCAAGCACCATGCAAGCACTTTACACATCATTTCCCTTTGTAAATGAGTGATATAATAAAAAGAAGTAATGGAAAGAGAGGTGAAAATATATTTCTCTAGCACCTTTCAAATACTGTACAAGGTAATGTCCTATTATAGTAGATAAACCATAGGCTTTGAGCTCAGATAGCTTAAAACTAGTTTAAAAACTCAGTTATGTTAGTTAGCTGTAGAAGCACTGTAGAAGCACAGACAGGTCAAGTCCAGTATTCCCTGTAAAACTATATTGCCACTACAAGCATACCTCAGAGATATTGCAGGTTCAGTTCCAGAACACCACAATTGAAGTGAGTAATAAAGGAAGTTGTAATATTTTTGCTGGTAGAGGGGTCTTGCCCTATATTTGTTTGTTGTGTGTGTGTTTTTTAAAGCAACATCTGGAAAATTCAATAAAATTAAGCACAATAAGACAAGGTGTGCTTGTACTTCTGCTTTTATGTTTCCTTAAGTGTTAATGGTGTGGGGAACTACAGAGCAACAGACTCTTCATCTTCCTTATCTCTTTATTTGATTTGCTTATTTCCTTTCTAAAGTAGTGTGTGCATTTACTAGGGATGTTAGTGTTGGTTTAGAATTTGTTATCACGTAATATATCTGAGCTTTTTTGAATCAAGCTAGCATCTACAATATCACTGTAAATATGACATTTTGTTTGTTTTTAATGATTGGTTCACCTGAACACATTTTGTACTTTCTGTTTCCTTGGGATAATAAGTTAAAATAAGGGAATTAAAGAAAAGATGTAATTGTGATGAATATAACCAAAAAGTCTGCATTATAGACTAATATCTTAAGTTAAATACTTTTTATTCCCTGCCCCTCCATATCATTTGAAAGGTTTTCTTTCCCTTTGTAAATCACTTGTTAGAAGGTAGAGTGAAAAATAATGGAGTATTTGTGGATATTTATTTATTCTGGTCAGAAAATTGTACTTGTGCTGTCTTTGGTTTTAGATGACTATAAAAAGGGAAAGAACTCGAATTTTCTCCTCCTGTGTAGGGGAAACCCAGTTTTTCCCTATTGTGTTTCTCCTTTGAGTCTACCTTCTTTACTAACACAACATACTTTACTTCTAGTCACCAAATTTGAGGTGGGGGGGGGGCCCACACCAAGCAGTTTTCTGTGCCACCCAACTCATTGTCTCATAATTTAACTCAGTTCTCAAACTACCTATATATAGCATCAGATCTCATAGGTTAAGTGCTCAGTCCCACAAGATTACTCCCACACACTTCCTGTCACTTCACGTGCCAGTTGCAAGCCCAGGTTGACATCTGGACTTCTGACCAACTGGCTGTAGGTAAGAGGTTCCAGTGATCCCATCCAAAGGTTAAATTTATTTGCTAGAGCATTTCACAGAACTCAGGATATGTTTATTTACATTTACCAGTTTATACTAAAAAGATACAGATAAAATCCAGATGGATGAGATGCATAGAGGGCAAGTTATGTGGAAAGGGGGCCAAAGCTCTCATGTCCTCTCTATAGGTACCACTCCACAGAATCTCCATGTTTACAAACCCAAGAGGTTTTTGAATCTAGTTCCTTTATTTATTTTAATGTAGGTTTTATTACATAGGCATGACTGCTTAAATTAAATCATTGGCCATTGGTAATGGGTTCAACCTCCAGTCTCTGGGTGGTGAAACCGAAAGTTCCAATCCTCTATTCAAGTTGATTCCCTTGGCAATCTGCTCCCACCAAGTTACCTCATTGACATAATAAGAGCCATCTTGATAGCTCTTCTCACTTAGGAAATTAAAGGACTTCAGGAACTATGTGCCAGGAATGGGGTAGAAAACCAAATACATATTTCTTATAAAAAACAATTTACAGTTATAAATACACAAGGTAAGGTTCTTCACATCATATGCCATCATGGAAATGCCAATTAAAGCAACAATAAGATACCACTACACACCTTATTAGAATGGCCAAAATCTGGAACACACAGACAACAGAAAATGTTGTGATGATGGGGAACAACAGGAAGTCTCCTTCCTTGCTGGTGGGAATGAAAAATGATACAGCCACATTAAAAGACAGTTTGACCTTTTCTTACAAAAGTTAACATACTTTTATCATATGATTCAACAATTCTCCTCCTTGGTATTTACCCAAACAAGTTCAAAATATGTCCACACAAAGTACACAGGATATTTATTTCATCTTTTTTCATAATGTCCAACATTTGGAAGTAACCGAGTAGTAGAATGGATAAATAAACCATGTTATATCCAGACAATATAATATTATTTAGCCCTAAAAAGAAATGAGTTATTAAGCCATGAGAATATATGAAGGAACCTTAAATGTATATTACTAAGTGAAAGAAGCCCATCTGAAAACCCAATATACTCTATGATTTCAATTAAATGACATTCTGCAACAGGTAAAACTATGAGTAAATTAGTAGTTGCTACAGTGTTTCCCCGAAAATAAGACATCCTCCAAAAATAAGACCTAGTGCAACTTTGGGAGAAAAAATTAATATAAGACACTGTCTTATTTTCAGGGAAACAGGGTAGTAAGAGGGGAGAAGAGATAGACAGGCAAAGCATAAAGGATTTTTAGGACAGTGAAAAACACTATACAACATTATAAAGATGGATATACGGCTTTATACATTTATTCAAAACCATAGAATACACAACACCAAGAGTGAATCCTAAACTATGGATTTTGAGTGATTATCATATGTCAGTGTAGGTTTATCTTTGGTTAAAGTACTACTCTGGTGAGTGATGTTGATAATGAGGGTGGCTATGGATTTATGGGGTCAAGAAATATATGGGAAATCTCTGTACTAGTACCTCCTTCTCGATTTTGTTGTAAAAATAAAGCCTTCAAATATATAATAAGACATATTGAAGCATTACCGCTACAAATGTTGAATACTCCAAATATTTTTCAAGAGAGCAACATGTCAGTTGATTTTCTAATATAATTCCCATTTTCTTCCTACTTTTAGTAAACAATTGAGAATTTTCTCAACTACAATTGGCCACAGCTCCCAGCCCTCCTATGAAACATTTTACAGTAAAACAAAACAAAACAAAACAAAACAAAACAAAACAAAAAAACAAAAACAAAAAAACTGGTAAGGCAAGCACTGAGGTTCAGCCAAAATATTTTATTTCAAGATATAAAAATTACTGAAAAGCATTACAGGAATATATATAGTAAGTCAGAGCTTCATAGAAGTTTTTCTGAAAAGATGGAACATTTCATCTTTATTTATAAATATATATATCTTCTGAAAGAGTCTTCTCAACCGTACAGCAGAACAAATATTGGACCACAGGGTCAACCAAAGAGCATATCAGGGAGTTGTTGGCAGTATGAATTTGGCAGATAAGGAAGTGAGTTAAAAAGTTTTCAAAGCTAAATATTAGCAGAATCTGATTTCTAATCACTCAACTTTTTAAAACTACAAATTGGGTTGTCCTATGTGTTAAACTTAAAGGGACAACTATGAAACAGACAGTATTCATTTTCCTCAATCTAGCTTACAATCTTTGTCATCATCATTAGAATAGCAAAATGTGCTATGGTTATGTGGACATAATGATCACACACCTTTGCTTTCATACTTGCAAAAATTCAAAACTATATTCATGTACCCCAAATACACGAAGCAAAAACTTAAAAAAAAAAGGTTGAGAAAGTGAATTCAACAATAATAATTTATAACTTCAATACTTCATCTTCTATAATAGAGCTACATAGAAGCTGAACAAGGAAATAAAATAAGTAAACAATACTACAAACCACCTAAACCAAACAAACATTTTTAGCATACAACACATAACAGCAAAATATACATTCTTCTCATGTATGCATGGAACCTTCTCCAGAATAGATCATGTTAGGCCAAAAATAAGCCTCAATAAACTTAAAGGGGACCAAAATCAGGAAAAGTATGTTCTCTGATCACAATGGAGTAAAATTAGAAATCAACTGAAAGAATTTTGGAAATTTACAAATATGTGAAAATTAAACAAAATACTCCTGAATAAGAAATGAGTCAAAGAAGAAAAAAATAAGTGAAAATATAAATTACTTTTAAATGAATGAAAATGAAAACAAACCATACTGAAATTTATGATATGCATCTAAAGCAACATAGGAACATTTAAAGTTGTAGATGCCTATAGTAAAAATGGAACAAAGAAATAAAATCAATAACCTAATAATCTTCTACTTTAAGACACTAGAAAAACAAGAAAAAAATCAAGTGCAATGTAAGCACAGGAAGTAAATAATAAAGATTAGAATGGAAATAAATTATATAAACAATTAAATAATAGGAACATTAATAAAATTGAAAGATTATTCTTTGAAAAGAATGGTATAACTATTTTTGAGAACAATTTGGCAATTTCTAAAATAGTTTGGCAAGGAGTTACCATATTACCCAGCAATTCCAGTCATGTGCATCTGTCCAAGAGAATTATTATAAAAGCATATTTCCTCCAAAATCTTACATAAAAAATGTCCATAGCAGCATTTTCATAAAGTTAAAAAATGTAAACCACCCAAATATCCATCAATTAATGAATAAAGAAATTGTGATATATCCATACAATGGAAAATTTCACCCATAAAGAAGAATGAAGTATTGATACATGTTACAACATGGGTGAAACTTGAAAACCTGGTAAATGAAAGAAGTCAGGCACAAAAGACCACATGCTATATGAATCCATCTACATAAAATTTCCAGAATAGATAAGTTCATAGACTTAGAAAGTAGATTAGTGATTTTTAGAGGGTTGGGACAGAGAGAGGAATAGGAAATGACTGCTAATGGGTAGAGTTTATTTCTGAAGTGATTAAGTGTTCTATAATTAGTGGTGATTGCTGTACAACTATGTGATTATACAATACAGCATTTTTTTAAAAGAGTGGATTGCAAAAAATGATTTAGTAAAATCTTACATCAGTTGTCTAAAACCAAATTGTTACTGATTTCCATGGTTCTTATGTCCTTAATCTATGAACATAGCAATATGTACTTTAAAATGGAAATACAAATTAATTGAAAATTTATTGGCAAATGTCTTGACCTCAGAAATATGGTAATTTAAATGAATTTGATGCTTCTTCTGATTTTGAATTATATCCAGTCTCTTTGAAAATATAATATCTGTGCCTTTTTTGCCTACCAATTCTTTTTTAAAAAATGACAAAGGTTTCCATACTGTAGTTTTGTCATGGAAGAGAATACTAGGGACATCTACTAACAAATATTAATAAAAACCAAACAAATAAAAGACACAAAATATGGTGATTTGACATGAATGAGCATTTCTTAAATTTAGTCTTTAGATACTGGTTTAAAAAATGGTCCTCAAGAAAAAGATTCTATGGACAAAAATATTTGGAAAGTACTACTTATCCCTTTTCTTGATACAGGATGCTTACTAAAAGCCTGATAAATTCTTTAGTAATCTATTAATTTTTCAACCCAGATTCTGCTAAATGTATTTGATCAATAAACTCTATTCTAATCTTTTTAAAACATATTCCTCTACTTCATTTGCACAGAATATACTTTGGAAAGCATTGATTGGGCAATTAATACATTTGGCAATTAATACAAGAAACTTCATAACATGTAGACATGACTCTTACATCATTTTAAAGTTATTGACACTTTGGCATAAGGTTGACAACAATAAGACTAGCTAAAATACTTACAACTGAAGCCATTAAAGTAGGGAGCAGGAGGCTCTGTGAGTTTTGGGACAGGGAAGAAATGCTGGATTTCATTAGCCATCTTTATTCAAGGCCTCAGTCCTCTAAGAATTTTCTAGTGAAAAGAGCTTGCACTAGAAACCCTATCAAGAACATGACTGAAGGAAAAAAACAAACACTCATTTCTAAGTCCAGGAATAATAATAACCCCAAAATAGGACCTTTTTGAGTATGTCAAGAGACCAACCTAGATGTGAAAATACTGAGAGAAATAGTGACTTGCAAATATGGTATGTCTTTTCCTCTCCCACCATTTACCAGCTCTCAGGAGGAAAATCTACGAAAACCTGCATCAGGAGATCTCAGGCAATGCAACAGAGGCAAAGATTTCCATAGGGCCAGTTGGCCACAGCATATTGTATTTTTTTTAAAAAAGTATAATCAACTTCAGCTGTATTTTTGAGACTATGCAACTAACACTGATTAGTAGGGGGAAATAATCATAAGATCTTTGTGCTGGTAGACAAAAGGAAGAATGGCCTAACTTTCAGAAAGTTGGTGACACTATTCTAGTAAATTCCTATCTCATTTGTTCTCTATTTGACTAGCTAAATCAGATTTTACTCTGGACTAAAAGACTCCCTTCTTTGGTGTTTGAAAAGAATAGTCAACATATGCCATTGTTTCTCCTGTTTTGGAACCTTTTGAATGGAATAAACCTGATGTTTTCTAAGTTCTTAGTTTATCTTTTAAAAAGAGAAGAAAAATGAAATGTAAGGAAACATCTTTTGCTTTAATAAACTATTTAATAGCATAACAAAAGAAAACTATATGTATGCTAATAGTTTATCTGCATGTATAGTAGAAAACATTGTATTCCTTTGTTTATAATTTAGAATAGTAGTTATATCTATCACCAGTAATTATAGCTTATAACAAGTATAAGTGTATTACCATTCTGACAGATATTCAAAATACTTTAATACTCTTGTTTTTATTCTGGGTGAGTCTTATAATTAACAGTTCAGAGAAATAAGCCAACCTTGTTAAATGAATTTCAGGCCTCTGAGAGATACATTCCAATGATGAGCAGGTCTTCCCTTCTACATTAACAGTACCAGGTAAGTAGCTGCCTCTCTGCCAATGCATAAAGCCAACCATCAAAATGACATAACTATGGCCTTTTGAAGTTGAAATAATATCCTGAATGGGAGAAAAAACTGAATTGTTTATGCCTGTTATAGTTTTCTTTGGGGGGAGAGGGAGAATAGGTAATAGTGGCTTTATAGGAAGCAAATACTTTTTATTAAGAGATGGCCACCAGTTACCACTAAATCTGCTTCATCTGAGCAACAGAAGGGCACCTAGCAATCCAAGTTAGGTCCATCCATTGCATCTCTATTTAATGATATCTGCATAGCACCCAAACTTAAGGCATTATAAAGATATAATCAAATCCACATTGTGAAATAACCTATACAGTGTTTATTAAACTGTTTTCTTAAGCATATGCATGTGTTTTATCATAAACATACAGAGTAAATTATAACTAGATTGATTAACTTTATAAAGCATAGTCTACCAAGCCCAGGAACTTAACATAAGTAAGTGAGCCAGCTATAAGGAAATAAAGTGGTAGAAACGGAAAAATTAGACAATATGTGCTCACTCTAAATAAGGTGGCTATTACTCACCTAATGTAAGTTGTTAGCATGTGGGAATTCAAATACAGGTGTTCCAAATCTGTGAACTTTCCGAAGAATCTGGATATTTGGATTTGTATTAAAATTTTCCCAATTTCTAAATCATCCATTGGCCCATTGTTGGTCAATTTAAAACATCCATTGTGAGCTGCCAACCTTTCACCATAGGATATTAGTGAAAATACTAGGTCAGAAGTGGTGAGGATAGTGTGTGTTTTAATTCTCATTTGGTTTATCTTTTCCATTGACTTTATTTGTTATTTCTATATCCATATTCTGTACTAATATCGGTCCTGAGTTCACATCATATATGCCACTTTTTATATCAGTATCCTATCTAATAAGGAGTGAATGTGCTAATTGACTACCACACCCTCAAAGATGGAGGCACCCAGTCCCCTCAGCAGCACTGGGGTGGCAGGTGTGCTGTGTGCCTGACTCCAGAGTTCCCTAGTCCCCTCATCCCCCCAGCTGTTCAGGGCCTGCCCAAGGCAAGTCTTGGATGGCAGCTGCTCAGCCACCCAGGGCCTCCTGAGGCTCAGGTAACCAGGGTTGGCCAAGGCTTGTGCTGCTGGCAGTGGCAGCAGCAGAAGTGAGATGGAGGCATTACTTTCCCCTGATTGCTGGGTTGCTGCCTGCCCCGAGGGCTCCTAGACTGTGAGAGGGGTAGGCTGGGCTGAGGGACCCCCTTCCAGTGCATGAATTTTCATTCACCATGCCTCTAGTATACCTATATTTAATATTGGAGTTAATACTAATCTTTGGATCTGTTTTTACTCAAAATTCAATCTTTAAAATTCAAAACATTGTCTTCTACTATAAAAAATCACTGTGTATCTTCTGCTCTAGCTATTTCCTTTTCTATTTACAGTTTAATGTGGTCAGTACTGAAATGTAGGAAGTGCCATGACCTCAAAATAACAGTAGTCTCTGATAATGGCTTTTGCAAAATAGCTTTTGGAGCTGAAGTGAGATGAATTTTATAACTTTCCTGACTATAGGGAGAAAAAAGAACATCTTCCAGGTCAAGTCCTATTTGAAAGACTAGCTCCCTAAAAACTTTACTGCTCTGGCAGCTTCCTGTTTCCTACTATCAACAGTTTACATTAAAAGAAGCTAGGAAACTATAATAGATATTTATGTGTGATTGCACCCACTATATAACTCTATCATAGTTCTTATTGTTCTTTTTAATACTAGACTGTGAGTACTAAAGTTAGATACTGTATCTTATTTATTTTAATATGCTTAATGTAAAGCACAGTGCCTGGCACTTAGTAGATACAAAGTATTTGTTGAGTGAACGACTCAATAAATACAACCATTCTGTACATATATTTCCCACTTCTTTCTCCAATGAGTTAAGTCAAAACTAGCTGGTATTAATAATAACAAAGTATAAAAACCATGCCATACAGTATCCTCATACATAACCCACAGATCACCAACCAAAAGACTTTGCAGATATTTTACTTTTGAAGAAAATAAAATTGTGAAGAAAATATTCTGCAGAGCACTGGTAGGCTGAATAAAAGTCCCAAAGATGTCCATTCCCTGATCTCCAAAACCTGTGAATATAAACTGTTACCTTATATGACAAAAGGGACTTTGCAGATGTGATTAAGTATACAGAGCTTAAAGTAGGAAGATTTAGCTTGCATTATCCAGGTGGAACCAAACTAATTACACTAATTGCACGAATCCTTAAAAGCAGAGAATCTTTCCCAGTTGTGTTGAGAAAGAAAGATGTGATGGTAGAATCAGTGTCAGAGAGATGCAACATTGCTGGCTGTGAAGATGGGAGGAAGAAGGCCATCAGCCAAGAAATGTAGATGGCCTATAGAAGCTTTCTAGAGCTTTCAGAAGAACATAGTCATGGTAACACTAATTTAGCCTAGTGAGACCCATGTTCAATTTCTAACTTACAAATAAATTTGTTTTGCTTTAAGCTACTAAATTTGTGGCAACATTTTTTTTTTTTACAGCGACAATAGGAAAGTACTACAGAACAAAGCCAGTTGTGAGATTAAGAAGTTTCTGGCAATACATTGCTAAATTGTATTTTTTCTTTATTGAACATTTGTTAACTGTTAGATTAAAATAATAATTAAGCTTTTATAGCCCAAACTATAATATGCCTTAATGGCAGCAATTTTCAATAGAATACTTTATAGTCATCCTGTTTATCTTTAACAACATCCATTTCATAGAGTATGGTGATTAACTTGAAAAAATTGAGTGCTGTGCAGCATCATCCAGCTGGCTAGGAGTAAAAGCCCTTCAGGTGATCCTGTTAACATTAAAATTACAAATCCCTCTACAAGTTCCCCTAAGATAGTGGTCAGCAAACTCATTAGTCAACAGAGCCAAATATCAACAGTACAACTACTGAAAAAATTTTTTGAGAGTTGAAAACCTACTTCTGCGCATGGGCCATGAAATTTCAATCACACTGTACATGCACACCCACACGTGGTATTTTGTGGAGCAGCCACACTCAAGGGGCCAAAGAGCTGCATGTGGCTCGCGAGCTGTAGCCGACCACTGCTAGGATATGGCTAAGAGGTCAGACCACGTTTAAAAAGTATTTTATGCCAGACAAAGTTGGGGACCATGAAAAGCACTGTTGCCTAGATGTTATTCTTATTTACTGAAGAATCTCTCTGAGCTTTAAAGTAAATGGGCCCTCTCCTCCTGTTCTGGGGAATGAGATTGGCTATGTAGCATCCAAGATCATCACCAATGTATCAAATGAGAGCTCACACATATAAGCACATTGAAACTAAATTACTATATAAATGTAAGGTACTATTATCACTGCCAAGTGCTTATTAATTCAGTCATGGTCCTCTTCAAAGTTCTAATCACACCTAGAATCTCATTAAAAATCACAATACCTACTCATATTTCCAGAGTTATTTAACCTTCCAGTATTCTTTTTTTAAAATGTATTTTATTGATTTTTTTTTACAGAGAGGAAGGGAGAGAGATAGAGAGTTATAAACATCAATGAGAGAGAAACATTGATCAGCTGCTTCCTGCACACCCTCTACTGGGAATGTGCCTGCAACCAAGGTATATGCCCTTGACTGGAATTGAACCTGGGACCCTTCAGTCCACAGGCCATGCTCTATCCACTGAGCCAAACCAGTTAGGGCCAGTATTCATTCTTTTTTTTTTTTTTAATTTATTTCAGAGATAAAGAGAGAGAGAGAAAGAGATAGAAACATCAATGATGAGAGAGAATCATGGATTGGCTGCCTCCTGCATGTCCTCGATTGGGGACTGAGCCTGCAATCTGAGTATGCACTCATGTTTGCATTCCCACAAGATAACAACTTGTGCTAGATGAATAACAGCCACCCTATTTAGAGTGAGCATGTATTGTCTAATTTTCCAGTTTCTACCGCTTTGACTTGTATAATCTCATTCTACTTTTCCAAGAAACCTATCACATAGGAAGTTCAGATTTTATTAACCTCTGGATGGAAGAGAGAATTGAAGTTAAAATTCAGTGACTGCAACTCAGCCAATATACTAAAAGCCATTAAATTAGATACTTTAAATAGGTGAATGGTATGGTATATGAATTACATCTCAATAAAGCAGTTATATAAAATCATTATTACTGGCAACATTTTTTTAAAAAAATTAAGTGACCAGTCCAAGTTCTCATAGACTTTCAGAGCTGGATAATGGTGGTAATGATGGAGACTCAAGGACATGGAAGAAACTTAGAAGCAGAACCGTGATTATTATAAACCATTAAATGTCAGACAATGAAACATGAGAATTTCCAGCTCTGCTCAAAACTGAGATCTCCTCAGCCCACCCCCCCTGCAGAAGCTTTTAAATTTATTCATGCTTTGATCAACTCCTCAGGCACAATGTTACGCCTGAACCTAGAGGTGAAGGCTGTCAAAAGATACATCTCTGCAAAGCAGGTCAGACAGAAGCAGTACCGATAAAACAGAATTGCCAACGTGCTTTCCCAGTGGACTGTGTTAATGACATTTCTGTCTCAACTATAATGTTCAATATAAAAGTGGATATTTTAAGTTTATTTACTTTCATGTATAAATCAGATGCTTGTGCAGCTCAAAGAAGATTTTACTGCTGAATATGCTCTATAATAATTTTTATTCCAATTTCAACAGAAAAAAAGTAGCTTTCACCTCCACATTTACATAATGAAATAACTAAAGCTTGAAGTGAACATTGTTCTTCATTTATTTTTCCACTAGAAAAATGATATGGTCCTTGTTATGAAACAAACATTATTGAGAATTTTCTAAGCAGAAGTGTGCATCTCTCCCTATCCCCATAAATGATGTATGAAGATTTTGCTGCCACAGAATTCCCAGTGTGCACCTCTCTATGAGCTGACATTTCTTTGTGAATTTTTAAGTTAATGTCTGCTCTGGTCTTCTGTGCAGAATCAAACAAAACTTTCCCCACTCAACTCTAGTCAATTCTTATGTATTTGCTTATGAACATTACCTGGGGGGGGGGGAGATGGGTCATCTCTTTTAAAGAGATTATTTTATACCTGTATAAATGAAAGTTCCTAAAAGGCTTTTGGGGAATTTTATTTGCAAAGAACACATTTCAAAGATTTACATTAACCCAGACTATGGAAAGCTATCCCAGCTGGTAAATGAAAATATCATCTCACTAATTACATTCTTTCATGATTAGAGTAAAATTCTGTTTGCTGTGCCAGAGCTGTTTCAGTAAATGACAAGTGCATATGTCTTTCTCTAAAGATGAAGGGCATTTAGCATACTTCGTTGTCCTTAGAGGTATGTTACCTAAAAAAGAGTGTGATGGCTTACTAACTATGGGAAACCTTTTGCAAGGGTCATTTTTTGTTGGAGAATTTCGCCATTTATTGAAATGTTTTGTTGCAGTTGATTTGCCTGTAACAATCTTACATTTTGAAACTTGAATAATTGACCCATGAAAATGTGTGCTAATACTTCAGCTTCCCAAATAAAAAGATTTTCAATTTTGAAAAAATTTGTACTGACTATATCCAACCACATCCATAATAGCCCATGTTGTATCCCAATCAATTTTGGCCACTTGTTAAATTGGCCCTATGTCTCTAATATTTATTCTCTTGATCCAATTTTCAAGTCCAGAATCCTTTCTTTTTTTAAAAAAAAATATATATTTTATTGATTTTTACAGAGAAGAAGGGAGAGAGATAGAGAGTTAGAAACATCGATGAGAGAGAGTCATCGATCAGCTGTCTCTTGCACACCTGCTACTGGGGATATGCCCGCAACCAAGGTACATGCCCTTGACCAGAATCGAACCCGAGACCTTTCAGTCCCCAAGCCAACGCTTTATCCATTGAGCCAAACCGGTTTTGGCCATAATCCTTTCTTGAGAACTGGGATCACTATATGTAAATTAACTATATTGTGTTAATGATTTCTTTTCATTTGCCCCTCAATTGGGTGAGTGTGGAGAGTGAAGCTAACACAGAGAATTAAGTAAAACATTCATAAAATAGAAAGCATGAGGGGAGCCTTATCCAGGCCTTAATTTTACATAAATATATGGAAACTAAACTTCATGAAAAATAAATTACTTATCAAAAGTCACATTAATAGTCATAAGAAATGTGTACACTGGCACTTGTTTCCTAGTATATTTCTATTTATGCCTCACCTAATTTTAACCCATTCATAAATTTCAGTATCTCTCCACCTTACAGTTTCAGTTTCCTGAAAACTTCTGATAGTTCATCTAGCTTGTTTTTTCTCCTTTTTTTCCCTTTTATATTCCCATAAATCTCTACGCACACTTTTACTATAGCATTCATCATGCTGTACTGATATAGTTGATTTCCTTATTATTTTTTCATTGAATTGGATTTCCTGAACTCAAGAACTCAGTCTCATTTATCTCTAAATCTTTATGTACAGAACTGCACCTGGCACAAAAACCAAATATTTGTGGAATAAAATTGGATTTTAAATTTCAGTCTCAACATTCAAATTAGAATATCCTAAAATACTATTTTCACCCACTGAGTTGAAAACAATTTCAAGTTTAACAATATATGTTTGTTGTTGAGGTCATGGGAAAAGAGCCATCTAAAACATTGCTGCTGAGGAGGAGGATCCAAGATGGCTGCACAGGTAAAAACCTAACCGCAGCCTCACACAACAATTTCAATAAAATACAACTAAAATACAAAATGGACATCATCCAGAACTACAGGAAAGTTGACTGACTGGAAATTCTACAACTAGAAGGAAAGAAAAAACCAGAAGGAAAAGCAGAGGAGCTGTAAAAGCCTAAGGTACAGAGACACGCTGTGCGGCAGAGAGAACAGAGCCAGAGAGGTGGGGGAGGCTGAGTGCCTGGCTGGTGTTCCCTAGGGGGAAGGAGATAAAAGCTCCAGACTGAGCTGAACCCCAGACCCGACAGCGCTGAACCCCAGTTCTGGGCTAGACCCTGGGGACCCAGGCTCATACAGATATAGCCTGGGCTGTGAGGAGGAATCTCGGGGGAGCGGCCAAAGGCAGAGCCCCGGAGTCCTGCACATTATGCTCAGAGGATGGACTGTTGACTCTGCTGCTGGAATGCCCTGGCGGGAGGGAGACAGGGGCTCCAGGCTGCTCTGAACTCCACTTCCAACTGAACTGAACCCCAGTTCCGGGCTCATTGGGGGAGAGCCTAGACTGTTTGGTGGCGGGTGAAACTCGAGGGCGCCTTTCTCTCAGAGGTGCTTGCGTCGAGTACCAAAGGACATTGAGGAACACTGAGACTCAGGAGTCTCATAGGGCATGGCTGAAGGAAGCCAAGGCTGTAGGCTCCACCCTCAAACTCCACCCCATCCAAGCTGAACACAGAGACTTTTAAGACTACCAACTCAGGGAAGCTGCAAAAATGTTGAGACAAGGAAACAGATCACAAACAAAAGAAATGGAGGACAAATAGCAACTGGATATAAAGTTCAAAACCACACTTATAAGGTTGTTCAAGAATCTCCTAGAAAAGGCCAATAAAATTAATGAGACCTAGGAGTATATGAAAAGGGATCAACAAGAAATAAAGAATACATTGTCTGAAATAAAAAAATATTATACAGAGTCCTAAAAACAGAATGGAAGATCACAAAAATCAAGTCAAAGATTTGGAACATTAAGAACCAGAAGATGCTGAAACCAGCTTGGCTCAATGGATAGAGCATCAGCTTGGGGACTGAAAAGTCCCAGGTTCCATTCTGGTCAAGGGTATGTACCTTGGTTGTGGGCATATCCCCAGTAGGGGGTGTGCAAGAGGCAGCTGATCGATGACTCTCTCTCATAGATGTTTCTGACTATCTCTCTTCCTTCCTCTCTGTACAAAATCAATAAAATATATTTTTAAAATAAATAAATAAAACAAAACTGTTAGAGCACATGTGTCAAACACAAGGCCCGTGGGCCAAATCCGTCCCGCCAGGCCTTGCAATGTGGCCCGCACTGTGCTGTCATCACTGCACTCCGCTGCGTTTCCATCACAGTGACAGTTTATGACTGTTCAGTAAACCATTCGGCCCGCGATTTAGGCTGGATTTTAGATTTTGGCCCCTTCTCTGATTGAGTTCGACACCCCTATGTTAGAGGAACAAAATTCTAGTATTTATTAAAAAAAAAAAAAAAAAAAAGAGCCAGAAGACACTCCTCCACAGAAGCAAGAAGACAAGAGAATCCAAAAAGTTGAAGATAATGTAAGAAATCTCTGGGACAACTTCAAGCAAACCAACATCAGAATTATGGGGATCCCAGAAGAAGAGAGAGAGCAAGATACCAAAACCATACTGAAAGAAATAGTGACAGAAAACTTCCCCCACCTGGTGAAAGAATTAGACCTACAAGTCCAGGAAGCACACAGACCCCCAAACAAAAGGAATCCAAGGAGGACCACACCAAGACACATCATAATTAAAATTCCAAGAGCAAAAGACAAAGAGATAATATTAAAAGCAGCAAGAGCAAAGCAGGTAGTTACCTATAAAGGAACACCCATACGATTGTTAGCTGATTTCTCAACAGAAACCATGCAGGTCAGACGGGAATGGCAAGAAATAGTCAAGGTGATGAATAGTAAGAACCTACAGCCAAAAATAATCTACCCAGCAAAGCTATCGCTCAGAATCGAAGACCAGATAAAGAGCTTCACTAATAAAAAAAATAAATAAATAAATAAAAAATAAAAAAAAGCTAAAGGTGTTCATCACACCAAACCAGAATTATATCAATTGCTGAAGGGGGTTCTTTTGGAAGAGAAAGAAAATAAAGATAAAAATTATGAACAACAAATACATAAATATCAACAAGTGAATCTAAAAACCAAGGGAATTAAAAAAAAAAATCTGATGAACAATATTAACTGGTGAATATAATAGAATCAGAGGTATGAAAGGGGAGTGAACTAATGATTTTTGGGGAAAAGGGGAGTGAGGGGTGTGGGAAGAGACTGAACATAAACTGTGCACCTATGGATGAGGACAATGGGTGTGGGGAAAGGGCAGAGGGTGGGGTGGAACCTGGTGGAGGGGAGCAATGGGGGGGGGGAATAAGGAACATTTTAATAATATGAATAAATATTTATTATAAATAAATGAATAAATAAATAAATAATTGCTGCTGAGAATGCAAAATATTAGGGAAATTTGACAGTATCTCGGAAAATTACATACATATTTAGCTTTTGAGCCAGCACTCTTATTTGTAGAAATTGATGTCAAGGAAACATTGGCAAAAATATGGAAAGATGTGTGCACAATACTATTTAATACAGCATAATTTATAACAGCAAAAGATAGGAAAACCACCCCATATATTCTCTAATAGAAGACTGAATGAACAGAGTATACTACGTCTACAAAATGGAGTGCTATGTAAACTGTGATGGAAAATATCTGTCCATCCTATTATCAAGTAATGGTCAGGAAATATTGTTAAATAAAAAAAAAGTAAGGTGGATAAAAGGCTGCATATTATTCTATTATTTGTAAACTTATTTGGTTTATTTAAAAGAAAAAATTAAAAATAAATAATAAAATAACAAAATAATGATTTGTTATGGAAGAGAGGTTCTTATTTTGCAGAATTGCTTAGTAGAAAATACATTGTTTTAAAATATATGTGACTTCCAAACCGTGTAAAGATTGTGTGTAATTATTTTTTTAAAAATTCCATTTGAAAAGCAATCCCTAAAAATGAAACAAATGAAACTAGCCATGTATCAAATTGACCACCTAACCACAAAAAGAGGAACAATTACAAAATACTTAAAATCTTAGTAGTTTGATGGTATTAAAGTTTCTAGAATATGATCTACAGATACTGCAAAGAATATCTTACATGTGTGCTTTTGCAGTAATCATGCCGTTATTAATGGAATTGGCAGTGTTATTTCAAAGTTAAAACAAATGGGCAATTATATTGAGGTCGTTGAGAAAGATGATTTCAGTGTGATTAAAAGGAGATGAATATATAAAATCAATAAGGTTAATTAGAATAGCAATAGAAAGTATTGGTTTACACTTATTTATACTAGTGGCCCTTTGCACAAATATGTGAGGGAGTAGCTCACTGTCGCTTGCCTCAGCTGCCTGCCCTGCCTACTGCCACTGATATCTCTTCTGCCACAGGTAGCTGGCTGCCCCGCCCTCCTGTAGCTCTCTGCCACTTGTAGCTCACTGACTTGCCTTCCTGCTGATCAGTCATTACATGATGGCACCCCAACCAATTTGCATATTATCCTATTATAAATATAGATTGTACCCTGATAATATACAAAAACAACAAATATTCCCTAGCTCTGAACACTAAAAGGTCCTAGTACCCAAATCATGGTTTTGAAATACAACTTCCTAATTAACAGGAATCACAGCTCTTTGGAGAAATTACTGATTTAACACTGCTACAAATAATGCCAAAAATTAGCTTTGAATGTGTTTTAATATCATACAGCAAGAAAAGCATCATAAACTTCTGGTGTCATGTTAAAATGAGGAAAAATCTGAATAAAATCTAAGTGGCTTAAGATGGCATCACATTAGCATCAATAAAGATGTAAGCTAGCCCCGCTGGCATGGCTCAGTGGTTGAACATTAACCGATGAACCAGGTGACCATTGTTTGATTCCTGGTCCGGACATATTTCCAAGTTGCAGGCTCCATCCCCAGTGTGGGGCATGCAGGAGGCAGCCAATCAGTGGTTCTCTCTCATCATTGATGTTTCTGTCTCTCTCCCCCTTTCTCTCTGAAATTAATAAAAATATATTTAGAAAAATAAGGATACAAGCTATAGTCAATTTAAATACTTTTAAATATGCTGCTATCCAAAACTTCAAAATGATACTAAAAAAGAGACACAGCTCACTTTTGAAGGATGCCAGGAAAAAATCCATTATTCTGAAAACTGGTAAATTATGAGAAATAGCCATCTAACTTGTATTTACTATATGACCTGCACCTCACAGTAACTAAAGAGTAGATTAGGGAAAGCTTCTCTTTGTGGAAGTATCTCAACTAATAAATGAAGAAAGTATGATCAAATTAGAATATCACCATTTGGTAATCTCTATTGAACTGATGGTTCTAGGCAATAATCTTAAACACTGATAACAAGCACACACACAAAAAACTCCCAGATATCATGTACACCTGAGGAAACCACACTCTACTATCTGTGATGTAGCCTTGCTAAAAAAAAAAAAAAAAAAAAAAAAAAAAAAGTACGTATCTGATCCAGGTTGTAGATGTAATGTTCAATTTATATTACATCTAGAAATGTGCTAACAACACTATGGGGGTGCAGGCAGAAAAATCAAACTGTGAAACTGTGAGAACTTCCATAGACAAAAAATAATTTCTTCAAAACATTACACCACAAAAAGTTTTCTGAGAACCTAGAGATGACAAGAGAGTGAAGAAATATACCCATCAATTGAAATATATAGCCCTTATTTAGGCTCCTATTCAAACAAACTATTAAGAAGGGAATAATTGGCCGAAACCAGTTTGGCTCAATGGATAGAACATCGGCTTAAGGACTGAAGGGTCCCGGGTTCGATTCCGGCCAAGGGCATGTACCTTGGTTGCAGGCTTATCCCCAGTAGGGGGTGTGCAAGAGGCAGCTGATCGATGACTCTCTCTCATCGACGTTTCTTACTCTCTATCTCTCTCCCTTTCTATCTGTACAAAATCAATAAAATATATTAAAAAAAGAAGGGAATAATTGAAGAATGGACATTTTAAAATATTAAAAGATCATTCTAATTTTTAGAAATAATTTATAAATGGCCCTTAACTTTTATAGGTACATCTCAAAATATTTTTTAAGTAATGCATTCTTGATCAAAAGTAGGTTTATAGTTCTGTGAGTATGCAAAACATAGAGTTTATTCTTGTATTATTATTTATTAATTGCTGTATTATTTGTTTGTATTACACTGTAAATCTATTTTTGCCCATCCCTGTATTATGTCAAATTTTCTTTAAAATAATCTCTAGTCTATGGCTAGGGTATAGATACAACAAGACCAATCATGAGTTGACAATTATTGAAGTTGAATGCTGGGTACATAGGGTTTGTTATATTATTCTCTCTATTTTTGTGTATATCTAAAATTTTAACAACAAAATATTTATAAATTTTCAGTCTAAAGTTTATAAATAAGTAATATTTGGTTTAATATTTCATTATCAAATATTCCATTGAAACCGTTTTAGTGTCCCCTGCCTGAACCTCATTAAAAAGAGAGAATGGCAGATGGGTCTATTTTACACATGTTACAAAACATTCAAGAAAAAGAAAGTTAATTTTTTCTCCTCAATTTATACTTAGTTTGACATCCCCCGAGGTGTCCCAGATTGGACAGAGTACAGGCTGGGATGAGGGACACCTCTCCCTCCCCCCAAGTTCACAATTTCGTGCAACACGCCTCTAGTTCTATATAAGGCCTCACATAATTCAAAATATTGCAATAGAGTAGAGCTCTCCTTGTTCCAGAAGTAAAGCGAATACATGAATAACATGGAACTATGAAAGGACTTTGCAGAACAAAGAAAATGTGACTTTTAAACTAAATTTATTGGGGTAACATTATTAATTACTGGTGTACAACTTTATAATACAATAGCTATATACTCCATTTTGAAGACAGTGAAGAAGTAGATTCTGACATTTATTGTAGGAAACAGAAGAAAAAACGAAAATTCTTAGCACTCTAAGAAACATTTAACAATACATGGTTTCTAAGAACAGAGAAAAATGAATGAAGGAGAATGCTATTCAAAGTCATGTAGATGAGCTAAAATTGAGTTATGCAGGAAATGATTCCAATGAAACTAAAATAGCAGACATTAAATAAAATCAATCAGAACTGACATTAAACAAAAAAAATTAAATGAATGACACTTGAGAAATAATAGCAGTAAGGAAAAGGCAGCAAAAAACAATGAGTAAAAGATTCAACCACAGATAACTGGTGTTCCTAAGCAAAAGACTAGAATAAATGGAACAAATACAATAAAATTTATAATAATTGAAACCTTTGCTGACCTGAATAAATAAATACCAGAGTCCAAAAATCTCAAGGTTTCCTGAACACTAGCAAAAATGCTTTTTTAAAATAAAAATACCTACTGTTACACACATTCTCACAAATATTTGATTTGAAATGTTAACAATAATTAAAAATATCCTATAGATTTTGAGACATGAATGAGTAGGGGAAGGTTTTCTATACAAAAATAAAAATCAGAAACTTCAGACTTCACACATCATCCTCAATGTACTCAAAAGTAAGTACAGAGTTCTGAGGAAGAAACATTCTGCCATAATTACTATTGAATATATACCTAAACAAGTTGTCATTTGTTCATATCAGATATGAAAGAGCCTAAAAACTGCACCAATCAAAAGCTGTTCTTTAAAAAAATTACTTACCTACGTATTATTCCAACCCAATTAGCAATGAAGCTACATAGGTAAATCAAGCAAAGGCTATTCCAACCTTAAGAGAACTGTCATTGCTCATCAAACTGAATGAAACATGGAGTCCCCCGAATGATACAAATATGATTGTAAAAATTTGAATGCAAACACCTATACTAATAAAAGGTTAATATGCTAATTAGACTGGACATCTTCCGAATGACCTTCCAGATGTCCTTCCAGACAAAGCCACCATGGTAGGGCCAAGGCAGAGGTAGTTAGGAGTGATCAAGCTGGCAGCGGGGAGCAGTAAGGGGAATCAGGCCAGCAGGGGAGAGCAGTTAGGGGGATCAGGCAAGCAGGCAAAGGTGGTTGGGGTGATCAGGCAGGCAGGCATGTGAGAATTTAGGAGCAAGCAGTCCCAGATTGCGAGAGGGAAGTTCGACTGCCCCTTTAGGCCTGATCTCAATCAGGGCTAAACTGGCAGTTGGACTTCCCCCGAGGGGTCCCAGATTGGAGAGGGTGTAGGCCGGTCTGAGGGACACTTTCCCCACCTCCATGCATGAATTTCATGCACTGGGCCTCTAGTTGTATCATAAGAAATATATGATGAAAAAAAACATAATGCATGCCATAAAAAATAGACCTTAAACTCCAATGGTAACAGATGGGTAATTAAGAAGGAAATGATTGAGCACATAAATAAATACATAAATAAACCAAACAAGTTATATATTCTATTAATACTGTGAAGAGAATAAATAGGATGATATGATAGAGTAAAACTGGGTGACCTACTTTCAGGGACTAACTTTTTTTAGGATGTTTTATTCAAGCTGAAACACCTGAAGGATGATGAGAATATGAAGAGTTGGGAGCAAAGCAGAATGCACTAAGAGTGAAGGTCACAACAAGCACAGATGCCCTATGGTAGAAAGGAGCATTGCACATGGGAAGAGCCAAGCTAGTGCCTCACTAGCTATTTTAAGTGAGCCTGGGAAAGCATGGTGATACATGATGCTATCATAGTGAGCAGGATCAGCCACCTCATGCAGGTTCATAGCAAGGGTTTGCAGGTTGATTCCAAGAGCAGTACGTTCTAAACTGAGAAGGGATATAATCTTATTTAAAGCTAATGACACAGAAACAATATTTTGTAATTTACATAAATTATTTCAAAGCACAGAAAAATATGAACAACTCTGCATATAATTTTTGGAAAAGAGCATGACTCTGATACTAAAGACTGACAAAGATAGCTCAAAAAAAGAAAGCTAGAGATAAGTCTCAGTGATAATATGGATAAGAATCCTAATTAAAATGATAAAAAAAATATTGGAATATTAAAAGCAAAACATACCATGACAATCCTAAGAAATGGAGATCCCAAGTATTTTTCAATATAAGGAAGTCTATTAATATAATGCATCAAATTAAAAAGTCTAATGGGAAAAACCTGATAAAAATCACCAAAGATAGAAAAACAAAAAATTTGATAAAATTAGAAGCCTATTACTGGTTTTGAAATTTCCAAATAAACTCAGTATAGAGGCATACTTTCTTAAGATGATTTAATTTTTCTATATTATATATACTCCTAAAAGTGATTATCCCAATGTTTTAAATATTTCCCCCAAGTTGCCGAAAACTATAATAACACCAACAATAACAATAATAGAAATAATAATGTTTATAGAGGACTTATCACATGTAAGGCAATAGTGTTGTTTTATGCGATCTACCCCTTTTAATTTTCATAATGATCTTAACCATAAGTACTATTTTCATCTCCATTTTACAAATGACGAAACTGAGATCATAAAAGAGAAATTATATATAAAAAAGGATGCAAAATATCATTAGTTGTGAATGATAATATTACATGCCTAAAATATATATTGAAATAAATTTCAAGTGGCCCTGGCTGGTTTGGTTCAATGGATATAGCATAGGTCTATAGACTGAAGAGTCTTTGGTTCAGTTCTGGTCAAGGGCACATGCCCAGATTGGGGGCTCAATCCCCAAAAAGGGGTGTGCAGGAGGCAGCCAATCAATAATTCTCTCTCATAATTTATGTTTCTATCTCTCCCTCTCCCTTACTCTCTGAAATCAATAAAAATATTAAAAATAAAATACATTTCAAGTGAAATAGTGTTAACTTGACAAGGTATTTTTAAAAGTACATAATTGTATAGCAGAAAATAACATTAGACAAATACATTGAGATATACAGTTTATGTATGCAATTTAGTGAATTTGCTCATTCTCCTCAAATAACATATATATGTAAATTAATTCCAATCAAACTAACATTACTTATTTTTAATTGACAAATGGATACCAACATTTATACATATCAATAAAAGAGTGAGAATATGTGTGGAAAATTTGGACAAAAGTAGTAAGAAAAAAATTGCACTATCAGATAATCATACATCAGAAATCTAAGAAAATTAAAATTATAACAGATATTCTATTGTAAGAACAGAATATCTGATTAATAAAACAAAATATAAAGCCTCAAAAGTCTTTAATATAAAATGGTTTAAAATAAAATTTTATTTAAATAAGAGTAAAATGATTGATTCTTCAATAAATGTTCTCAATACAATTGATTATTTGAAAAATAACATTATATTTAGGACCTAACCTCACTTTGCAGCATTAAGAAATATAATAAGTAGACTAAAAAAATAAAATAACAGCAAATACTGCAAAATCAAATCAAAAGGAAATGTAGGTAATTACTCACAACTTCAATTATTTTTATAATGGAAATAATTATAATTTTGGAAATAAAAGTGATTTTAAGACATATCATTACCCAATAAAAACAGGACAAGGCACATGAAAAGGCAGTCATTAAAAGGAAAATATAAATTCTAAGTATACACTTAAAAATTAAACCAAAATACTTATGATCTTGGGCAACATCATACTTAACAATTTCAAGTCTTAAAATCTCTACTTGCAAAATGATAAAATAAGGAAGGGAAATAATTTGTCCTCACTATCCATAAGTATGTACAGAAGACAGGTCATAAAATATCCATTGTAATAACAATGAGGTACTTTGAATGAAGTCTCTGAATAGGGTTTGACTTGCTATTAAGGGTATGCTTCTAATTACCATGTCAAAGAAAGGCAGAATCTTGCAGATTCCAAATGGATTTTTCTGTGGTAAAAGTGGGTCACAATGCCCTTAGTTAAAGTACAGACCAGTCATCAACATTTTGTAAAGAATCATTTTTCTAGGTGAGCCCAGCCAAGTCCCTATTTCTGTGTTGCTGGGGAAGATGAAATTTGTTAGATGGTTTTGTCACTTACAATTACATTAAGATAATTCTACTATTCTTTTTTCTTGAAAATACAGAGTGTCTTATAAAAGGTTTCAAATTATGTTGACGCTTCATGTACTCTGGAGGAAAGAAAAATAAGGACTTTGATGAAACAAGAGAAAAACAAATTTACAAATGTAGTTTTAAAATCTGAGGAAAATGTGTGTTGCTTTTTTAAAAAAGATATCAAAATATGGAAAGAGGAAATGTCCCAAACTATAAATCTCTTCATATAATCTTATAGCAAATTTATAAGCAATTTTTAAATGAGGAATGAAAAGAAATAAACAAATGGGACTACATCAAAATAAAAAGCTTTTGCATAGCAAAATAAACAATCAACAAAATAACAATAACAGAAAGCCCACTGCATGGTAAAACATATTTGCCAATGTTATCACCGATAAGAGTTTAATCTCCAACATTTACAGGGAATTAATACAACTTAACAAAAGGAAGATAAACAATCCAATCAAAAAATGGGCAAGGAACCTAAATAGATACTTTTTGAAAGAAGACATAAGGAAGGCCAAGAAACATATGAAAACATGCTCAGAGTCACTAATCATCCAAAAGAGGCAAATCAAAATGACAATGAGGTACCATATGGCTATCATCAACAAATTAACAAACAATAGGTGCTGGCTAGCATGTGGAGCAAAAGGAACCCTCATGCACTGCTGGTGGGAATGCAGACTGGTGGTGTAGCAACTGTGGAGAATAGTATGGAGTTTCATCAAAAAAACTAAAAATGGAACTCCCATTTGACCTAGTGATTCCACTTCTAGGAATATATCTGAAGAAACTAGAAACACCAACCACAAAGGATATATGCACCCCTATGTTTATAGCAGCACAATTCACCATAGCTAAGATTTGGAAACAGCCTAAATGCCCATCATCAGATGAGTGGATTAAAAAATGGTGGTACATCTACACAATGGAATACTACTCTCCAGTAAGAGGGAATTCTTACCATTTGCAACAGTATGGATGGAACTGGAGACCATTATGCTAAGCCAAATAAGCCAGTCAGAGAAATGTAAATATCACATGGTCTCACTCATTTATGGAATATAACAAACAACATAAATGATGAACAAAAACAGATCCAGAGACAGAGAAGCATCTATCGGACCGCAACACCTCTGAGGGAAGGTAGGGAGGGGTCTGGATAAGGGGGAGAGTTCAACCAAAGGATTTGTATACATGCATATAAGCATAACCAACAGACACAGACAACAGGGGGGTGAGGTCACGAGTGGAAGTGTAAGGGAGGTAATGGGGGGGATAAGGACACATATGCAATACCTTAATCAATAAAGAAGAAAAAAAGAAATAAGCACTTCACTTATCTAGACTTGAACAAATGTCTTTACTAAACAAGTGGGTGCATAAACTCCAAAAGGTTGATTATCTGATATTCCATTTCACAACAGATTATAAACAGTGAATTAAAAGAGGGGGCAAATTAAAAAATATATATATTGGAGACTGAGAGTCTGTAATATAAGAAATAATGGATAGCAAAATAATTAAAACTAAACAAAAGAAAACAAAGCACACACAACCTAGAACCATTTGCTGCAGGGTCAAACAGCCTTACAAGCTTAATGGTCCCTTGGGTTATCAGAAACATTACAAGCCCAACAGTAATTATAGATTAAATAGCTATGATTGATTGAACATGTATTATGTAGATAGGCACTATACTAAGGGATTTTTATACATGCCATTTAACTTCATCCTCATAACAATCTTATAAGATTCGTACTATTACTATCACAAAATTATAGATGAGGAAACAGAGAGATTAAGCAATTGTCAAAGCTCATACAGATCATAAGAAAGAGAGCTTGCACGAATTCCAAGACTTTCTCACTATAAGCCCCATAGACTACCCATTATTCTGTGTAGTATTTCCTAGTCAGTTTCACATACTCTACTGTGCTGGAGGGTGGAACCCCTTCAATCACTCATTTAACAAACATATTGAGCACTTAATGGGACTGGTATTGCTCTAGGTACTGTACTGAAGGATCTCCTATTATAGTGAAGGAGCATATTTGTTAAAAAAAAAAAAAATTAAAAAAAAAATCACCAGCAATGCAATAAAGTAACTAGCAATTTTTTAGTTTGGTGAAAGGGGATCAATCATCATTACATATTTTTAATCTTCACAATGAAAACTAATTTCAGTGCATATTTTTTACTTCACTTTTATTCACAGTTATAAAAAAGTATTGCCTCTTGAAAGTACAATAGCATTTTCATCAGACCATCCTATATATATAAAAGCCTAGCTGAAACCGGTTTGGCTCAATTATATAAGTATGCATAATGGAATAGCTGATTATTTATATATTTGTTTTAACAAATGAGTCCCTTGATTTTTGTAACAAAGAAAAAAAAGTAACCATCAGTTTCTATCAGTTTTATTTCTTTTCCCCTATAATTTGAAGGTGGTTATGCTAAATAAAAAAATATTGGAAGGCAATAAGAAAAAATAAAGGAAATTAACATTAATTGAGCCCCAATTGTGTACCAAGTACAGTGCTAGGCATTTAAATATACCATCTCATTTTAACAGTACAATATCTCTAAAGCTTAGGAATTTTCTTTTTCCTCATTTTACAGATAGGGAACTGGGCTTAAATACTTTGCCCGGGTAACATAGCTCATAAGTGGCTAACACAGAAGTAGAAATAAACACTTTGCTCTTTTCATAACAAGAGCCTGAATTGGGATTGCTGACCACTCTTAGATCTTAGATAATCAGCCTCAGGGCAACAACACTTCTAGAAAAGGTGCATTCTGTGTCTAGCCATAGGGTTAGCTGACCTAACTCCAAAAGATGTGGGCCCATTTCATTTCCTAATTCCAGCTAATGTTCATAAATCAGTAAGAGGTTTGCTACCCATTGTTCCCTTTAGCCTATTTGTCTTGAGGATTTGCTAATTCAATTATTTTATTTTCCAATAACGATCCTCACATCATGCTCTAAGCCTTTGCTGGTCTTATTCCCTGAAGCACAGTGATACCTCATCAAGTTTTAATTCTGCAGTGCACTCAACTAGATCAACATCACCTTCTCTTTGGTATTCATCTGCCTAGATTTCTTTATTAGACTTTAAAATTAGATTTCCCTTCTGCCTGAAGCAGGGCTTTCTGCTTTTCTAAAATGGCAAAATGATTTTAGCACCTTCTCAAGGAAGCTACATATGAAGCTAAAGTTCAATTTTCAAAGAAAAGGACCATATGACCCACGTTGGATGCAGTTCAGTGGTTTCACAAGTACACCTATCTCCACACACCCAAAAAATTGTATTATAATGATTATTAATTCATGAATCCTCAATATTTGTCAAAGCGTTATGAAATATTCTATTTTTAAAATTGCTTAGGAGAGCATAATGTAGATGAAGGGTGATAAGACTGACAAAAGTAGAGGGAATGATGAGAATGTTTTGAAATAGGTCAGAAGCACTAGATTATAGTACTTTAAGAAACTAAATGTCACTTTTCCTGTTGAAGGGTTATCTTGTCTTTTTTGATATCCTACATAATGACAACTGTTAATATCTATCTTTTTTTGTTGGCATTTTTAAAAATTTATTTCAGCCAAAACCGGTTTGGCTCAGTGGATAGAGTGTCAGCCTGTGGACTGAGGGTTCCCGGGTTCGATTCCAGTTAAGGACATGTACCTTGGTTGCAGGCACATCCCCAGTGGAGGGTGTGCAGGAGGCAGCTGATTGGTATTTCTTTTTCATCAATGTTTCTCTCTCTCTCTCTCCCTTCCTCTCTGTAAAAAATCAATAAAATACATTTAAAAAAATTTTTTTTCCAGATAGAATGTATAGAATTGAAAAAACATGCCAGTAGAATCATCCAACATATTTGACAGGAGGCATTATGGTATAGATGATTGAGCACTATACTAGAACTAGAAAAATTCCATCTCATCAAGAGTGGTGTAATCCTGGGGAGGGTATGGGAGTGGAGTGAAGGAGATCAAAGGAGGAAAAAAATGGGAACATCTGTAATATTTTCAATAATAAAGATATTTTAAAAAAGAAACAACCAGTGAATGCATAAATAAATGGGATAATATTTTTTAAAAAGAGTATTTCTGTGGTTAAGTAAGGAGAGCTTGGTGGAAATAGGCTGCCTTATTGCAAGTAGGTTTGTCATTAAAGCTAACTTGGGAACATACCAGGCATGAGGGAGAGTTGTTCTAGAATAGAAGAAAATGGAAATTAATTATTTTGGTCAAAATCTTTATTGTTATCGTAATCTCTAACAACTTTGTCATTACCTTATGCCCGGCATTCTGCCAAGCACTTTAAGTAGGTTATTTCACTTAATCTTTTGAAACTTAATATTTTCACATAATCCTTTGAAAATCCTGTTAGTTTATAGATAGAAAAATAAAGCTCAGAAAGGCTAGGTAATTTATCCAAACTCAGACAGCACTTAAAAGTTGTAGAATTTGGGTTCAAGTCTAGGTATCCTGACTCCAGAGTCTGTACTTGTATACACTATGTTATATTGGTTTTCAAGTAAAAGTGGAAGGAAAGAAACCAGAAAAGTGGGCCTAAAAATTCTCATAGAAATTTGTAATTGATGTAGCATGGTCTGAAAAGAAGAGTAAAGAAAAAGACAGAAATATTTGCCTTGGAAATGAAAGGAAAACTTCCTTCTGTCTTTTAGGAGAAAAGTTAAGCAAGAAGAAGAGAGGGAGGAGAGAGAGAACAGAGGGAGAGAGCTTGAAGTGAAGAACAAAGATATTGAGGGAGCACACATGCATAAGTCAAATATTGATAGTATGCCACATCTATTAGGTATTAAGATAGGGAATCTATAAAATTACAAGGAACAGTAATTATGTATTAAGATAGGTAATCTATAAAATTACAAGGATTCTTAAATATAACGAGAGCCCTCTAAGACTTGGGAAGATGGATTTGCAATCAATTCCATGAAAACTGTTGAATAATTTTCTCAAGGTAAATCCCTATAGCGTGTAAAACCAATAAGCATTAGCTTGGACAGAAGAAAAATAAAATAGTCAATGAAACTTCAGATTCTAGGAAGGGGACATAGAGGTTGGAGATGTTGCTATGGTAGCTATTAGATCAAGTCACTGCTTCAGTTCTACTCCGGTGGCTATGATGTGCTGGACGCATCAGAGCTTTAAGAATGGCAGGAAAAATGCTAGTTTGGGGGAAACCCCTGAGAAATTGGGACATTGGACACATGCTTCAACTTTTTCCCCCAAAAGGGGGAAGCTGTGAGGTTGTTTTTTTAAATAATTTATTGTTTAAAGTATTACATATGTCTCTTTTCCCCCCTCATTGACCTCTCCCCGGCTACACCGGCTCCTCAGCACATGCCCTCACTCTGTGTACAGGGGTTATGCTTATATGCATTTATACAAGTCCTTTGGTTGCCATCTTACCACCACCATCTCCACCACTCCTCCCCCTACCTTTCCTCTGAGGTTGGATGGTTTTTTTGATGCTTCTATGTCTCTGGGTCTATTTTTGTCCATCAGTTGGTGTTCATTATATTCTGCAAATGAGTGGGATCATGTGATATTTATCTTTCTCCCACTGGCTTATTTCACTTAGCATAATGCTCTCCAGGTCCATCCATGCTGTTGCAAATGGTAAGAGTCCCTTCTTTTTTATAGCAGCATAGTATTCCATTGTGTAGATGTATCACTGTTTTTTAAACCAGTCATCTGCTGATGGGTATTTAGGATGTTTCTAAATCTTAGCTATGGTAAATTGTGCTGTTATGAACATAGAGGTGTATATATTTTTTCTGATTGGTGTTTCTGTTTTCTTGGGATATATTCCTAGAAGTGGGATTACTGGGTCAAATGGGAGTTCCATTTTTAGTTTTTTGAGGAAACTCCATACTGTTCTCCACAGTGGCTGCACCAGTCTGCATTTCCACCAGCAGTGTATACCAGGGTTCATTTTTCTCCACATCCACGCCAACACTTGTTGTTTGTTGATTTGTTGATGATAGCCATTCTGACAGGTGTAAGATGGTACTGCATTGTCATTTTGATTTGCATCTCTCAGATGATTAGTGACTTTGAGCATGTTTTCATATGTCTCTTGGGGTTTCATCTTACTCTGTGCTAAGCAGGAATGAGGAACAATGGCACCTACCAGCCTAAGCTGCAACTACCATACTCCACTGCCAGCTAGTCTATGCTGGACTCATTAGAGCTTCGCAACTACCAAGAAAGAAGCTAATATTTAGGGAGCCTTCTCAGAATAGTTGGACCACTAGTTGAGGTTGGGAGCTAGGGAGTGTCTTCCTGATCTTATTGTGCTGCAGTGAGGGCAGTGTCTCCAGTGTGAAGTTGTTTTAAATTTCCCTACCAGCTTCAGTGAATCTAGTTTAATGTTCTGCTGTAGTGCAAGAGACTCACTTGATTTCTGATTCCTAACAAATTGAATGTGCCTGTGATGTTTGTTGAATCAGTATGTTTGTGGGTGGCAGAAGAGTCTAGAGCCTTCTGCTCTACCATCTTGTAGATGTCACCCAACCCATTACAACCACGATCACCTTTTATTTTATTTATTCATATGTTTGTTTGTTTATTTTACTAGATTTTACTTGTTTTAGTGAAACATATTTTCCAGTATATTTCTGCAAAAAGGTGCATGGAAATTAAATTTTTTTGATTGACATATCTAAATGCATGTTTATTCTACCCTTTTACTTGACTGATATTTTTTGACTGGGTATGGAGTTCTGAGTGGAAAGTGTTTTTCTCTCAGAATTTCAACAGAATTGCTATATTATCTTGTAGCCTTCAGTTTGCTGTTGAGAAGTCAAATATCATTTTGATTCCTGATCCTTTCTAAGAACTGTAACTTACTTTTTTCCTACCTAAAAGTTTTTACAATTGTCTTTTTGTAGATATTCTGAAATTTCACTATGATGTACCGTTTTATGGATCTTTTCCCACATATTGTTCTTTGTAGGCCATTCAATTTGAAAATTCACGTTCTTTTGATCTGGGAAAGGAAAATAATTTGAATCACTTCTTTGAATTACTTCTTCCTTCATATTTTTCTTTATAGAAGAGACATTTGTTATAATCAATGGAAAGAAATATAAATAAATAAAATCCTATATAATAAAAGCACAATATGCTAAGTGTCGGGTTGACTGGTTGGCCATTCAACCAATCAAAGTGCAATATGCTAATGATATTCTAAGACTTCTCAAACACTCACTATAACATGAACTGACCACCAGGGGGCAGACACTCTGGTAGCTTTGCTAGTTGCTGGGATCCAGCTGATTGGGGCTGTGTGAGATGGGCTGGAGCCTCCAGTGATCCCTCACTGTCTGGCCATACTCCCATGTCCCTCACCATCCCAATTGTGCATTGGTGTGGTCCCTCAGCCTGGTCTTCACTCTCTTGCAATACAGGACTGCTTGAGAGATGTCACAGAGCTGGTTTCAGCCCCAGCTTGCAGGCCAGGGCAAGAGACCCCACTGCCTCTAGTATGAACAATAAAAAAAGGACCAAACTTTACCTAAGTTTTACTCCTTACCCAAAATATGTCAGGAATGCATACAGCTTAATAACAAAAATATTCCCAAGTGATTTTATTTAAAAATGGAGAGAGGAACTGAATAGATATTTTCCCAAAGTAATGACCCAATGGATAATAGGTACATAAAATGGTATCCAGAAAATCAGAAGCACAATGATATATCATTTTACACCTATCAGAATGACTAGCATAAAGAAGATATCAATAAGAAATAATACAGTAGAATGTGGAGTAAATAAAACTCTTGTGTACTGTTGGTGGAAATGTATTGTATATTGGTGCCGCCATTATGGAAACAATATGGAAGTTCGCAAAAAATATAAATACAGCCGAAACCGGTTTGGCTCAGTGGTATAGCTTCGGTCTGCGGACTGCAAGGTCCCGGGTTCGATTCCGGTCAAGGGCGTGTACCTTGGTTGCGGGCACATCCCCTGTAGGGTGTGTGCAAGAGGCAACTGGTCGATGTTTCTCTCTCATCGACGTTTCTAGCTCTCTATCTCTCTCCTTTCCTCTCTGTAAAAAATCAATAAAATATATTTTAAAAAAATTATATATATATATATATATATATATATATATATATATATACACACACACACACACACACACACACACACACACAACTGCCATATGATCCATTGATCTCACTTCTGAATATATATCAAAAAATGAAATAGAATAAAAACAGAATATCAAAAAGATATCTACACTCCCATATTTATTGCAGTATTATTAACCATAGCCAAGGTATGGAAACAACCTTAGTGTCCATTGATGGATTAATTTTTAAAAAGTCACACACACACACACACACACACACACACACACACACAAATATAGCCATAGCTATGTGATGTGCTACATGTATTAGCTAAAATACTACTGTGTTTCCCCGAAAATCAAACATCCTCCGAAAATAAGACGTACTACGTACTTCAGGTTTTCTTCTGAGTGAAATATAAGGCATCCCCCCAAAAATAAGGCCCCCCAGGCTCTGTCTCAGAATAAAAATGAATTTACAGTAAACTGGTCGCTAGGGCCGCCCCGACTGGTGTCTAGCAACCAGTGATGTTACGCAGAGTCCTGATGTCACTGCTATGTGGAGGCAGAGTGGAGGTCGAAGTGAGCAGTGAGCGCAGGGTGAGAGAGAGGAGGAGACTTTCACAGATGCATGTAGAAGAACAGGAGGATTAGAGCAGACTGGACGCTGCAAAGGTGGTGAGTGCTGGTCTGTCTCTGGTAACACTACCTGATGCTCGCGGCCCCCCTCATGATGACTGAAGGTTCTCAGTCAGTGGCAGACCCTGCTCCAGCCCAGATCCAGGCCCCAGCAAGCCCAGTGACAGTCCCCAGGCAGGCCCCAGGGGGTAAGTGTCTGATAGAGGGGTATGGGGGATGTCTAGTGAACGTGTTCAGTGGCACAGGGGTGGGGGGAAGGGGATCACTTAAAATGACACAGGATGATCAGAGGGGGCAATCAAAATGACACAGGAGGATCAAAATGGGGTTACTAAAATGGTAATCCCCCCTCTGATTCTCCTGTGCCATTTTGATTCCCCCCTCTGCTGTATCATTTTAAGTGAGCCCCCTCCTCCCACCTTGATACCCCAATTCCTTTTTTTTACCCCTAGAAATGAGCACAAAAAAGAAAAAAGTTACTCTGTGGAGTACAAGAAAGGAATCGTGGAAGACTCTTGGGGCCAAAATCTTACTGCTTCCTGCAAAGAGATGTTGAGTATCCAATTGGTCCGAAAATGGTGAGCAGAGTATGGTAACCTCATTGAACAAGTGGACAAGGGGAATGCTAAAAAGCACAAGTGTGGATCAGGTCGGCAACCATTATTTTCCGAGCTGGAAGACCTGATCTGTGAATGGGTTGTTGACAGGAGAGCAAAGGCTTTGGTTGTAAATAGGGCTCAGATTCAAGAATTTGCCCTTACAATGGCACCACAGTTTGACCAGGCCCCCAAAGACTTCAAAGCATCACAACACTGGCTGGATAATTTCCTTCAGCGAAGTGAACTATCTTTAAGAAGATCTACAACATGGTTTAGGTTGGAAGATACTCAAGTTATTAAGTGAGCACTTGCATTCAAGTCCTTTATTGATGATGCTGACTTCTCTAAATACAATCTTTCCAACGTGATTGCTATGGATGAAACTGCAGTGTTTATGGGCGAATCATCTCAAACAACAATTGAATAGCGGGGTGCCTCCTTAGTGTACATTCCCTCCAATGCTTACGAAAGTGCACGTGTTTCCTGTATTTTGGCAATTCATCTGGATGGCACTAAAATCCCACTTTTAATCATTTCTAAGGGCAAGAAGGAAAAGATTGAATGTGTTTTGGGCGTTTTGATTCTTGAGACTGAAAAAGCCTGGGCCACACAAGCAGTCATAAGGAAGTGGGTCCATTTAATGCTGCTGCTTGTTATGCGAAGGAGCCAAAGAGGTCTGCTAGTCTGGGATGCAACCAGCACTCACCATGCTAAAGACATGAAGACATTTCTTCATGAAAGAAAAATAGATCGGATGATGATTCTTGCAGGAATGAGGGCCTATCTCCAGACTCTTGATATTGCAATAAACAAGCCATTCAAAGACAATTTGGGCATGGAAATTAATGACTACATTGAAAATAGAATGGATAGCAATCAGCGTGAAAACTTTGTGAAACCTAAACTGCAAGAAGTTGTGACTTGGGTCAAGAATTCATGGGAGAAAATCACTGACAGTTGCATTGCAAATCCACTGCGAGCAGGCTACCTTGACAAGAAGTACTCATTTAAAGACAGTGCTATTGTTAAACATGAGAGATTTGGTACACTGATTCTGAAAGAAATGGAGTCACAAGAAATTCACCAGGAAATTCAGGAATTGGATTATTATGATGATGTTCCAGAAGATGATGACATGATTGTTATTGAATAAATGAGTAAATTCTTGATACTGTAGGATTCACAGTTTGTCTGGTTTGTGTTGACAATTACCGTACTACCATACCGTATACAGGTAATAAATTTCCTTTATTTTCATTTAACAATAAATGTGTACCGTATTCTTCTTCATGGAAAAATATGACATCCCCTGAAAATAAGACCTAGCGCATCTTTGGGAGCAAAAATTAATATAAGACACTGACTAATTTTCGGGGAAACAGGGTAGTATAATTGTATTACAATATATAAATCTATGAAACCAATACTTGGTACACCTTAAACTTATAGGATGTTATATGTAAATTATATCTCAAATTTTAAAAGGTTTGTGACTTCAATATGCTTTTTAGAAAGGAAAAATAGTGATATAGTATACCAAGTTCTCTTAAGTATATTTCAAGTGGTATCATTTTTAAAAAGTTTTCAAATGCTTTTAGAAACACACAGCATAAAAAAAATAGGATACTTTGGGTGGGGAGGAAGAGCAGCTTACTCTGTGAAAGTGTCAAAAAAAAATAGGATACTTATACAATTATCTTATTGGGAAAAATGGAATTTTTTAACTAATTAAGGATAACACAATCCCCTAACATACCTCATAATCAGCTAGTACATACAGACAGTCAAGTGTCCTTTCTTGCATGACATGTGTGCACTGTGGACACACACATATAAGCCCTAAGAGCCTCAGAGACCATGCTCAATTAGATTTCTCAGTCTCATTTCTCTGTGTTATTTCCATTGATTTTCAGGCAAATTTAACTGCCTCTCTATAATTTAACTCTGTGGGAGCCTGGGGACTTAATGTTAAAGTCATTATTCATTAGATAGATGTGTAAGGAATAATTTTTAATTATGTAGAACAGACAGGAATAAAAACATTGCAAGCACAACAGTGTAAAAATTAAATTACTTGGTATAGACTAATGGGAACAGTTAGAGATAAGGAACTTGCTCTTTTGCCACTCCTACCCGCACCTCCTAGAAATAAACTGAAATTTACAAATATATCTATGGAATTTATAGAAAAATTTTAAATGCCAAAACAATTTATAGTCTTTAGAGTCTGCATATTTTAACAAAAATATTAATTGTACAGTATGAACCATTTTTCTAGTTTGCATAGAGCAGTATGGCAATCTTAAAAAAAAAAAAAACAAAAAAACAAAAAAAAAAACACCTCTCTTGGATGTGAACCTTGGTTTCTCAGTAGCTGACCTGATTGCTTCAGGAAAACAAGGATGTGTTGGAATTTAATTTTGTGATCCCTAATCTCCTCTCCAAACACATCTTAATCACTACTATTGTGCAAAGAAATTAGCCAAAAGATACCATTTTTGATTGCTATGTAGCTTAAAGAATCTCCATTAATTGTTGAATAAGTAGCACAGCCTGGAGCCAGACCATATGAACGCAGATCTACTTTAAGAATAGCCTAGGATTTTGTGTAAAATGGGGTTATTCCCAAGCTATTGTATATGAACACTGAGCAATTTTAGGAGATCTCTGTATGCTTAGCTTTCCTTTCTCCAATAACATTACTATCTCTCTTCCTACCTCCAAAACTGCTCTTAATTATTGTTATTATAAACTTAAGCTAAGCTCTTGTCAGGGAAATTCCTTTGAAGGACCTTAAAGCATTCAGTGAGAGAAGTCCACTTTTCTGCTTTGCTTCTGTTTGCACTTTGTGCTATTATAGGCTACCTAAGCAATCTAAATTGAATAAGGTTGAAGTTAAATGGCTCCTCTGATCAAATGACACAGAGTATTTGTATCGCTTCCCTTGAGAAGCCATCTTATTGCCAGAAAGCTATACATCATGCTTGAAGCATCCATCCCTGAAATTAGAGAGGTATCTTTCCAAATAGAATTTGGACCTTTTCAAATGGTCACCATGCACCTCCAGAGGACAAAAAATTTTTTGATTACTGATATTTAATGAATCCCAGGGTACTTACTGCCCAACATACTCTAACCTGAGGGATTTTTTTTACCTCCTATTTCATCATTTAGAGCCTTGAGAATTGTTGACTACATGTATTAAAGTAATACACATAATTATACAGTTCCTCTAAGGGAACAATTTCTCGCTATCATTTTCTAAGCTAAACAGAGAAGAGAACATTCTACACTGTTTCTTGAGCACTCTGAATGCCTAAACTGAATCAAAGAAGTCTTTAGACTACCTTATTATCATAATATACACAATTATCCTTGTCTATTTTAGTCTCTGTGGCCCTAAGCAATCATATTTTGCAAAGAAACTGCCATTCTTTAATTGAAACATTGGCAAATACATTTCTAAACAAAAAGTTATTGTTTAGAAATTGTCCTTTCTACACAAATCATGTAATTAGGCCCTAAATATAGTAACTCTTGGAATTTAACTGGTAACATATCCTTTAGCATTTTTATATGAACTTCTAATTTCAGAATTTTTTTAGATTTCCAAAAAGTTGTGAAGATAGTGCACAGAGTTTCAATATACCTTACATTCAGTTTCTCTAATGAAGTAATATTGTTATTGATACATTAATATTAACTAAAATCCATACTTCAGATTTCCTTCTTTTTAAAAAAAAATATTTACCTAAGGATACTTTCCCACTGACTTTTAGGGAGAGTGGAAGAGAGAGGGAAAGACAGAGAGAAACAACTATGTGAGAGAAACACATAAATTGGTTACCTACTACAGGAGCCCTGTCCAGAACATGGATGGGACAGGGGAGGAGCCTGCAACCAAGGTACATGTACTTTACCAGAATCAAAACCAGGCCTCTTTGGTCTGCAGGCTGATGCTGTATCCACTGAGCCAAACTAGGTAGGGTTAGATTTCCTTCTTTTTTTACTAACATTTTTTCTACTCCAGAATCCCTTGCAGCATACCAAATTACACTTACTCATCCTATTTCCTTAATTATTACAGTTTCTTAGATTTTCTTTATTATGACCTTGACAGGTTTTTATTTATCAGGTGTTTTATAGAGTGGTTCTGTTTACATTCTGTGCTTTGCAAAATGGTGATTTTCCTGATGGTTTTCTCTAGACTGAACTCAGGTTATAGGAAGGAAGACCACAGAAGTAATGTGTTATTTTGATCATACTATATAAGAGATACATAGTATTGACATAATTTATTATTGTATTTTTTTAAGTGGCTGAAGGTTATCTTTTATTTATTCATTTATTCACTAACTACATATCAAACCTGCTGTCTTTGGTGACGTTTGTCTCATTAGTTTCATCTTTTCTCTTACATATTTATTTTCTCAAGTATTCTTTTATGTGATATTTTTCTTTCACTGCCTGGCTAATTTCACTTAGAATACTGCTCTCCAATTCCATCCAGACTGCTGCAAATGGTAAGAATTCCTTTTTCATGGCAGCATAGTATTCCACTGTGTAGATGTAGCAAGTTTTGGGATCCAGTCATCTGCTGACGGGCACCTAGACTGTTTCCAAATCTTAGTATTGTAAATTGTGCTGCTATGAACATAGGGGTACATATATCCTTTCTGATTGGTATTTCTAGTTTCTTAGGACATATTCCTAGGAGTAGGATTACTGGGTCAAATGAAAGTTCCATTTTTAGTTTTTTGAGGAAATTCCGTACTGTTATCCACAGTGGCTGCACCTGTCTGCATTCCCACCAGCAGTGCAGGAGGGTTCCTTTTCTCCCCATTCTCTCCAGCACTTGTCTTTTGTTGATTTGTTGATGATTGCCATTCTGACAGGTGTGAAATGGTACTGCATTGTCGTTTTGATTTGCAACTCTCAGATAATTAGTGACTTTGAGCATGTTTTCATGTGTCTCTTGGCCTTCCTTCTGTCTGCTTTGGAAAAAATTCTATTAAGGTCCATTGTTCATTTTTTTTATTGGATCATTTATCTTTTGTTTATTAAATTGTATAAGTTAGAGATTAAACTTTTATCAGTGATAACATTTGCAACTATGTTCTCCCATGCAGTGGGCTTTCTTGTTGTTTTGTTGATGGTTTCTATTGTTGTGAAAAAGCTTTTAATTTTGATGTAGTACCATTTGTTTATTTTCTCTTTAGCTTCCATTGCCATAGGAGCAGTGTCACAGTGTCAGTGAAGAAGTTCTTTCAGCATGTGTCTGAGATTTTGCTGCCTGTGGATTACTCTAGTATTTTTATGGTTTCCTGTCTTATGTTTGAGTCCTGTAACCATTTTGAGTTTGTTTTTGTGTATGGTGTAAGTTAGTCATCTAGTTTCTTTCTTTTTTTTTTTCTTTTCTTTTTTCTTTTTTTTTGCATGTATCTGTCCAATTTTCCCAACACTATTTATTTATTTATTTATTTATTTATTTATTTATTTATTTTTCTTTAATATATTTTATTGATTTTTTGGGGGGGGGGGTGTTCAGTGTTTTTTTTTTATTGATTACGGTATTACATAATTGTCCTTATCCCCCCATTCCCATCCCAAACCCCTCCCCACATATGCCCCCACCCCCCCTGCTGTTCATGGCCACTGGCTAGGCCCACATGCATGCACACAAGTCCTTTTCCAACACTATTTATTGAAGAGACTGTCTTGACTCCATTGCACGTTCATGCCTCCTTTGCCAAATGTTAATTGAGCATAGTGATTTGGGTTGATATCTGGATTCTCTATTCTATTCCATTGATCTATATGTCTGTTCTTGTGCCAGTACCAGGCTGTTTTGAGAACAGTGGCTATTTAATACAGCTTGAAATCTGGTATCAACATCCCTCCTACTTTATTCTTCTTTCTCAGGACTGCTGTGACAATTCAGGGTCTTTTTTTTATTCCAGATTAATTTTTGGAGAGTTCTTTGTAGGTCTGTGAAACAAGCCGTTGGTATTTTAATGGGGAGTGCATTCAATCTATAGATTGCTTTGGGTAGTATAGACATTTTAATGATGTTGTTTCTACCAACCCATGAACATAGTATGTTCTTCCATCTGTTTACATCTTACTCTATCTCTTTATTTGGTGTACTGTAGTTTTCTGTATATAGGTCTTTTACCTCCTTAGTTAAGTTTATTCCTAGGTATCTTATTTTTTTGGGTGCAATGGTAAATGGGATTGCTTTTTTAGTCTCTTCTTTACTATTGGTGTATAGAAATGCCATAGAATTCTTGGCGTTAAATTTGTGTCTTGCTGCATTGCCAAATTCATTTATTAAGTCTATTAGTTTTTGATGGAGTGTTTTGGGTTTTTTATGTACAATTTCATGTCATCCGCAAATAAGGGCAGCTTTACTTCTTCTTTTCCAATTTGGATGCCTTTTATGCTTTCTTCTTGTATCATTGCAAAGCCTCTTACTTCCAGTACTATGTCAAACAGGAGTGGTGAAAGCAGGCATCCCTGTCGTGTTCCTGTTCTTAGAGGAAATAGTTTTAGTTTTTTCCACATTGAGTATGATGTTAACTGTGGGTTTATCATATATAGCTTTTATTATGTTGAGGTATGATCCTTCTATTACCACCTTGTTGAGAGTTTTTATCGAGAAAGGGTATTGGATTTTGTCAAATGATTCTTCGGCATCAATTTATATGACTATGTGATTTTTGTCTCTCAATTTGTTTATGTGATGTATTACATTTATTGATTTGTGGATATTGTAACATCTATGCATTTTTGGGATAAATCCTACTTGTTCATGGTGTATGATCCTTCTGATGTACTGCTGGATCCAATTTGCTAGAATTTTGTTGAGGATTTTGGCATCTATGTTCATAAGGGATATTGGCTTATAATTCTCTTTCATTGTGTCATCTTTATCTGGTTTGGGTATTAGAGTGATGCTGGCTTCATAAAATGAGCCTGAAAGTGTTTCTTCTTCTTGAATTTTTTTTTTGAATAGTCTGAGGAAGATAGGTTTTAGTTCTTCCTTGAATGTTTGGTAAAACTTCCCTGAGAAGCCATATGGCCCTGGCTTTTGTTTGCTGGAAGCTTTTTGATGACTGCTTCAATTTCTTCCATAGTTATTGGCATATTGAGCTGTTTAGATTCATCCTGATTGAGTTTTGGAAGGTTACATTTTTCTAGTATTACGTCCATTTCCTCCAGGTTGTCCTGTTTGTTGAAATTTAGTTAGTTTTTTATGGAATTGTTTTTTTAAACAACCCTTTGTATTTCTGTGTAGGCTGTTGTTATTTCACCTCTTTCATTTCTGACTTTGTTTATTTGGGTCCTCTCTCTTTGCTTCTTGGTGAGCCTGGGTAGAGGTTCATCAATCTTGTTTATCCTTTCAAAGAACTAGCTCTTGGTTTTGTTGATCTTTGTATTGTTTCTTTGGTCTCTATGTCATTTATCTCTGCTCTGATCTTTATTATTTCCTTCCTTCTGCTTACACTGGGCTTTTATTGTTGCTCTCTTTCTAACTCTTTGAGTTGTAAGTTTAGGTGGTTTATTACCTTTTTTTTTTTTTTTTTTTTTTTTTTTTTTTTTTTTTTTTTTTTTTTTTTTTGCAGTAGGCTTGTAGAGCTATGAACTTCTCTTTTAAGACTGTTTTTGCTGTGTTCCATAGATTTTTAATTGCTGTATTTTCATTGTCATAGGTTGCCATGATGTTTTTTTCTTTCTTTCTTGATCTTTCTGGTCATTGTTTAATAGCATGCTGTTTAGTCTCCATGTGTTTGTTTCTTTGGATTGTTTTTATTATAGTTGATTTCCAGTTTTATGCCACTGTGATCTGAGAAGATGCTTAATATTATTTCTGTCTTCTTGAATTTGAAGAGACTTTACCTATGTCCCAACATATGGTCTATCTTTGAAAATGACCCATGTGTACTTGAGAAGAATGTATATTCTGTGGCATTGGGGTGAAGAGTTCTGTAGATGTCAACTAATTCCATCTGGTCTAGTTAGTCATTTAGGATTGATGTTTCTTTACTGATTTTTTGTTTAAAGGATTTGTCCAATGGTGACAGTGGTTATTAAGTCTCATACTATGATTTTATTGCTTTCAATCTCTTCCTGGATATCCTCCAGGAGTTTTTTCTTATGTATTTGAGTGCTCCTGTATTGGGTGCATATATGTTTACCAGCATTATTTCTTCTTGTTGGATTGCTTCCTTTAATATTATGAAATGGACTTCCTTATCACTTGTTATGTCCTTCACTTTGAGATCTAATTTTTCAGATATAAGTTTATTTCCCCAGCTTTTTTTTTTCCACTTCCATTTGCCTGAAAAAATTTTTTCCATCCTTTCACACTCAGTCTGTGTGTGTTGTTTTTTCTGAGGTGTGTTTCTTGTAGACAGCCGATATATGGGTCCTGTTTTCTTATCTAATCCTTTACCCTATGTCTTTTGATTGGGTCATATAATCCATTTACATTTATAGTTATTATTGATAGGTACATATTTGTTGCCATTTTTGTTCTTTATCTCTGTGTTCCTTCTTCACTACCTATTTCTTTCTTTTTTTCTTTTTTCTTTTTTTTCCCCCCAACAGAACCTTTATCATTCCTTGGATTGCTGTTTGGTCATAATGAATTCCCTTAGTCCTTTTTTTGTCTGTGAAGCTCCTGATTTCACCGTCAGTTTTGATTGATAGCCTTGCTGCGTAGAGTATTCTTGGATTCAGACCCTTCCTTTGCATGACTTTGTAAATTTTATTCCATTACCTTTTGGCCTGATGAGTTTCAGTTGAGAAATCAGTTGCTAGTCTGATGGGGGCACCTTTGTAGGTAACTTTATGTCTCTCTCTGGTCACTTTTAAGATTCTTACTTTGTCGTTGGTGTTTGCCAATTTAATTATAATGTGCCTTGATGTTGGTCTTTTGCTGTTCATTTTGCTTGGGACTCGGTGATCTTGTTGGATTTGTGTCAGTTTCTTCTTTCCTATATAAGGGAAGTTTTCTGTCATTGTTTCTTCAAACAGGTTTTCTATTCCTTGCTCAGTTTCCTTTCCTTCTGGAACTCCTATTATGTGGATGTTGTTTTGTTTCATGTCCCAAAGTTCCCTTAGGCTCTCCTCCTGCTTTTTAATTTTTTTTTTCTAGAAGCTGCTCTAATTGGGTATTTTTTCCTACCTTGTCTTCTAGCTCACTGATGCTGTCCTCTGCTTCTTCTAGTCTACTCTTAATGTTTTCTGTTAAGTTATTTACAGCAGCAATGTCATTTTTCATTTCTTTTTGGTTCTTCATTTCCTCTTGGTTCTTAGTTATATTGTCAAATTTGTCTTCCATTCTTTTCAGCCTCCTTATGACCATTTCTCTGAATTATTTCTCTGAAAGTTTGCTTGCCTCCATTTCCTTTACTTCCTTTACATCTGGTGATGCCTACTTTTCTTTTATATGCAGGTGTTTGTCTCCCCATGGTCTCTCTTCTCCATGTGTCTGGTTATAAAGTTCTGTCTCTTCTTACCCCAGGTGAAATCTAACCTTTCCTTGGTGAAATGTAGAGCTCCTCTGAATCTGTGTGTTTGCACCAATTGGGGACTGGTGTTTTGGGGTTCCCAGCTGTTCGGTGGATGCTGCAATTGTAGATTTTCAGGCTTCAGATAACATTCACTTTCCCCTTCAAGATGTTGCAGTCTCCGTTTCTGAGCCATTGGCTCCAGAAGGTAACCCAGAAAGCAGTGTGGGCTTCCCGGTAAGGGGAGTCCTGTCCAGCAGTCCCCTACCTTCTTCTAAAGTATAGCTGTCCCTTTACTTGCCAACAAACACTTCCAGTGCAACCCTCAGCTGTCCTTTCTATCTGCTCTGGGACAAGGCTTGGAACATGTCTGTCTATTCCATTGCCATTTTTTTTTTCTCCTTCTAATTAATCATTGTTGATATTAAATTTTATCATCTTACTTGATCATGTTTCTCCACTATAAAGTTATTCTATTTTTCCTCCTTTCCATACTGGTAGGCAGTCACTATGTACATGGCACACTTAATGGGTGGGGAGATAACTCTATTTTCTTGCAAATAGAATAGCTACATAAATTACTTGGGATTCTTCATCATGGGAACTTGTCTCTTTTCCTTAACTCATTTATTAATTAAGTCATTTAGTTATATAAGTATGGACTCTAATCCAGTGCAATACGAATCAATTCTGGCTTTCTTCCCTTCCTTGTTTCTCTATAAAATCTTACTACAAGCATGGGAAATCTTGTTTCTGCCATATTCTTTAAATTTACTTAATTGTTCAACTCTAACATACTTCACCTACAGGTTTCAAAATTAACCCATACTTCTCTGGGAGTAACAATTTCAAGTAGAGTTGCAGTTTTTATAGATAGTTCCTTTTGCCTTAGTTTTATAGTCTTCATTCTTTTCCAAAATTACTTAGGTCAGCACTTATATTTCACATATTAATGTTTGTTCTTTGTGCTATAAATTTCTATGGGTTTTGACAAATGCATAGTGTCATGTATTTGCAATTAAAGTAAAATACAAAATAGCTACATTGGTCAAGGGCACATGCCTGGGTTGCAGGCTTTATCCCCAGTGTGGGGCATGCAGGATGCAGCCGATCAATATTCTCTCTCATCATTGATATTTCCATCTCTTCCTCTCCCTCTTCCTTACTCTTTGAAATCAATAAAATATATTAAAATAAATAAAAATAAAATATTTAAAATGGTCAATGATAAAAGTGCCTATTGGAAATGTGTGACTAAGTGGCTCTAGTCTTAACAGCATAGTAGAAGTGAATACCAGAAAATATGTTCAACAGTGAAATTGTGTATCAATCACTTAACAATGATTTGATTGTTATCTTTTCTTCCTTGAAAATGAATAAACTTTATTCACAAGCAGGAGTTACCATGGTGTCACTAAGTATATGGCAATGAAAAGTAGTACATCTTTTTGTCTCTGGTAAATATTGTTGTATCTGTCATACATATGTTTGTCCAATTGCTTAAAAAACAGAAACAAAATTAAATTCTGACTTAATATTTTTTTAGGATTTACTACAACTTTCACTGTTTTATAGGAAAATGTATAACTTATATATTAAAATTAGGTTTGCTAAACCCATCTCTTGCCTTGCAGCTATTCATAAAGTACAAATTGACTGTTGTGGCTTATTAAAATATTGGGTCGGCAACTAAGTAATTGCGGGTTTCACACATATATGGCTTCAGTTGAATTTTTAGGTTTGCAGACGTAGTACAAATGTAAAACACATTTTGTTATTTGATAGTTGGCTATTCAGCTGTTAATCAGTAAAAAAAAAGTTTTTTGATCTGTTTTGTAGTTTTCGTTTGGCGTTCGTTGAAAAATAGAAAATCAAAAGGAACATTTTCATCATATTTTGCTTTTTTATTTCCGCAAAGGGAAAAATGCATCGCAAGCTCATAAAAAGTTATGTGCTGTTTATGGTGACGAAGCCTTAAAAGAACGGCAGTGTCAAAATTGGTTTGCCAAATTTCGTTCTGGTGATTTTTCACTCAAAGATGAAAAACGCTCTGGTCGTCCAGTTGAAGTTGATGACGCCCTAATCAAAGCAATAATCAATTCGGACTGTCACAGTACAACACGTGAGATTGCAGAGAAGCTTCATGTATCACATACATGCATTGAAAATCACTTAAAACAACTTGGCTATGTTCAAAAACTCGATACATGGGTTCCTCACGAACTGAAAGAATCACAGTTAACGCAACGCATTAGCAGCTGCGATTTGCTAAAGAAACGTAATGAAAATGATCCATTTTTAAAACGACTGATAACTGGCGATGAAAAATGGGTTGTTTACAACAATATCAAGCAGAAAAGATCGTGGAGCAGGCCAGGTGAACCAACTCAAACAACATCAAAAGCTGATATTCATCAAAAGAAGGTTTTGTTATCAGTTTGGTGGGATTACAAAGGAATTGTCTACTTTGAACTCTTACCACCCAACCGAACGATCAATTCTGATGTCTACATTGAACAACTAATGAAATTAAACAATGCAGTTGAAGAAAAGCGGCCCGAATTGACAAATCAAAAAGGTGTTGTATTCCATCATGACAATGCAAGGCCACACACATCTTTGGTCACTCGGCAAAAATTAATGGAGCTTGGTTGGGATGTTTTGCCACATCCACCATATAGTCCTGACCTTGCACCATCTGATTACTTTTTGTTTCGATCTTTACAAAACTCCTTGAATGGTAAAAATTTCAATAATGATGATGATGTCAAATCGTACCTGATTCAGTTTTTTGCTAATAAAAACCAGAAGTTTTTTGAACGTGGGATTATGATGCTGCCTGAAAGATGGCAAAAGGTCATTGATCAAAATGGGCAATACATTACAGAATAAAGTTATTTAGTTCCATGAAAAAATTGTCTTTGATTTTCTTTTTAAAATCCGCAATTACTTAGTTGCCGATCCAATATATTTTGCTGTTTAAAAACTTATAACTATTGATTTAAAAGAGAGGGTAGGAGGGGTAATTGCATTAATAGTTGTCTTCTATGAAAGTAAGATCTATAAGACTAGTTAATAGGTAATTTCCTACATATTACCTAGAGTTAGATTTAACCAAACCTGGCAAGTGACTGGCTATGTAGGCAAAGGGGTATGAGAAGTCAAAGCTTTTTTCAAGATTTTGTATCTGTGTGGCTAGAATGTGTTTGCACTATTAAAAGAAAATTTTAAAAATGCTGAAGTTAAACAGATAGGGCAGAACATGCAGAGAGAGATATTTGGCTCAGCAGGCCTTTGTGAAATTGGGAAGAGGTGAGGGTCAAAAATATAGAATTCATCCATTCTATAAAAGTTTACTGATTATAAGATGCCAGATTTTTTTTCTGCTATGGGATGTGTTTGCACAGAAATTAAACTTGCAGGCATTAACACTGGATGAGTCTATAAAGGATGAGTATGAAGAGAGAAGAACCACATTCTTTTTTAAATTAAATTTAATGAGGTTACATTGGTTAATAGATCATATAGTTTCAGAAGAGCCACATTTTTATGTCACTCTTACCATTAGGATGTAGAAAAAGGGAAGTGGGAAAAGAAAAAATCAAGGAGGTAACATAAGAGCAGGAGAATGCAATTCAACAGAAGTGAGAGGAGGAGAGAATTTCAATGAAAGGATGATAAACAGTAAGAGATGGCTTAAAGAATTTGAAGAGACTGAAAAAATTCTAGATTCTGTCAAGGGAGATGGAGATAACTGTAATAATGGCAGTTAATATTTATTGAACACTAAGTGCTTCACATGCATGAAGTCATTTTATCTTCATTGTGATTATGTAAGATTGAGGACACTGAATTTTGAAGGAAACCAGATCTTGATAATATAGAGTTAAAACAGATTTTATTCAGGAATTATGGCAATAGGGGAAAGGAGACCTCAGTATAGAACAGGGCTCAGTTCTGAATACAAGGACAAATAAAAATTTATAGCAAAGAAGGGAAGGGAAGGGGGTGAATGAGTAGAGCAAAAATCAAAGGTAGAAAGATTCTTGATAAACTGAATAAAGCAGACTATTGTTGAAAGTAGGTCAAGGGTAATTATATATTAAAGGTGAGGAATTTGGTCAGATATCAAGAATGTGGGTTCCAGACAACAGTCATAATGACAGCCAGAGGGAAGGAGTGGGGTTGGGGCTAGATAAAAGTGGGCAAAATGGGGGAGGAAATGGGCACATCTGTAATAGTGTCAACAATAAAAATAAAATTTTAAAAAATGTAGATAGATTCTTGATAAACTAACTTAGCATGAGGCTTGCTACAAGAGGACAAGTCAGGTCAAACACAAACCATAAGAAAAAGGTCTGGTTAAAAACAGGGCTCAGAGGAGCATATCTAAAAACTGGTTCAGGAGTTTTTTAAGGAAGTTATTAAATTGCTGAAGGGAAATAGTACAGTAAAAGTTTAATCTCAGCTCCTTCTGGTCTTGGATTAGACTACCTTTCAACCTCAGAATAGTTTCAGTTAGTATAATCAGAAGCCAGTGGTTTCCAAACTTTGCTGCACATGAGAAACAACTTGTGTGGACTTTTAGAAACCTTGATGCCCAAGTCATAACATATACCACTTAAATCAGGATGTCTGGTATCATTTGTTTTTTAAAAAAGATTCCCCAGATGATTCCAGTGTGGCAGCAAAGTTTGGGAACACTTGGCTAATTAGTAAGTAGGCCAAGAAGAAGCAAAAGCCTTCAATCAATTTGATGCCAGAAAGAAGGGACTTAAGATAAAGTTAGGAGTGTTGGGGAAATATAGAGGCATACCTTAAAGATATTGTGGATTTGGTTCCACACCATTGCAATGAAGTGAATAATGCAATAGAGTGAGTCTGACTTTTGTTTTGTTTTTTCCCCCCCACTGCATATAAAAATTATGTTTACACCACTCTGTAGTCTATTGAGTGCATAATATCATTGTGTCTAAAAACATGTAAATACCTTAATTCAAAAATATCTTATTGCTATAAAATGCTATCACTTACTATAGGTTTGCCACAAGCCTTTGTGCTTTAAAGTACAATGAAGTACAATGAAGTTTGCTTATAATTAAAAGATACAAAAATTTTCCCAACCCAGAAAACCTCTCCACAGAGGTAATAAAAACTGAAAACAGTTTAATTACTGAATAATGATCAAAACAGACTGTGATGGGAATTACAATCAATCTGCTACAATGTCGCAAAAACAAATTTCACCCTTTTATATGTCTAAAATTATAAAATTCATTATGGACATGTTATCAAGATAAACAATATGTAGTCCTTAAGTAAGAGTGTGTGCTCAAGTACCCAGGTTGCTGAACCTAGGTCCTGTCAGACCCCTATGGGTCTAACACCTGGTGCCTTTCCCTGCTGCCTAAAAGAGAACTTGACAGCACCTTTTGTCACACATAATTCATCTTCATTTAATCATGGAAATTGAAGAGACCAACTATACCAGGTAGGCAAACAAGTTTCTCATATCTTAATGACAGCTGGTAGTTTTTCAAATTGGAGCAAGATACCCTCTGATGTTAGGGTCTCATGCTCACTTAGGAATGGGAGAGAGCAGTACTATCACCCTTGATGTTCACATCTCAGAAAGATAGCTCCCAAGTCCTTAAGGAAATTTTCCTAAGTTGTGAGACTGGTGAAAGGTTATTTTGTCATTGTAAAGATTTATATATCATACTTTTGAAAAGGTCAGGGAAAGAAATTCTGAAATAAAAAGGATGGAGGAAATCTATTCCTTATTTTTATTGGGTGACTTAAATCTCTTATTTTTAATTTGTATCTACTCCTACAGAATATATCAGGATTAAGGAGACTTTTTCTTCTATTGTAGGGAAGTAGAATTAATTTTTTCTCTACCCTTCTAGGTTCTTGGTTGAAATCTTACTTCAATAAAAGACAGATTAACAGGAGAAAAACAAGTAGAAGGTTAATAATATATATATATACTTCCTGTACACATGGGAGAGGCCCCAGAAAACCAAATAACTTCCTGAAGTAGCCCAAGTCACCACCTTAAATACTATCTCCAGTAAAAGTAAAGGATATTGAGGAGGCAGTTATGGGAGGTTATCAGGCAAAGCACAGTAAACACGGGTAAGATTGTTATGTATATTTAAGTCCTTGCTTTCTCCACTGATTAGAGTCTATAGACAGTCATCCTCCTATTTCTGGTACAGAGAGAGACACCCTCACAAATAGAGATTTACCTTATAAAAGTAAGTGTCCCTTACAAAAGGGTAACTGTCTACTTGGATTTCAAGCTTTTCCTGTATCTGCTGTTTCTTAAAAATAACCAGCTCAATTACCCATGAAAATACACACATGGTGACAAAACAAGCCAGGGGAAAATCATTTGGGGGAAAAAAATGGAAAAGAATTCCAAATAAAATTTAAAGAAAATATCCCTTTATTAACTTTTGGTCGAGAATATGTTTGTATATTTTCAGAAAACAATTCCGAGACCATATGGAATTCTGTAACAGAGAGGAATAGACAGAAGCACTCCAGCCATGAAGACAAAAGAGACACAATTCAGAGATGGAAGATGCTGACTATGCCTCAGCATACTAGCAGACAGCAGCTGTGGGTTGCTGAAGGATGCCCAGGACCAAACCAGAGACAGGCGGACATGCATTACCACTATTTGTCCACCAACCAGATCTGAAATATCATGGCTGGCATGTACACATAAGGAACTATCTGGCATTGAAATTGGGATGCAAAAGAACTGTTGGCCCAGAAAGGAACTCACTACAGACTGATTCATTTGCCTCTCAGCATAACCATTATGGCTTGTCTCAGTTTAGGTTCTTACAAGGGTATTTCTTGGACACATGATCTCACACATCTAGAGGAAATAATGAACAACACAAACAGACCCAGAGAAAGAGAACCAGCGATCAGAGTCTCAAACCTCAGAGGGAAAGTAAGGGAGGATGGGGGTAAGGGGAAGGACTTGTGTGCATACATATGGGCCTAGCCAGTGGCCATGGACAACGCGGGGTGAGGGTGGGCATATCTAGGGAGGGGTTTGGGATGGGAATAGGGGAATAAGGACAATTATGTGAGATCAAAATCAATAAAAAAATAAAAAAATAAAAAATAATCAGCTCAATAGAATTCTTACCCCCCCTTCATTATTTCTACATAGGGAAACATGAAAAAGTTTGTAAGCTGAGGGTAAAAATAACATGCAAACAGGGGACTTTTAATATACAAGAGAACAGAAGTATTGGTAAAGAAATCTTCCAGTCCTGTCTGTGTGGCTTAGTGATTGAGCAGCAACCTATAACCAGGAAGTCACGGTTCAATTCAGGTCAGGGTTGAGGGATCAATTCCCAGTGTGGGGCATGCAGGAGGCAGCATTGACATTTCTATCTCTCTCTCCCTTTCCATTCTTCTCTGAAATAAATAAAAATGTGTGTGTGTGTGTGTGTGTGTGTGTGTGTGTGTGTGTGTGTGTATGTGTGTTTGTTTTAAAGAAATCTTCCAGAACAGAAGGGAAATGGTAATTAGTTTTAAGTTTAAGTTTTGAAGACAAAACTAAGTAAAGCAGTAAATTTGGCTGAGGAGTAATAATATAGTCTTATGAAGGGAGGTGAGTTACCTGTTTTCCTCTGGAATCTATAATGTTCCTCCATTATCGTCATTTCCAGGAGGAGCCCACTTTCAACAGCCATAGACCAGTGCTGGCACATTTCAAGGGGATGCAATTAAAATCAGCATTCCTCCAATCCTCCTCCTCCAATGAAGTAAATTATAACAGACAATGTCAATGATTGAGTTGAATTTGCTCTGATTTATAGTATGAAAATATAACTCAGTCATTATCAGAGGTGTTACATTTCCAAGCTACCTAAGGCCTACCCTGAAGCTGGCAAAGATGAATGCTGTAGGATATGTCAAAGCCAGGTAGTTTTTGACAGAGTTCTTTCTATTTTATCTAAGACCAATTTTACAAATGTGAGATATCAAAATGGGGTTATTTCTGAAGAACACAAAGAATAAAATAAGTTAAGTGCAAATCAAAGAGGTTAATTTTTATTTTTTACTGCCAATACAGGTTTTCATCAAGTGTCAGGTACCTCCTACCCAAAATCAATTGAATCATTCTGTTAAGTATGCCACGAAATATTTGCATTTTCATCTATTTAAATTAATTGATTAGAAAATGGGAAAGGTGAAACCTTCCATAAAAAGATCAGAGTTGTTTAGAATTGCATGTTAATACAGACATAGTAAATTGAAGGGCAAAGCCACAGGCTTCTGAAGTGACAGCTTAAAGCAGGAGGAAAAAACACAGAAATAAAGATTTTAACTTTGGTTTTTTCAACACTGTTAGCTTGTGACCTAGAATAATGCCCTGAGTTATCCCCTCCCCTCACCCCGGGCCTCTGATTCCTTATCTGTGTAACAAATTGTTGGATTAAACAAGGAGATTGTTAGACTAAAGGTGCCTACATAGGAAAATAAAAATCTAAGCCTACAAATACATCAAAGTTACAAAATTGAAACCTAAGTACTACTAACCGAAAATATCCAACTAGGTTTTGAACTATAGCTAATCAATAATTTCCTTATGTTGCTTTTGCCTTTTCTGTATGAAAAAAAATTTCCCCAACTACTATCAGGTGAGTGTTATCTACCCACTTCTGGTTTGGCACTGCCTGTTTCTATCCACTTCTGGTTTCACACTGTGCAAATTGATTTTTGCTCCAATAAAATTTAATATGCCTCAGTTTTTCTTTCACCAGATTCTATATTTATCCATTAACTTCTACTGAAAAAGGAATGATAAAAAGCCTTTAAACTGCTCATAAAGAGTTAGGGCTTGGTATGAGGAGAAGAGAAAAGAAACACCAAGTATTGCAGCTATACTGGAAGAATTGAAAATGTTCCTTACTTTCTTTTAAAAATAAGAACACTATCCATGCATGAAACAGTTATAAATAAAGGTACAAGAAAGAAAAACGTCTCATTTGATGGTCCTTCTTGGCCATGAATGTAACTGATTCCATTGAAAGTAAGTAAAATAAATGTTCTCTAGAAGCCAGCTGCACTATTGAATCAGGCATCTAGCAGTTGGAAATGTTTGTTTCATGCACCATGGGTGAACAGTTCTCACTGAGGTCCAAAAGCAACCTGACCACTAAAAAGCTCTGGATTTGTCTCTCAGAGCATTAGCATTTTTATTGCTTTGTGATCAATCCAAATCCATATAAAAATTATTTACTCCATTGGTATGTGCAATATAATACTAAAGAATTAGCACAGGAACAGCCTTAGGGGTCAATTAACTCAAACCCAGAATTCTGAGCAGTAGAGATTAGTTTTTGGAATGTCTCCTAGTAATTAAATCAAGCAATGAAAGCAATTCCACCACTTTCCTAAGTACCTTTTAAAAAATACTTTAAGAATCACTAAGTCTAATCCCCTTGAATGTATAAAAACACTTAGGGATGATTAAGAGTATTTTTATTGTAGGAAGCCAGGATATTCTGCTGCTGGGCGAGCCATCCCAGAGATCAGGGAGAGCCATCCCAGAATCTGTCACTTTGGCATGGAGAGTACCGTATTTTTCGGACCATAAGACACTCCGGACCATAAGACGCACCAGTTTTTAGAGAAGGGAAATGAAGAAAAAAAGATTCTGAAACAAATAGTGTCCTAAAATATTTTATGTGCATTAAAACCCAACATCACAGTCATAAACACATGTAATCAACCCTGTAAAGTAAACAGCAGCATTTAGAACCATTTTAGAGCCGGGCAAGCACACAGAGACCACACAGAGCCGGGCAAGTAAAAAAACTTTTTTTTTTAAGTATATGTGTAGGCTATATTTGGACCATAAGACGCAGGGACTTTTTCCCCCCAGTTCTGGGGGGAAAAAAGTGGGTCTTATGGTCCGAAAAATACGGTATTTCAAGCTGAAGACAATCAAGGTCCAACAGACTCAAGAAAGGTGTTTTACCTTCCTCTTTATTGCATAAAAAGAATTATTATTAGAAGATATAATTTTTTTTATATCAGAAAGACTTATTGGCATGGCATGGCAAATTTTTGTTTACCAAACATTTGCTTTTCACAACTTCCTGTGAATTGTTTTCCTCTCTGTTTAAAATCCCAGACCCCTACCCCCAACTCCTTAGCTCAAGATGGTATATAAGCCTTGACTACCTGATTGCCTTTGGTCCCATATACTTATGTGGCCCATGTACATATGTTTTAAATTTGTTTTTCTCCTGTTTTTTTCTCATCTCAATTTAGTTAATAAAGCAGCTAGAAGAACCTATAAGGGTGAATAAAAATATTTTCCTCCTCAACATTATAAAAATGAACACAGATGTTTTGAAGCAAGTTGAAAGAAAGAAATTAAGGGCAATAAGGGAAGAGCTCAATTTTTATGTCATGGAGGACCAGAGGACCTAAATTATAGAAAGATATTTGTGCCTTGGAGATAGTCTCTAACATCTATATTCTTTGATCATTTATTATATAGGGTGAAATGAACTTTGCTAATCCAATACTTCCCTGTCATTAAGTGCTAGATGTTGCTGAGGAGGATTCTCTTTGCAAAGCTGAGGGGACAAAGTCTCTCAAAAAATTTGAATCACTTTGCTCTTTGACTATAAATCCTATTTTTAACACCCCTTAAATAAAATCTTCCTTATCACTAAAAAACAAAACAAAACATGAATCAGAATTATATTGAAGTGATCATTTAGGAGAGTAACAGGATCACAGACTTAGGAAGAGACAAATTAGACAAAACTTCTCATCTAATCAAAACCCCCTCCATAATACCTGGGCCTCATAAGCATTCAATTTCCGCTTGAAAACTTAAAGTGATTGGAAGTCCTTTGGAGAAGATTGTGAGAGTACTCTTCCTTTGGTTAAGCAAGAATCTCTCTTCCATAACTTTTATTTATTGACTTTATTTCAGCCCACAGAAGCTACAAAAGATAAAACATAACCCCACTTTCATATGACAGTTCTTTATATATTTGAAGACTAGAGGCCCAGTGCATGAAATGTGTGCATGGGAGTGTGTGTCCCTTAGCCCGGCCTGTACCCTCTCTAATCTGGGATCCCTCTCGCAATCTGGGACTGCTGGCTCCTAATCACTTCCCTGCTGGCCTGGTCTCCCCTAACCACCTCTGCCTCAGCCTCTGCCACCGTGGCTTTGTCTGGAGGGATGTCTGGTCTAATCAGCATATTACCCTTTAATTAGTATAGATGGTTACTGAACAGTGCATTCTGGGGAACATGGGGAAGTGGCTCTATGACTCAGAGACTAGGGATTCCACAGGAAGCTGGGAGGTAAGTTCTCACTAAGCAGAGGATGGGCCTTGGATCCTGGGCAAAGCCTGGACTGTGTTTAGGTCTGAGGAGCCTCCCTCTTCCAGGTACCACTTGTTCAGTGGCCTCCCGCACACACCCCTACCTGGGTTCAAACCTGCAGCCTTTCAATGTACAGGATGAAGCTCCAAGTAATGGAGCCACCTGGCCAGGGCAGTTATTCTTGGCTTTTATTTTATTTTACTTTTTTATTTTTTACTCTTTTAATTAAATCGTTATTGTTGAATGGTTTACATAGGTTCCCTTTTTCCCCATTAACTTTTGCCAGCCTATTACACCCCCCCCAGGCCCTCACCACCCCATTGTCCGTGTCCAGGGGTGATGAATATATGCATATAAGTCATTGGTTGATCTCTTCTCACCCACCAACCTCCCCCACCTTCCTTCTGAGATTCTACATCTGTTCTTGCATCTGTATCTCTGGGTCTATTTTTGTTCATGAGTGTATTTGGCTCATTAGGTGATAAAAGTGCTGGGCTTGCGATCACTTGGGTTTTCTAAAGATGCAGTCATATCACGTACAAATCATTTTTCTTTTTCCAAATGTACTTGTGGACATATTGGAATATAGATACCAGAAATAGAAGTCTGTGAATAAGTTGGAAATAGGATGCTTTTTCTTTCACGGCGTTGTGTACATGATCCTATTTTCCTGCTGTGTTGAGAACACCGAGTACTGTGGCTGCAGGAAGGCACTCATTGGCAACTCATCCACACAGAGCCATAGCCTCCCTCTCCATCAGCCATAGGTCTCAGGACAGATGCATGCGCCCCTCAGAAGAGGTGGGGGCACTTGGTCACCTCCCACAGACTTGCCCCTGTCATCACCTGGTGGAGCCCACCTTCCGCATATCACCCTCTTGTTCCTATTCCCAGGCCTTTCCATGAACTTCCTCTCACCCAGCCCCCTCCCTTCTCCCATCATCCCCTGAGCCCCAAGTGGTGTCCCTGCTAGGTCTGTGACACTCCCTATCAGACCATTTCATCTTATTCTTCCATGGCGTCCAGTGTTTCTTCTGCCTTGTTAACTTGGTTTGAATCTGAATGGAAATGGTTCCAACTTCTATTCCTTTTGTGTCCTTTCCTCCCTAAGTTAATGTTGAGTCCTTAGTATGTGGCTATGAGATGTCCCTGTGACTGAGCGGGGAAACCTTTCATGTTTCTCTTTCCTTTTCTTTCATCTCAGAGTAACTGAGTTCTGTGGTTTGTGTGGGACCAAAGGCCCTGGGAATACAATGCTGAGCCCTCTGAACTCATTTTATTCTTAATTGTATTATTTGATTTCTGGGGTTGAATTAAATAGGAATACAGAAGATAATATACCCTTAGATGTACCATCTGAGTTATTACCAGGAGATTTCCACAGGAGTTGACACTGAAACATGAGACATATGTGCTTATTAGTCAGTTTCCTCAACTATGGGAGTGAAGGTTGAATCTACCCCTTGGGTCCTTTGGAGATTGGATATGATGCATCCAGAGGGATTAATTGGCGGCTGGAAGAGTAAGATCTTTAATCAACAAACAATTGTTTCTTTTACCCAGACAGAGTTAGAAAAACACAACTCCTTTGATCATAACACTAAGAAGTGGGCAGAGGTGCAGGGAACCAGGGCAGCTCCCTTGCTCCTCCTCTGCCCTCCCTCCCTCCATCCCTTCACTGACCCAGCCGCCTGGCCTGGCCCTTCCCCCATTGCAAAACCACTTAACTCGGGCTCTGGCCCTGCCTATCCCATAGGGAAGGAGCATAAGCAGTTTCTTGCAGATAGGGAAGCAGCTGTGGAGTAGGAAAGTGTTAGTTTTTCCTGAGGATGGTGTTTTGTGCTTTAAAGCTGATGGTCTCAGTCCACCTCGCAGCGGTGAAGGATAAGTTTTCCTGCAGGCACTGAAGTCCTTGTTGAAGTCTCCACTCTGGAGCCTATCACAGCAGTGAATCCCTATCCTGGGAGGCTGCGCAGTGGAGGTGCCACATTCCTTTTGGAAGAAACTGAGGATCATTGGTGCTTGCTGGCTGGGGGGAGGGATGAGGAGGTCTGCCTTGTTGGCCTTCCAGTGATGGGAGCCTGAGGGCATGGAAGCGGGAGGGACCTAGATATTCCATGTACTTCTTGGTATTGAGTTGTGTGTTAGGTCCTTATGGACTGTGGCCTTTTATAATGTAGACTAAGGCCTGGTGCATGAAATTCATACACTGGGGGTGGGGGGTCCTTCAGCCCAACCTGCCCCCTCTCACATACTGGGAGCCCTCAGGGGATGTCCTACTGACAGGCCTAAGCCACAGCAGTCTGGCCTCCCTTTGTGGGAGACAATCCGGCTTATCAGGGGAAGGCACCAGCCCCATCACCCCACTGCTGTAGCCACTGCCAGTCACCACAGCCACCAAGGTGTTTTCATCCAGTCCCTTCACCAAGAAAAAACAACTTTCTTTAGGCATTTTTAAGCTGTGACTTTCATAGGATATGCATTTCTTTTTCTTTCTTTCTCTTTCTTTCTTTCTTTCTTTCTTTCTTTCTTTCTTTCTTTCTTTCTTTCTCTCTCTCTCTCTCTCTCTCTCTCTCTCTCTCTCTCTCTCTCTCTCTCTCTCTCTTTCTTTCTTTCTTTCTTTCTTTCTCTCACCTGAAGGTATATTTCCATTGGCTTTTAGAGAATGTGAAAGAGAAAGAGAAAGACAGAGAGAAACATCCAAGTGAGAGGAACACTTTGATTGGTTGCCTCCTGCATGAGCCCTGATCTGGGCCCCAGTCAGGGAGGAGCCTGCAACCTAGGTACATGCCCTTGATCAGAATCAAACCCAGACCTGCTATCTGCAGGCCAAGGCATTATCCACTGAGTCAAACCGACTAGGGCAGGATGTGACATTTCTTAGCCCTCCAGCAGTGGACCTTTGTTGTTTTTTCTCCAGGAGAGTGGTGGAAAAACCCTAGATCACATTTTTGGATTCTTATTACCTAAGTTATTAAGAATATTACCAGTGGCAGCCGAAGCCGGTTTGGCTCAGTGGTAGAGCATCGATCTGTGGACTGAAAGGTCCCAGGTTCGATTCCGGTCAAGGGCATGTACATTGGTTGCGGGCACATCCCCGGTGGGGGGTGTAAAGTGGCAGCTGCTCGATGTTTCTCTGTCATCAATGTTTCTAGCTCTCTATCTCTCTCCCTTCCTCTCTAAAAAAAAATCAATAAAATATTTTTAAAAAAAGAATATTACCAGTGGCATACAGGAAGCTTAGCCAATGTGCAGTCAGAAAAGGTGTTTCCTCTGTAGTCCACACCAATTGCTGGCTGGGCTCTGCCCAGGCCTAATGTCTCTGGCCCAAGCTTTAGGTTTGGGCAGGGGCCCTCATGCTCCCTCTGATCACCCGCTCCACCCCTGCTGAGGCCTGCCTAGGCCAAGAGCTCTCTGGCTAAGGCTTTTGGCTTTGGGCAGGGGACCCCAAGATCCCTGTGATTGCAGGCTCCACCCCTTGGTCAGGAGGGAACCCCCAGCTCCTTGCCATCACAGGCTTCACTCCTGCCCCATCATTCTGATTGCAGGGTTGGCCCTGCCCAGGAGCCCACACAGCCTTATCTCACAGTGACCTGGGTGCCAGCATGTTCCTGGGACACAAGCACTGGGTGCCTATGTATGCAAATTAATCACCATATTTTTGGGTTAATTTGCATACTCACTCTGACTATGGGTGTAGGGAAGGTACAGTCAATTTACATGTTTGTCTGTTATTAGGTATAGGCCTATTTAGCTCGTAACAGAATACTGTAATAATTAAATTTATTATCAATGTAAAAAATTGCAACATGCCTATGCAAAGCTGAACATGTTGCTCTAGATATATTTTGACCAGCACAGTCTATAATTAATTCCCTCCTTAATAGACTTCTATTAATATAGTCTAAACTTGACTTATCTAGGGCACACTGATGGCATATACCAACTAAAATCCCTGGGATTTTTTTAAATATATATTTTATTGATTTTTTTTTACAGAGAGGAAAGAAGAGGAGTAGAGAGCTAGAAACATCAATGAGAGAGAAACATTGACCAGCTGCCTCCTGCACACCCTTTATCAGAGATGTGCCTGCAACCAATAATGTACATGCCCTTGACCAGAATCAAACCTGGGACCTTTCAGTCCATAGACTGATGCTTTATCTGCTGAGCTGAACCAGTTTTGGTGCTGGAATTTTTTTTAATGTAAAATTATTGTTAAGCCCACCAGGTTCCCCATTTATCTGATACCTTAATTTCTCGACTTTCAGCTAAATATATTATAGAGGTAAACAAAAGAAACATCCAAACTTATAGAGAATTTTATGAGTTTATTTGACCCAAACTGACCACATATTTGGGGAGCAAGATTTTAAATGTTCCAGAAAATGACAGTTTTGCAGTTTCTTTTATGCATTTGAAATTAAGGAGCAAATGTAAGTAAGATTATATGAAAGTGGTAAAAAGCAAGGCATGAATTAAAGATAGCTAAGACTATGTGCTCTCTTGAGAGTGGTCATGCTTTAGAAGAAGGGGTCTAAAAGGGTGTTCACATGTTAGAAGGAGGGTTCTGAAAGGGGGCATTTCAAAGGTGTGTTAAGCTAGATGCACAGAAACAATAGACAGGACTTACTTAAGGCAAATATAAGCCTATTGCTAAAGAAGTTATGTGCCTGGGCATGACTGCCCACCATGACCTGCCCTGTTAGGAATTTATGATCAGATCACCCTGTCAGGTTACTTTCTGTAGAATCTCCTCTTCATATCCACTTAGATAATATTAAATTTTACCTAAGTCCTATATTCCTGAAAAATAGAGAGGTTTAAAGACATATTCTACTCTTTTGTTTCCTAGAAAACAGATCATTGAAAAGAACCATCCTTCCTCATGTGATTTATACTAGCCTTCCTGATTCATCCATGGCAAGGTCAGACACAAATCTTCCAAAGTCCTATTCTTTGCCTTTAAGGTATTCAGAAGGAGCCTCCTTAAAATGTGCCACTTTGACATGTGAGATACTTTGAGATTAAAGCAATCAAGATCCAGCACATTCAAGAAAAACTTTTACCTCTTTCTTAACTGCCTATTAACAATTTAGATAGAGTGCCTGGTTCAGGAAAAAAGCAATCATCAAAGATAGAGTATGGGCTAGGTGGGTAGACTGAGGAGAGCTGATAAGTCCTGTTTGTTCAAATTCCTCTCAGTGTCTCTGCATGGCATGGCAAAAGTTTGTTTACTAACTTGTCTCTCAATTTCCATAAATTGTCTCTCTTCCCTTTGAATTTCCAGACCCCTATCCTCTACTCCTTAGGTCAGGATAGAGTACAACACTCAATTGCCCAACTGCCTTTGGGTCTCATAAACTTATGGAGCCTCAATATATATGTAATTCAATTTGTGTTTTGTTTTTTTGTTTTTGTTTTTTTTACTGTTAATCTGTTTTATGTTAATTTGATTATACCAGCTGAAGAACCTAGAATTGTAGAATAAAAGTTTTTTCTTTCCAACAACCTTACAAATAATTGGCTAAACTACTTGTCCATATTGATATTTGAAACAAAAGCCTTGTTAACTAAACTTTAGCTAGGATTCTGTCCTCCCCTAAGTCCCTGAAATTTAGCTCACTCTCAGCCTGAGCTAGTATACAGCAACTCCTCAAGGGCCCATCCTGGAAAATAAGCTGGCCTCAGAGTAAAATTTTATTGAATTTACTATCTGATCGTTAAGCTCTCTCAACTCACTTCCCCATATCTTTTATACTCCTCTCTATAAAAGAAAACTTATTTTTCCTAAGTCTTAAGATGCTTTGCAGGTCTTATGGTCATAGTATTTTCCGTATTATGCTAGTTCCATTTGTCCTATTGCAATAGCCCCTTCTAACCTTCTTGCAATAATCTTTTTGAATAAAATCTCTCCTCAGTAAGTCAGGATTTGTTTTTATTTGTCATTATGCACATTCTTACTGAACTTTATTGAATTGATTTTAGCCCATCATTATGGTCTGTCCAGAACGTGGTGAATTTTAGTTCTGCTATCTAGCATCTTAAATTTTATGTCACCTGCAAATTTAGCATGTTCTTTGTACACATTTCATTTAATTTCTGATAAAAGCATTAAATAAAATTATCAAGGTCAGAGCCCTTCATCAGGATTCTGCCCTTCAATTTGACACTGAACCATTATTTAGCCTCATAGGAGAAAGTAACTCAATTACCTCTTGATGGGCCCAACAATGCTGTTACCCAGCTTGCTTTTTTGTTTACAAAGAGACCAGGAGGCACACTGTGAAATATCTTGTTTGATATATATCCTGTTATAATCTTATATAATAAAAGGCTAATATGCAAATCAACCCAATGGCAGAAAGACCAGTTGCTATGATGTGCATTGACCATCAGGGGGCAGATGCTCAATGCAGGAACCGCCCCCCTGGTGGTCAGTGTGCTCCTACAGGGGGAGAGCCGCTCAGCCAGAAGCCCTGAGCCAGGCTCATGGCTGGTGAGTGCAGTGGTAGTGGTGGCAGTGCTTAGGCTGTCCAGCTGCCTAAGCCATCAGGTGGACCTCTCCCCGAGGACTCCCAGACTGCGAGAGGGCATAGGCCAGGCTGAAGGACCACTCCTCCCCAGTGCATGAATTTCTTGCATTGGACATCCAGTCTAGTTATATTATTTCTGTATATCTCTTGGTCTAATAGTTTTTGTACATATTCTTTTAAAGAGACTCAACATCTTCTATGACTCTGTTTGGGGAGGGGTTAGACCTTGATTCTTGAGTTCAGCTAAGAAAGAATTCAGAGTCAAGAACTCTGGTGGATGAAGTTTATCTAGAAACTCACACCGAGGTAGAAGAAGTGAGCCAGCTGGGTTGCATGGACTCAGCAAACAATTTACAGAGACAAAAGAGGGGCCCTAAGCTTTCTTTCTAAAGCAAAGATAACACACCTGAGGGAAGAAGAGGGAGAAAGGCTCAAGCAAGCTCCAGAGAAAGCATGCCCTGGGTCCCTTGACTTAAGGGTTTTTATATGTTTTCAAAAGGCAGGAATTTTAGGAGAGGTTTCAGAGGGTATATCAATAGAATATTCATCAGCTTTCCAGGTGTGTCCTTTCAGGGTCTTGGTCTTTATTGATTGGTCAGCAGTACTGTAGTGAGTCATTAGTCATTAAATCTGTTCCTGATGTTAGTCATGGCATTGTTTCATGTGATTTTGCTGCTTTTCTGGGACTGAAGATGAAACACAACTGAGGCCCAGATACTATCTCTACCAAAACTCTGTCTCTGTAGACAACAGATCCAAGGCTGTGTTCCTAACATTATTTGATGAGGTCAGAACCTCTTTTTCTTAAGGGCTTAATGCCTGAGTGGTAGTGTAAGGGCTATATGGAAATCTTATGAGGCTATTCTCTAGTCCTCTTGCTCCTCCTCTAAGCAGGGGTCTAAACTGCAAGACTGATGACATGCTCGGGGAGGAGAAGGTCAGCCTGGGAGTGAGGCTCTAGCTTATAATAGTTGTTTTCTATAGTTTTGCTATTGCTAGACACCCAAGACTTTCTGCCTCAGTGATGTTCCTTACCTGGCTTATCATTCTTGCACTATTCATGACTTTCAAACTGCCTACTTTATCAACTCTAAATGGAAAGAGAGGAGCATTTTACAGGTGTCTCTCTCTCACACACACTCTTTTTCTTACAAGGAAAAAAGAACTGATGGTTGAAATTGTGTGTGGCAAAATAACCATACTGAATACTGATATTCACAAACTACCTGGAATATCTCTGTGTCAATCAGAAAAATCTAATAGCTTAGCCTTTTTTTCTCCCAGGGTTCAGGGCTGATTCAGTGTAATGATTGAAATGTTACTTTCACAACCAATACCTTCCATTTGTACAGGGTTTTCCTAGCCTTTAAAATTTGTTTTGGGAGATTCTAGCAAGAAGTTGCCTTTGCCCTGTCTTATATTCTCTTATGAAACAAATATGGCTTGAAGTCTATACCATGGTGAACTTTGTTGATGTTTGATAAAGTATTTTCTTCAACCAGGCAAATATGTGCATAGGTTTTCCTGCCTCCATTTTCATCCTCTTGATATATACTTGTGAATGAATGCTTGAAAGGGGAACACCAAAATCATATCTGCTGAGCAATGTTAACAAATATTAATTGAGAAAAGCTTAATCTTCATCAGAACTGCATAAATTTTAACAGATAAATTATATAAATTGAGCATATGAATATATTCACACAAATAATAAAAACCATTACGATGTAGATTGTAATGGTAAAATGATAAAATATCATTTTCCTAGGATCTCTCTTAAAAGACTTATTAGCTACAAAGAAGCCAACCCTTTTTATTTTATAATTCAACTCACATATCTCTGACCTTTGGAATTATAAACAAACACTTCTGAAATTAACTCTCTCCGGAGATTACAAGAGACAACTAAGGTGAATCTATTTGCTTCTCAAGGAAATAGAAGTTTTCATTGTTCTTTCTACTATATTAAGGTATAATTTGAGGTGAAATTTTCCAAACTTTGTAATTCTGCCCAGACTGTTGTGCTACGTTACAGACATATCAAAGTGATAATGCTCATGCAATATTAAATTGTGTTTTCTCTCTCTTCTCTATTTGAACAGAAGATAGTATTGCTGGCAGTATTTTTTATTTTTTATTTTCCCATCAAGGTGTAACTGGGACATGTACTCCCTCACTATTAGAGCATTGATAAATTGATAAAAACTTTTAGTTCTTTTAACTAGAGTAGTACTTTATCTCTACATTACTCTCAATTTACTTTCTTATTGCCTGATTTTGGTTCTATGGCATATGGGGAAAGAAAAATAATTTTCCCTTTACCTTTCTAGGTTCTTGGCTGAGACCCCACTGTAATAAAAGACAGATTAACGGGAGAAAAACAAACAGATGTCTAATAACATGTATGTCTCTTGTATACATGAAAGAGACCTAGGAAAACTTAATAGCTATCGCAAATGTCCCAAGCGTCACCTTTAATTCATCTCCAAAGACAAAAGAAGGTGTTGGGGAGAGAGGAAAAACAGTAAACAAGTATAAAATTATCATGCAGATTTGGGTCATTGCCTTCTCTATAGACAGTATTTTCTACTGATAAGGTCATCCTCTTTTTCCTGGTACAGTGAGGAAACACCCTTACAAATGGCGATTTCCCTTATAAATATAAATTTCTTTTATAAAAGGGTAATTTCTGCCAGCTTTTCAGAGCTTCTCCTGTGTCTGCTATTTCTTACAAATAACCAGACTAAGCTAATCTTTATGCCAAAGAGGTATATTTTGGAGTGGTAAATTTAGCTTCCCTCCATGCCCCAATCCTATGTTTACTTCAGTTGCAATTTGATCTGAAGAGTTCTTGGTACTGATATTGCTGTGGTAATGGTGAAGTGTTTGCAAACTACTTGCCCTTAAAGTCACTATCATGTACACAAACACACACAAAGATTGTTGCAACAGAGCTAAACAGCCATCAATCAGTTCTTATTTACAGAACATTTTTAAGTTATGTGTTCACATTTTCAGATGGATTAAAAATATAACATATTTCTTTTCCTCTGTGACTTTTAAGTGTTTAAAAATTACTGTTTAAAGCTGAACTCTATTGGTACCCAGGTACTGCAAATCACAGATTTACATGAGCACTAAGACTATAAAAAAGGCAAAATAAAATACTTTAGCGATCTTTCCTGTGTCACTGATTAAAACAAAAAAAAACATTAAAACAAAATAATAAAGTACCCAGGTAAAGGTGTATCACCCTCTTCCTAACCCAATAGTCCCTTCAATTGTTTATTCAGACCTTTTATTAAAAAACAAATGCTGTGGTGCTGAAGATCAATGCCTACAATTATTGAGTTTCTTTTTTTTAAATTAATAGACTGTAACTTATAGTGAGCATGATAGGCAAATAAATTTAATTCCAGCATAATTATTGTTAATGGAATTAAGAAACATTTCACTCAGCAAGAATATAAAAATAAAATTTCATTTCCCAAACTCAAAATTAATCATTTCATAGTTTTTACCTGGTAGCCAGAAAAGTAGCCAAACAGGAATTTCCAGAACTTCAGCCTTTTCTTATTCATTGTGATTCAGTGCCAATTTCCTCCTCTGGCTGAAGCCCATGAAAAAACACACATACAATAAAAAGTACATGACACATCTGATGTATAGACAAAACTCTTCACTTCCTCCATGCCTACTTAGTTAGGAGATGAGGTGTGATGTCAAATGACTCACTAAATTTCAAATTTTCCAACAATTTGAAACTAGTCAACTCAAACATTTGTGACCTCCAGTAAGATATAAAACAGCTGGCCATCTGGATAAAAAGGTGAATGCTGGTCTAGTTTCAAGCAATTCAGGATATTTGGCTACATTAGCATGGGTTTGAGTTAATAGGAAAGTTCTGGAAAATTAAACCTTAAATCAAAATGATCGCATCAAAATTAGCCACTTTTTAATAATATGAAAGGAGCAAAGAGGGAAGCCAGACATTATAGACATGTCATTTGGGCAGCTTCACCATGAGCTTGCAACTTTACACTCCCCAAGAAATCATTCCCTGCAGAATCACTGGCGGAAGTAGCTCAAGAAAGGGGAGATAGACATATATGCAGTAAAATTAGGGTGACATAGGGAAGATATTTGCCTGTTAGTCAAACTTGGGGAACCATGGATTTGCTAGATTAGATAGGAACATTGCAAGCCTGTAAAAATGTGGGAAAACAATCCCACAAACAAAGGGGTTTGCTCTCTCTCAGCTCTCTGATTCCTTTGATTTTGCTCCTACTTCTTTGCATTTGCCCATGTGGCCAAGGCTATGCATGCGGACACCACATGCAATGGACTGATGGAGTGAAGTGGGAGACACAAACTAAGCTAGCCTAATGCTGGATTGGACTGTTCCCTAACATGGAATGGAAACTCTGGACATTGACTGATTTTAGCCCTACTGAAGGCAAAATGGGACTTGTTTCTTGTCAGGACAAAGGGAAATGGGATCTTGAAAACTCAGGAGTATAATCCCACAGAAATAAAGTTTTCTACAATATCTCATCTTCCCATGGAAGTCTAGGAAATTTCCTTTTCTTGGGCTACCTCAAGAAGCCCCCTCACATTGGCAATCTGTGGAGATGAAGATCTCTCCCCACCTATAATTAAAGATGGTCCAAAGTAATTAAATAAGGAGACCATTAGATTGAGATGGCTTGAATGTCATAGTGGCCTAAGTAAGCAAACCGAAATCTAAGCCTATAGTAAATGCCTTAAGATTTTGAAATCAAACTACTAAAGACAACCAATCACCAACAGCCAACTAGCTTTTATCTACAGCCAATAAAATAGTTTCCTGTTTTTCCTTCCACACTTTCTCTGCATAAACCTTTCCCCTGGTTCCTGTCAGCAGAGTCCTCCTAACCACTTCTTTTTTTTTTTTTTTTTTATCACTACCCCATTCTAATGGATTTCTGCTGAAATGAACTCCTAAAATTTTTAATATGTCTCAGTTTATCTTTTAACAGGTGTGTGTATTTGGTGATGGGTGAGAGGATTGCTTCATTATGATTAGACAAAAGAAAAGAGTCTAGTTTTAAAAGCTTTTAAAATTTGCATCCTGGTGTCTTATCCAAAATTTTATAATATTCATTTAATTTCTTAAGCTCAAAGTGGGGTCCTATTCTCAGGCATGGTAACAATACAGGACATATTTCTGTTCTAATGCCTAAAAGAAAAGAATTAACAGTAAAAGAGCTGATCTTTATAGCTTTTCTGAGTTAAATGTGATCATAGTCTTTTCTTTCTCTCTCTCTTGAACATATGTGCACAAATAGTATGGCTAGGAAAGATTGCAAATATGCAAGCTTGCTTTAGAAATACACAAATTGAAATATTTAAAATAAAATCTGCTTCAACCTTTTTCATTCCTCAGCTTTGTCCCTTTGTGATGTGTTATTTATAGCAAAGCTTCAGGGGGAAATTTTTGAAGTAAATTCACAATGCAGATTAAACCACTGAAAAATGGTGATTGTCATATGTATTCAATAGTGTTTTGTAAAATAACCCACTTACCACCATCCTGATGAGACACTGATATTTGGAAAAGTGATTCCATAGATTTATAGCTTCATCATCTGCTTTGCTGATTGCTAGTCTCTCAAGGAGAAATAGGCTGTCAGACACAATGGTAAATATACAGGATAAAGTAATGTTATGTCTACTCTGACTGGTTATGCCATAATTAGGGAAAAGTTGCCAGATAATTGAGCATTTAGAGGACTATATAAAACATTTCTTTCCCTTTCTTCCCTAAAGGACCATGCTGAGTTTTTATTTCAAAATATCATCTACTCTTTCATTAACCATCTCTCTTTCTTCTTATAAGTGAATTATGTGGGTGGTGTTTGGTGAGGTGTCAGCATTTTTACAGAGATGTGCAATTCCACCACTCCAAAGGTTCCAGTGTTCTTTTATTCTCCTTTAAAAAACAACAAAAAAAATTAGAGTAGGTTGAAAATGACTAAGCCCTTCAAGTATTAGAAGAACAGTCATAGTTTGAGGGAAACAAAATAAACTTTAGAGAGAAAATCTATTTGGAAAAGAATACATAATTCTGCTAAACTCTTAGGGTAGAGAGAATATCCTAGAAGTGAAAGTGAGTAATGATTAAAGATTAAAAATTGTTCTTGCAATTACCTCTTGACATTTATATTGTATCATAACACCTCTAGAAAGTCTTCTCAGGTTTATGAAAACAATAATAGAACCACCAAAATTACTTAACAATTTAAAAAACAATAGACAAGTCTATTGAATAGAAAATGTTTGTTTGTTTGTTTTAGCTACTAAAGCAGATAAATTTAGCTGTCTGGGGGCCTGTTAGAAAAACACTGCACATATTCAGAGCAGTATTGAGAGTGTGATGGACATTTAAGCTGCATTCAGGTTTTTGCAAATACAAAAATACTGCAAACAGCCTTGTACATGCATTTTTTTTCTTAATTGGGTAAGCAATGCTATAAGATACATTTTTAGGAATATAATAGCTGGGTTAAAGGGGATTTGCATAAAAAATAGATACTGTTACATTTTTCACTGATGAGGTTGTGTACTGTATGAATGTGTTCACACTAAGGAATTAATCTGCTTCAATCTGACAGGAGGAAATGGTATCCGGTTGTTGCAGTCAGTTGTTGCTTTATTTTGCACTTTGTGACTAATGAGTAAAATCTATCCTTAGTATATTTATATTGGTCTTGAAAAATATATCTTTAAAAATGTTTAAATGCTAATTTTTGTCAATGTATTCTAAGCCTAATTCAATAGGAAACCACTGATAAGAGATTTTCTGTTACTCACCTTGGCATGCCCTCCTTTGTAATTGATGTCCTTCTTCCTAACTTTTACACAGGCCTTATTTTAAAGGCTTCTGGAACTTCTCTCTCTCAGAGATAAGTTTTGGGTATTATCTAATACTCTTCCTTCAGCTGTCAGTGATGGAAAAGGCAAGAATGGGAGAAACAAAAGGAATAATAATTACAACAAAACCAACAACACCACTACTACTGCTACTACTAATAGCATCTAGTATGTATTGAGTGCTTGCTTTGTGTTTGGCATTACACTATGTCTTGCACCTGTAGTATTTTATTTAATTCTTGTAACTATATGTTTTGGTATTGAGTAAACTCTGATTCAATCGACTTACCTAAAGTCTCATAAATATTAAGTAGCAGATCTAGGACTTAGAGGAAGAGGAAGACATTAAAATATATATTTGAGAGGCTGATTACCTAATGTATACGGGCTGTGTGACATAGTTAAGTAACCTAATCTTTGTTCCCTAATATGGTAAGGGTAGTGATCACCTAGGTAGTTGTTATGAAGATTAATCTACTTGAGATTCCTAAAAGTTTAGAAAATTATTTATCTGGCACATAGTAAACATCCTGGAAGCATTAGCCATTATGATCCAGAGTCCATGCTTTTCAAAAAAATATCCCAGAACATTCACTTTTCCTACCCTCCATTCTAGCACAGCTTGAACTCTCTGCTGTAATCAAAGCAATCTTCATTTAGCCTTGTTCATATAAACTGGGTATCACTCTTGCTTCTGAGCCCAAAGAACACTTCTCTCTCCCTTTATTTCTCAATCCTTTTTTCATACTTTCTACCAAACTAAAGCTGTCTCTAAGTATACCTATAATCAGATAAGTTGCTGTGGGGATCAGGAGCAAATCTCCCCAGAATGTGCCACCCGTACATGCAGTATATTTTGTGCTGAAAATAATTAAAATCCAACTTGTGTTTTTTTTAAATATATATATTTAAATATATATATTTTTTATTGATTTCAGAGAGTAAGGGGGGGGCAAAGAGACAGAGAGAGAGAGAGAGAGAGAGAGAGAGAGAGAGAGAGAGAGAAATCAATGATGAGAGAGAACCATTGACCAGCTGCCTCTTACATGTCCCTACTGGGGATTAAACCTACAACCTGGGCATGTGCCTTTGACCGGAATTGAACCGAGGACCCTTCAGTCTGCAGGCCAATGCTCCATCCACTGAACCAAACCATCTAGGGCTCCAGTTTTTACTTTTAACTTCTCCTTTATGTGTCTAAAGTGATTCAGGTAGAAAATCCTGCTTTGGGAAGGGAGCCTTCATATATTTACTTTAGCATGTTCACTTTAGTACATATGAATTAAGTGTGGCAGACAGGGAGGATCCAAGCAAAATTTTATTATATTAGATTCCCTTTTGTCCCATTTGTTTCTGGGTAGCCCTGCAAGAATTTGTATAGTTACGTTTGCTTTTTCTCATCCATCCATGAATTTCCTGCCTTCACATCCTTCTTAGTCCCAAATGACATACATATCTCATTTTGCCTCAGTCTTTAGAATTTTCATGCTCATGTGAACTACCATGCTCATGTGAACTACCCAAATATTAAATATTAAGATTTTATTTTCTCCTGTTAATCTGCTGTATGTCATTAGAATTATTTTGACATCCAGAAGAACTAAGGGGGAAAGGGAAAAGTTTCCCTGGCCCCAGCAATGCCAAGGAATAATTTGAACTTTCCCCAATAGGACTATATACCTTCCTATTTATGCAAGCACTACGAAGGCAAAACCTGAATACCATCACTCAGCCACAAATTAGAACCATTAAATCAATTAATTGTAACCCAATTCATATTCTGATCATAACTTAAGTTCTTCATCAAGACCATCCAGGGAAGCAATAAGTATTCTCATTTGGGGAGGTAAAACCAGTATTATATCAGCAACTTACATCAGAATTCTTGCTCCCTACTAAAAATTTACAAGGCATTAAGAATGGAGAGTGAGACATAGAGCCAAGACAATTAAAGATAATGGCCATTTTTTTCTATCTGATACAAAAAAAAAAAAATACATGATAGATTGACTTATTCTTTTCTCCCTTCTTCTCATTTTCCTTCTCCTCCTTTTCCTCCTCCTCGTCCTCCTCCTCCTCCTTCTCTTCCTCTTCTTCCTTGTCTTTCTCCTCTTCCTGCCCTTCTTCCTTCTTGTTCTGAAATGAGGAGAGAAAGAGAAGGGAAGAAAAGGAAGGAGTAATGTGACACACTGTGTAGGGGGAAAGACCACTAAGAAAATTCCTCAATGGCAAAATTATCTGACTTCTTTTCCTTACTTTAAAATATTGAGCTAATTGTAGGTTTCCAAGCAGTTGTAAAAAATAATAGAGATAGATCATTTGTGCTCTTTACCCGGTTTATTTCAGTAATAAATTTTGAAAAATATAGTATAATATCACAATCAAGATTGATCTCAGTCACATTTTCTCAGTTTTAATTTTATTCATTTGTGAGCATGTGAAAGACTTTTAAAAAGCAATGTCTAACATTTAATTTGAAAATAGTTTTATTTCTTCAATATAAACCTTCTTGCAGGTATCCACAAATTTTTATATCAATATATTTCTGTTTTTTTCAATTGTTTGACTAAGTAAAGCCAAATAATTTTTTCTACTCTAAATTAGAACTGTTTAGAAGATAGCACATACAGAAATAATAGTCCAAAAATAAATGGAACCATGAGGTTGTAATCTACCTAAAATTCATAGAAATATTCAGAAGAGATTTGAATTTCCTAATGGTATGGAATGGAGTCAAATTGAATATTATATAGATGGAAGAACCCACTTAATAGTGGGTTACATATGTTATTGTAGTGTCCACCCTTGAAATAGGTCCTTGTTTATGTGATATACTTAAAGGAACTCCACAGTGGCCTTTCCCAAAAGTCCTTAATCACAAGCCATGGTGCTGCAAGAGCCACTATTATGAATTAATTTATTTATATTCTTAAAGACATTTATTCTTAAATCATATATATTAAGTGCAAATACTTTTGGAAAGAGGCTTGTGTTTGAGATGATGCACTGAGTTCATGTTTCAATTACTACTCTGTCCCAAACACAAAGTTATGATTTATAAAATATAAAGGGCAAAAGTAACAAAGATATAGCTGGGGAAAATATGGCTACCATTGAGGACTAGAAAAAGAACAAAAGCATAAGTATGGGAGCCTGAAGCCACCTCTATATTCTTGGTTTAGAAGAAGACAGAAGCAACTGGAAGTCCAACTGCTGTGGGCTACAGAATCTTAATGTGTTTTATATGAAATGTGCAGCCAAATTTGAATCTAGGGCCTTGGAGGAATCTCACTCATTTCACTAGTCATTGAAATAAAACATGCTCTCCACTTGACAGAGCTGAATAAAAAATTAATGAATTACAAATTTTTTTGAGAAAATCAATCCAGCACATGGTATCAAGGGACAGATTTTAAAAATGTACAAAATATAAATTAAAGAAACATATGTAGACCAATAGTTTCCAATATTTGTCTCATAAAAGTCCAGGAAAATAGAATGGATGGAATGGCAGGCATGAATTCTTTGAGGATATAGTAGCTGAAAATTTTCCAGAACTAAAGACACAATTTTTCAGATTTAAAGTGCATTCCAAATACCAAACAAGTTAAATAAACATAAATTTATATCTAGGCACATCTCTTAAGTCTGCAGAGTATCAAGCTTAAAGAGAGGATCTTAAAAAGATATCAGAAATAAAAGACCAAAAACATACAAAATTATTGAGATGATTTTTAAGTGTTTTTTTTTTTTAAATCTGTAGAAAGTGAAATAATATCTTCAAAGTACTGAGGGTGGGAGGAGAACATGAACATGGAATTTTATAATCAATTAAATTACCATTTAAAAACAAGGGCAAAATTAAGATATTTTTAAACATTTAAGACTAATAAAAGTTTATCTCAGATTCTCACTAAATGAATTATTGAAATATGTATTATAAAAGGAAGGAAAGTAAACTAAGTGAGAAGGTATTATTTATAAAAACTGCAAAAAATGTATAGAATAGTACAGAAAATGATTAAGTTTGTCAGAAATTTAATTTTCCACTCTAAACAGGAATCATCATTTTAAAGGTAAAACCATAATTTCTAAACAGGCATTGACAAACTTTTTCAGTAAAAGGCCAGATAGAAAATATTTTAGGTTTGAACGGCATATGGTTTCTGTTTCAGCTACTCAGCTCTGCCATAGTAGATCACATAAACCATAAATAATATCAAATAAATGAGCCTGGGTGTATGCCAATAAAATCCTGTATAATAAAAGAGAAACATGTAAATTGACCATACCTCCATGACACCCACATCCAATCAGGAGTGGGTATGCAAATTAACCCCCAAAATATGGCAGGTTAATTTGCATACACAGGTACTGGGCAGGGAGCAGAGCAGGAGAGCCAGTGACTTATGGAGGAAGTGGCTCTCTTGGTCACTCCCCCCAAGCAGCCAGGTAGAGAGCAGAGTGGGAGAGTTGGCAGAGAGTGGAGCAGTTTGGGGAACATGGCTCCCCAAGCTGCCAGACATAGAGCAGATAGGGAGAGCTGGTGTCTTGGAGGACTTGGCAGAATGGGAGGCCTTGTGATGAAGACAGAGCAGGAAGGGAAAACTGAAGGTGTCTGGAGCATGAAGAATTTGGGGAATAGTAGTTCTGATGGCAGCCCCAGGACCAGAAATGGAAGCCCAGAGTGCGAGGAGCACTAGGAATGCTGGGAATCATAGTTCTGGTAGCAGACAGAACTCTTAGACACTAAAGCAAAGTGACCCTGGAGCAAGTTACTGTTGCAGTGGGGGATGGAGGGAAAGCAAAAGTGAGAGACATAAGTAAAATCAGAGTGTTTAGGAAAAATTAAAGGGAAGATATCTTAAAACTTCCAGGAAATCTTCACCAATGAAACAAAGGAAAAAAAAGTGTCTATTATTCTATGAACAAGAAACCAAACTGGATTGGGGTCTCAGACAATTCGCTCATATGATTGACAAAAACTCCAGGATTAGAGAGGGCTTCCTTGAGGGCTCCCAGATTGGAGAGGGTGCAGGTCAGGCTGAGGGACTCACCCCCATGCACAAATCTTCATGCACCAGGCCCCTAGTTTTATTTATAAAAACATATGCCTGTTCAGCAGGTTATAGTTTACCACCCTAAATAATATCATTATCCTATGTTATAAAAGAGTAATATGCAAATTGACTGTCACTCCAACACATAAGATGGCTGCCTCTATGTTGTCAAAGATCCTGCCCCCATGTGGACACAAGATGGCCATGACAAGATGGCCAGCAAGGGAGAGCAGTTGGGAGGGACCAGGCCTGCAAGGGAGGGCAGTTGGCAACAATCAAGCCTGCAGGGGAGGCCAATTCGGGATGACCAGGCAGGCAAAGGAGGGAAGTTGGGGGTGACCAGGTCTGCAGGGGAGGGCAGTTAGGGGCAATCAGGCTGGCAGGGGAGCAGTTAGGCATTAAACAGGCTGGCAGGGGAGTGGTTAGCGGGTGATCAGGCTGGCAGGCAGAAGCAGTTAGAGGCAATCAGGAAGGCAGACAGGCAAGCAATTGGGAGTCCAGGAATGTGAAAGCGATGTCCAACTGCCCATTTAGGCCCGATCCACCAGGATTGGGCCTAAACAGGCAGTCAGATATCCCTCAAGGGATCCCAGATTGGAAAGTGTGCAGGCTGGGCTGAGGGACACCCTCCTCCCCCCCCAGCCATGAACAAATTTCATGCACCGGGCCCCTATTTTCATATAAGTTGTTAAATAAACAAAATAAGTTATAATTAAAGCATGCTAAGATTACTTTTATAGTTAAGGGAAGGATACAAATACTGGGTAATTGTAGACTTGTTTAGAATATCTCTGGAGGGATAAGTGCCTTGAACTTTTATTAGCTACTACCACAGTGGGGCTCAGTTAAGAGCAAGGCCCTTTGGAAATAGAACACAAGATAGAAATCTGTCAGAGACACTATAGGAAAAAAATGGGGATGGGGAAGACAATTGATCTATGTAATCTTTTTGCCTAAGGCTGCCTCAGGGGTTTTACTGCAGTAGTGATTAGCATAAACTGTTTTCTACTAATGAACTGCCATTTATCTTTTAGATTCAGCTTAGATTTTTCTTACCCTCAAGTCTGATAAAGTGTTCTTCCTATATGCCTGCCATAGCCTCTTAATACTTATACCTAATGTAGCACTTAACACACTTGGTCATATTTGCCAGTCTATTAGTACTTGTTCTTCATAGAAAATGAGTTCTGTGAGGGGCGATATCATGATTGTCTCATTAATATTATATCTCTCATGCAAAGATAGTGTCTGCCATATGGTTGATTCTGCACAAATGTTTGTTAAAGTAACAAATGAATGAATCATTACTTTTGTTGAATTAATGACACATTAGCATATGCCAAAATATATAACCTTAATTTCTGGCATTACAGTATCCTCTTGATCTTTTGAATTTATTTAACCAACAAATAATAAATTGACATTCACTATAGGCCAGGCACCATTCCAAATGCTGAGGATACAGTGAACAAAATGGACAAAGTCCTTGCCTCATATTTCTCATATTTAATAGAGGTAGGAGGTAATAAATATTGAGAAAGTGAAAAGTTTTGTTATCAATAAAGGAATTGCTCTTTGATGGTCAGGACTTTAGAGCTTCAAAGTTAACATCAACCATCTTTAAGATTGTGGAGATGGCATGTTACATTCAGTCTTGTCATGTTACAGTATTCAATAAATACCTCACGTCATTTTATTGTTTAGTCATTAAATGCAAAATGTTCTATAATAACCAAGTAATTTATACTTCTTCTTAAATAGTATAGTGGGGGGGGGGAGCATTGCAATGGTCATTGGAAGGATTACGGTCTAAATTCAGGTTAGTCATTCATTTACTATGTGACCTTAAGCAAATTATTTCCCCTCCTGGGTTCAATCAGTGTTTCTAAAACTTTAGCCATTTTCATATGACCTCCATGAGTTTTATCATATTTGTATATCAACCACCTCTGTGATTCATCTAGTAATTTCCTTTAAGTAAAAACATGACCCTTTTGTGTAAGCTTTGTCTTTATTCTATGTAATAAAAGAGAAACATGTAAATTGAACGTACCTCCACTATGCTCACCAGCCAATCAGAAGTGAGTATACAAATTAACCCACAGAGCAGGAGAGCCAGTGGAGAGTGGAGCGGCTTGGGGAACTTGGCTCCCCAAGCCACCAGATGGAGAGCAGAGAGGGAGAGAGCTGGTGGCTTGGAGGACTTGGCAGAGCAGGAGGTCCTGGGACAGAGACAGAGCAGGAAGGGAAAAACAAGAGCCTGGGGAGCACCAAGAATTCTTGGAATAGTAGTCCTGGTGGCAGCCTAGGACTGGAAGTGGAAGCCCAGAGAGCAGAGAGCACCAGGAATGCTGGGAATCATAGTTCTGGTGGCAGACAGATCTCCTAAACACTAGAGCAAAGTGAGCCTAGAGCAAGTTACTGTTGGAGGGAAAGCAAAGGTTAGAGACATAAGTAAAATCAGAATGTCTAGGAAAAATTAAAGGGAAGATATCTTAAAATTTCCAGAAAAATCTCCACCAATGAAGAAAAAAAAAGCCTCTATTATTTTGTGAGCAAGAAACCAAACTGTGTTGGGGTCTCAGACAATTCACTCATATGATTGCAAAGACAGACAGAAATTCCTGGATTGGAGAGGGCTCCCCTGAGGGGTCCCAGATTCGAGAGGGTGCAGGTCAGGCTGAGGGACTGACCCCCTGTGCACGAATCTTTGTGCACTGGGCCCCTAGTTAGAAAATAATATGAAATCATGACTGTGATATACTAGTTATAGTATTTCCTAATTAAACTTATTAAATTCATAACTATTTAAAGGTTTTAAGTAACATGCAAAAATATTCCACATACCATAGGTAGTATTTCTATTTCATTTAAAAACCTTGTATTTTCAAGTCTTCTTTGAGATCTAAATATCGCTCTTTTATTAAGTTCTTCTGTATGATCATTTTATCTCAAAAAGATCCCAATATTTTCTTCTTTCAAGATACACAACACCCACATTTTAATAACAAATATTTGAGAATGCTTTGATATTTGAAAATAATTAAAACCTGTGATTTGCTTGAATATTTTTATCTCTTTCTCTTTCTCTCTCTCCTTAGAATATTTGCAATGGGATATATATATTATCCTTGACTATTTGCCAAGATAAATTTTCTGGTTCCTTCTCAGAGACGTTTGTCAAGTTTACATTTTGCATGCTGTATCTTTTTCTATCCTTTTATTTTCAGCTTATCTTTGTTTATAAATTTAAAGTATTCATCTTGTAGATAACATCTAGATCTAATTTTTTAAACCCAGTATGGAAAATCTTTGTCTTTCTGCCTTTTATGTGAAGAACTGCTTAATTACATTCAAATTAATTATTGATATGCTTGGTTTTAAGTCTACTATTATTTGTGTGTGTGTGTGTGTGTGTGTGTGTGTGTGCTAGCGCATGTGCACTGGTTGCTCCAGAGATTACAATATACTACAATATACAATTTTAACTTACCAAATATATTTTGAAGTGAAAGCTTTGTAGGTAGAATGTCATTTAACAAGCTATAGAGCATAACAAAATTTCCACATGACATCTATAACTTTCAAAAACTCAAAACTCCAGGACTACCTTTTACCCATGGGCCAAGCTATATGGTTTATAGACAAGTTGTTTATTCCACTTAAATTTGTAAACAAAAATAGGCAGTAAAGATAACTCTAGAAGGGTTGCATGAAGAAAACTATCAAGCAGGATAATTTCAATTATGTTGCAGTAACAAACACCCAAATCTTAGTAGCTTGAAACAACTAAGGTTAATTGTTGCTCATGCTCTTTGTTCATCAAGGATAAGCTCAGAATCTACTCCATGTTATCTTTTCTTAGGACCTAGGACCTCTTCAGCCATTCTTTGGAGCATTGTTTGTTTTCATGGCAGAAAGAAAGAGAGCTGTAACTGATACATTAAGTCCTCAGCCAAAAACAACACATGCCACTGCTGCTTGCAACTTATTGGTGATAACTGAAAACACAGCCCTACCGAATCATAAGGGTCCAGAAAGTACAATTCTATCATAATTCCAGAAAAAGAATAGAATTTAATATTTGGAAAACATCATTAATTATTACCACAGGAGTTTTTTTGTTTTGTTTTTGTGGGTTTTTCTTTTGCTGCTTCCAGAGTCTTAGCTCCTGAAGGCTTAATGTTGCTTGGACCTTCTGCTTTCAATGGGTTTAACCTTAAAGTAAATACTCATAAGAAAAAGAAAAAGAAATAAAATAATGATGGCTGGTTTGGGGAATGCTATCAGTTGTTGGGAATAACATGGGTAGGTACTGAGAGTTGGTAATAATCCTTCCATTGGACTTGGAAATGCTTGAATTAGAATAGGTTTCTGTCCACAAAACTGTTTGACTGTGAGGGGTACACCAGAAGTATTTTCTATTGGTTTAATAATAGGACAGGTCAGTTTCACTCAAAGATAAGAAACTTGTAGGCAAATATTTGAAATAAAGTCAAGGAGATTGAGAGAAAGAGAAAGGCAGTGGTAACAAAACTACCCATGTAGTTGTAGGCTGCTTAGGATCTTGATTCTTCCTAAGGGAGACCGCAAAGTCAGGATTTTAAGATTAAAATGTATGCACCTCCCAAGAAAGAAGGAGTGAAGAAGAAAGGCTGGTAAAAATACAGGTACTCTTCTCAGTGTTTAAAACAACTTTATGAAATAGTGGTTCAGAAATTCAGTATTGCCCTAGCTGGTTTGGCTCAGTGGATAGAGCGTCAACCTGTGGACTGAAGGGTTCCAGGTTCAGTTCCAGCCAAGGGCACAAGCCCGGAATTGCCAGCTCGGTCCCCAGTGGGGTGTGTGCAGAAGGCAGCCAATCAAGAATTATCTGTCATCATTGATGTTTCTATCTATCTCCCCCCTCCCTTCCTCTCTGAAATAATAAAAAAAAATTAAATTTAAATAAAAGAAATTCAGTATTACAGAAAGCATCCCCACAGTTCCTTGGAGCAAAGAAATGATAAAACTAGGTATTAAACAAAATTAGAAACAAAGGCATTTCTTTTATCCTTGTCACATGATCTCCATTTTTCTTGTATTCATTTAAAAATGGCATTTAATATTGGCAGATATTAAAATATAAGGGCTAATGATTAATATTTGCCACTTTAATACAACTGCTAGTAAAATTTTATAGATTCTATTGTTAGAATAGCTATGCTGCCATTATCAGATGAGAAGGCAAATCAATGGAATTTTCCAGAAAGATTGAAATATATGAGCTATGTCCTACAAATCAGGTTAAAATGGTCCTATAAGGTTAGTCATCAACTTTTCTATATTAGAATATATTGTTTACTCACCAGTGCAATCTGGAAGACTAGATCAGAGCCATGTCCTTTCAATAGAGCCAATAAAATTAAGAAAGGACTTTGTTGCTAGAATTACTCAATGTTCATAGCCTAGGTACATTGTTAATCAAAGTGCAGTCTGAGGGTCAATGCTAGTCCAAAGATCAGTACCCTTTACTAATCAACCTAGACATTTGAAATTAACCTGAAGTTGCACCAGAATGTGAATCAATACACTACCTTCATCATCAAAAAGGTTTTCCTGCAAACATATATGTAAATATATGTTTATATTTATATATAATATGTATATGCATTATGATTATGTTACATATAACCATACACACACACACACACACACAGTAGGTCCTTGGGTTATGTTGGAGATCTGTTCCAATGGTGCAACATAAAAAGATTTTTGCTATGAGTTGGAACCCAACTACATAAGCATCTAAATCTCACTCACAAGGAGCACATACAAGCAGTAATGAAGTGAAACAGTAAAAACAATTAAAAGAAAGGTAATAATTGCTGACCTTTACTTGTGGTAAATAAATAATAAAAAACATTAAGCACATATGTACATATGTTGAAATGATGGAAAAAAATTTTAATAAATGAACTAGAGGCCTGGTGGATGAAATTCATGCACAGGGGGATGTCCCTCAGCCCAACCTGCACCCTCTCCAATCTGGGACCCCTCAAGCAGGTGAGTGGTTGGGAGCCAGCAGTCTTGGATTGTGAGAGGGATGTCCAACTCACAATCCAGGACTGCTGGCTCCAACCACTCACCTGCCTGCTTGCCTGATTGCCCCTAACTGCTTCTGCTTGCCAGCTTGATCAACCCCTAACCACTTCCCTGCCAGCCTGATTGACACATAACTATTCCGCTGCTGGACCAATTGCCCCTAACTTCCCTTCACTTCTGGTCTGGTCACCCCTAACTGCCCTCCTTTGATAACCTGGTCACCCTAAATGTCCTCCTATGCAGGCCTGGTTGCCCCCAACTGCCCTTCTCAGCAGGCCAGCACCCCGCCCCAAACTACCCTACCCTATAGGCCTGGTCCGCCCCAACTGCCCTCACCTGCAGGCCTGGTTAAACCCAACTTCCCTCCCCTGCAAACCTGGGTCTCCCCCAACTATCTTCCCCTGCTGGCCTGGTTGCCCCCAACTGCCCTTTGCTGCAGGCCTGATCACCTCCAACAGCCCTCCCTTGCAGGCCTGGTCCCTCCCAACTGCCATCCCCTGCTGGCCTGATCACCCACCCCTGCCGGCCATCTTGTGGCAGCCATCTTATGTCCACATGGGGGCGGCCATCTGTGTTTTGCAGTGATGGTTAATTTGCATATTATTCTTTTATTAGATAAGAAGGGAAATGGTGATGTAACCATGAAATGACATACACCAAGTCTGATGTAACCCAAGGACTGCCACCCCATTTTATAAGGGTAAAAGTGGTTTTACAGTTTCTCATATGAAAAAAGACATGCAGCTTATGATTCTTTTTAAAAAATATATATTTTATTGATTTTTTACAGAGAGGAAAGGAGAGGGATAGAAAGCTAGAAATATCAATGAGGGAGAAACATCAACCAGCTACCTCCTGCACAGCCCCCACCAGGGATGTGCCCGCAATCAATGTACATGCCCTTGGCCAGAATCAAACCTGGGACCTTTCAGTCCACAGACTGATGCTCTATCCACTGAGCCAAAGTGGTTTTGGCAACTTACAATTCTCAATAACTTTATTAACTTTGTGTTTTGCATACTCAACTGTAGATCTACTTTTTCCCACTGTTGTATATGGTACGTGTTTAGTGATATGATTGATTAATATATGATGCAAACTCCATATTTCATTGCAGACCAGTAATAAAACTCATAGCAGTGATCTAGGTTTCTCAGTTACTTTGTGACATTGGCATATCCACAAATGTGAAGATCCCTGTGGCAATAAAAATGTATTATTTCAGTCCTGTCCATTCAGTTCAGTCCTGGCTCAGTTGGTTGGGCATCATTCAGTGCACCGAAAGGTTACCAGTTTGATTCTAGGTTGGAAGTGACCAGGCTAGGAGTAGAGGACAGTTAGGAGTGACCAGGCTTGCAAGGAAGGGTAGTTGGGTTGAGTAAGCCAGCAGGGGAGGGCAGTTGGGGCCAATCATGCCAGCAGGGAAACAGTTAGGCATCAATCAGGCTGGTAGGGGAGTGGGTAGGGGGTGATCAGGCTGGCAGGCAGAAGTGCTTATGGGCAATCAGGCAAGCAGGGAGGCAAGCAGTTGGGAGCCAGCAGTCCTGGATAGTGAGAGGGATGTCCAACTGCTGTTTTAGGTCCGATACCAGTCAGACATCCTCTGAGAGGTCTCAGATTGGAGAGGGTGCAGGCTGGGCTGAGGGTCACAACTTCCACCCTGTGCAGGAATTTCATACACCAGGCCTCTAGTTTGAAATAAAATATATTTTTTTTATTTTAAAGCATTTGAAATAAAAAAGGACAAATAATCTTTTATCACCATGAAAATAATGCATTATTGCAGACCATATTAAGATATTAACACAGCATAATTAGTTTGAGAACAGTGTAGAAGCAGTCTTCCCTTTCTTGACATTCAGGTATGGCTTGAGAGACCAGAGGTAGCCATAAAGATTTCACATTTTACATTTTCATAAAGAAGTTCTCTCATACTCTGATGCATTTTTTAACTGTTCTGTCTACTTGCTTTTGACTGCTTCCTTCTCAGCTGCTCCAAAATATCCCATCTTAAATGTCTTTTCAAAAAACTATCTCCACTAAACCAATTATATTAATAGTATAAGAAAATATTTTCAAATATTTTTGGCACCTTATTATGTGTCAGGTACTTTCCCAAGTGCTTTACATTATTTTAGTCATTTAATCCTAAAAATAATCCCTCTAAAGAAGCAACATTATTATCCTTATGTTATAATGAAAAAATGAGAATCAGCATTTAAATGATTTGTCCTAAATCACACATCAGCAAGGTGCTAGAATAAAAAGCCCAACTCATTTATGTACTTTAGCATTTGAACCTATATTCCCAATAATCACAGTGTATTTTCTTTCTAAGATTAATAGAAACAATTTTTATTTAGTGATGACACTTCAGGACCAAGAATCAAAAGACTTGGATTTTAATTCCAGTCCTGCCACTGACTAGCCATATAACTCCAGGCAAATCCTTTTTCCCATTTGCACTTCAATTTCCTAACCTAGAGAAATGAACAAGGTGGATTATATGTTTTCTCTGATCCTTTTCAATTTTAAGGTTCTATAAGTCTGTAAATATAGATTTCTTACTAAAAGAGAACTTATGATGCATCTTTTATAGAGAATTTCTTGTTCAAATAAAATTCTGTTTCTGATTCAGCAAAGCAGTATTGCTCTGGGCTACCAAAGGATGTAGAAATAGCCCTACAATATAAAACTGGGTGTTAGCATGAGAGTCATTAAAATAGGATCCCATCCTTTGGCTTTCTGCTAAGGATGTAACAATTAATAAGCATGGCATTTTATATTTTGAATTTTCCTTTATGCTACCCTTTAGGGATAAGGCTAATCTACCTTGTGGCTTGACTTGGCTTCATAAGGAATACATTTTTCTCCCTGTCTAAAGTCTTGTCAGTCTGGAAATATTTAAATATTTAAGTATTTTGTTTCTAATCTACAGCAAATTTTGCCATGTTTTATAGCTGAACAGTTCACCATTTCTGGTACTAAGCAATAATGAACAAAGAATACAATGTTAACATTGTTTCTCCTGCTCAGAGATATGCCTACAGATTTATATCCATTTGTACCACAAATAATCAATTTGAAAAGAAAAAAAACATTTCTGGTCTTCAATTTGAAAAAAAATCAATATAAATAAGCAGCTATAATTCCTCAACTATGTATTTAAGGGCACGATGATGACTGTGCTTCTGTCTGCTGAAGAGTGAATGTCAGGAGAACAGTTTTAAAAAATATCAGAGTTTTTAAATGTCAGTTTACCACCTTTAATTGTCATTTTGCTTTGCCTCTGAAGCAATGATAAACTTTGGCCTGTGGTGGTAATCTTCAGCATTATCTCCCTGGGTGTCAAGTATTAGATCAGTGTTATTGATAGCCATAAGGAATACAGAGTTGTTTTTGTTCTTTTGGATTTTTTTTAGCTGATAATTAGTTTAGTTGAGCAGTGTTGGGGTTTTTACATACATGATTAAAGGTCATGAGGCTGCAGTCAGCAAATCCAGCAGGAAAGCTGTGCCAGGATCCTGATGGAAAACTAAAAGGCATAATTCTCACAGTATGACATTTTAGTAATTATGAATGTCATATGTGTTAAGAGAAATGATGTGTCAACACTCAAGCTATTCAGATCCCACAACCATAAATGTGAATGATCACCATTACAGGATGTGCTCAAATGATATTTCCCACCATAGATTCCCTAATCCAGAAGGCTGGTAGACATCATCTCAAAAATTAGTAGTCATTTAGATCAATACTTTTATTGGGGAGATGGAGAAATCTTCCCCTCCAAACTTTTCTAGTTCTTATGGTTGAATAAATAACAAAAGAATAAAATTGACACATGACTAGTTTTACAGGAGAAAAACCAATTTGATGTGTGTGCACAGAAGATTCACAATTTGATGCTCAGATCATAAAATTATTCTCAAAGAAATTATTGAACCAGGCACTTTTTGTACCTTTTAGACAAAGAAACAATAAATATGTGAAGAATTGACAGGACTGAAATGTTAGTGCTCATTAGAAATGAAACTAAACAAGGTTTGGGTATTAAGTAGTGAGGAATCTAAACAAAGTTTAGGCTCGGGTAGCAAATTAACAAAGTGCTTATAGAAGCTCTTTGGCTCTGGATCTCTTAGCTCTAGTGCTAAGGGTATCTCTCGGCTCATGTGGAGCAGGGAGGGTACTTTTCACAGGGCGGGGGATTTATTTTCTGCATTCAAGGAGATGAGGGAAGGTCAAGGTGCCTTCTGGCACTGGCTGCTTATCAAGTAAACTTAATTTATAGTAATCAATATGCCATTGTGGTATATTTTGGGGTGTCATATCTTGGGCCCCAGCACTTTCAAACTTCTTCTAAGGCAACCAGTGCCAAGTAGTTTTAATTAGTCTAACTATTAATAGAAGATGATCAATGGTCCCTTTCTTATCTGTACAGTGCAATAGAAAAATCTGAATTATAGTTCTTGTTTGCTAGTATCTATATGACTTTGAGGAAATCTCTTATACTATTTTGGCCTCAGTTTCTGCTTCTATAAAATTAGGTATTAGACCAGATGACTCAACATCTTGTAATTGAAAAAAGTTATAATTTTAAGGTATTAGGATATAAAGATTAAGTTGTCTTAATGGCTTATCTTGGTTTTCCCTCCAAGCCTTGTTATATGGTTTTCACAAAACATTTATTGACTAAAATAGAGCCAAGATTAATAGAATTCTATTTCCATGATGTTTGATCTAAGTGAATGTTGTAATGTATACATTAAGTTTAATGAAATAATATTACATAGCTATAATTACCTAAATTATTAACAGATATCACTTATTAGTCACCTAAATGTTCAGGGCATTTTAGTCACATTTTACTTACATTAAGTAATTTAATTTTCATGACAATCTGCTGTGGTAAATGAAGGCACCCATGAAATAGCATATTTTTCCCTACCTCAGTTATGATCTAATTGAGAAGATCACAGAAATAAGCATTTGGAGAGCAAACTTTACATTTACTGATCAAACAATTAGAAATAAATTAGAGAATATGATTTATATCTGTAGACAAACAGGCTTCAAAATACTGAACAACAAAATAGCACAGACTCAATACACAAAACTGGGTGCAACTAGTCCTAGGCATACCTAGATCACTGCAGGCTTTTCCTACTATTGGGGCATAGAGGAACAGAGCAGATTGTGTGCTCCTTGCAATCAGCCTGTCTCTCAAGAGAAAGAAAAATAAGATAAATTAGGTTATAAATACTCTACTCCTCTTCCTCATACAACACTTAGAAAAATCACTGTACTTCCAAGAAAAATAATAGTGGTGGGGTCAAGAATGGTAATGGACCTTCATCCCAGCATAAAATGACCTTGAAAGTTGGGGAAAGGCAAATAACCATTAAAGAAACTGAGGTTCAGAGAAACTAAGCATTTTTGAAGGCCATATTTTTGGTAAGAGAAGTTAGAATTTAATCCCAGTTCTGTCTGACACAAAAACCCATTCTCATGCCCCATTTCTTTCTCCACATTGTTACCCTATAACACCAACCTTAGCAATATTTTATTACTAGATGAATATACTCAACAATTATTTATTCCATTGAAAAATCCCCTGATAAGTAAGGGTCTTAAATCATGGCTCCATCTCCATTACTATCACCACATTCAAACTATCAGAGTGTTAAGAGGATGGAATTATTATCCAAGAAATATTGCCTTGATTCTCAAGATGACTGTTAAGTTGTACCCTTCCCTATTTCAGAAACCTAGGAATTTTTAGTTTATGATTCCTTTTATTTGTAGATTACAAAAATGACAGGAATATGAAATACTCTGTGATCTCCTGCCATGTTGATGTCACTGTTTCCTGTATTAGATCATACAAATAATGAAACAGATTAATTCTAATAAAATATTTTTTAAGGAAAGACAATGTCTGATAATGTTTCCAAGTTTACAGATTCTAGTTATATACCATGATACTTCAAATAACATTTTTTTTCAAAGGCTAAATTTTATTGTAAAAATAAAATCACCCTGGGATCAGAAGGACTGGAATAAATTCCAGTCTCTTCAGTAAGGAGATAGAGATGAAAATAACTTAAGAGGAAGGAGGAAGCTCTCTCTGCAAAGAGGACCTGAACCCAACACAACAAAGTACTATGTACCTAGGCCCAGAGTGAGAAGAAGAGCAATTGTGTGTCTGTGTGTCAGGAGGAATTGGTATGTTATCTCCTGAGTGGATCATTAAGTTCCAAGAGCTACCACCACAGCAATGTAGAGCTAAAATGCTGTGTCTTAGGTCTTTTAAATATTGTGACCTCTAGTAACAAGGTTTTTGACAACAAAATCTATCAATAAAATGCATTGTATTCATTACTAGATATCTAGCTACTTTGAGTAGACACTTGGCCTTTGGAGACACTATTTCTTTCAAATTTGCATTACCTGAAATAGACAAAAAAGGTTCCAAATCATCTAGGGAAAGTCATGGTGCATACATTCTATCTTTTCTGATAAGTGGTATGAAAATATTAATATTTGAACATGCTGAAATTGAAATTGCCTAAAAGTAGATTTGTTTTTAAATCTAAAATACATACACAGGGAGATTCTAGAAGACACCATAATGAAAATGCTCATTAAATGCATCACTAAACCATGTAAAATGCAGTAGATCATCACAAATTCATGTGTTGCATTTTATTCTCTGCTACAGAAAGCATCTCCTCAATACTAACAGAGCTGGGAAGCTGTGGAAGTTATCATTACTCTTAATAAGGTTACTTATTTCTTTTCATCTTAATGGTGACAAAAACTAATATGAGAAGGACAGGGGAGGAAGGACATCATTACCAAGTACCCATACACTATTTGCAAGAAAAACATTATATTATTTGTGTAAATTAGGAGTAATAGATGAAAAGACATCAAATGATAAGTAGATGATTCTCCAGCTAAACTATTTAAATTTAAATATAAATCCCAGCCTGTTAAAGTTGACTATAAGGAAATATTACTCACCCATATTAAAAGGCTTTTCAAGATTAAAATTAATGCAAGCAATTTAGGAATAGAATATTTCCACACTAACCTCTGAGAACCTACATGATCATCATGTGAAAGAATAATAAAAATGTATTTTTGTCTTTCTTCTTTGTTTGTATATTGTCAAAAAAAGAAGCATAATAAAAATTGTGAGCCAGAACTAAATCTCTGATATTCTTTTCTGGTTATCACAGTTTTGCATTTTGCACTTAATATGTATTGGATAATTGTGCGAATGAATGAATTGTCCTTTGTTAGGTATGCTTGAAATAGCAGTGAATAAGAGAGATATGTTCTCTAATGACCTCATGGATATATATATATATATATATATATATATATATATATATATAAAGTTTTCAAAGGAAAAAAGAGGCACTAGCATCTCATTTATTGAATAAATATTTATTGAAAACCTACTATGTGCCAAATGCTCTGATACGCCTTGGAGGTATAAAAAACACACACACATGAAGCAAACACAGTCTCTAAATCATAAGGAACTTAAAGCAACCAGGAAAATCAGACCTTAAATAATTAAACATTTCAAATATATAGTTTTACTAGAGGCATATTCATGCATGAAATTCATGCATGAGGGGATGTCCCTCAGCCCAGCCTGCACCCTCTTGAATCTGGGATAAAACCTCTCAAAATCCAGGACTGCTGGCTCCAAACTGCTGCCTGCCTGCCTTCCTGATTGCCCCTAACTGCTTCTGCCTGCCAGTCAGACCATCCCCTAACCACTCTCCTGCCAGCTTGATTGATGTCTAACTGCTCCCCTGCCAGCCTGTTTGCCCTAACTTCCTGCCTCTGCTAGTCTGGTCACCACTAACTGCCCTCCCCTTCAGGCTTGATTGCCCCCAACTGCCCTCCTTTGCAGGCCTGGTCCCTCCCAACTGCCCTCTCCTGCTGGTTATCCTGTGGTGGCCCTCTTGTGTCCACATGGGGGCAGGATCTGTGACCACATGGGGGCAGCCATCTAGTGTGCTGGAGTGATGGTCAATCTGCATATTACTCTTTTATTAGATACGATAGAGGCCTGGTACATGGGTGGGGGCCAACTGGTTTACCCTGAAGGGTGTCCAGGATCAGGGTGGGGGTTCCTTTAGGGAGTAGAGTGAGCTGGGCAAGGGAACTGTGGTGGTTTGCAGTCTGGTCACACCCCCTGGCGACCCAAACAGAGACCCTGGTATCTGGGATTTATTTTTCTTCTATAATTGAAACTTTGTAGCCTTAAGCAGAGGCCTAGGCCTTCCAGGGTGTGCAGAAAACTTGGCTTCCTCCATCACTGGGGAAACCCAAGCCTCTCTCCTACTCTCTGTGGCCAAAGCCATCTTGGTTGGGTTAATTTGCATACTTGCTCCTGATTGGCTTATGAATGTGGCTTCTGAGTGTAGCAGAGTGATGGTTAATTTGAATATTACTCTTTTATTAGATAGGATATTAGTCAGCTCAGGATGTCATAACAAAAGACCACAGGTTTGGGTGGCTTAAACAACCAAAATTTTTATTTATTTATTTATTTATTTATTTATTTATTTATTTATTGCCATTCTGGAGAGTAGAAATCAAAGATCAAGATGCCTTCCAGGTTGGTTTTTGGTGACAAATCTCTCCTTCGCTTGTAGACAACTGCCTTCTTGCTATATCATCATATGGCCTTTCCTCTGTGTATTTCAAGAGAGATGGAGATACAGTGATAGAGATTGAGACAAAGACTGAAACCGAAAGGGAGAGGAAGAAAGAGATAGACATATAGAGCAAATTCTGGTATCTCTCCTATATAAGGACACTGTCCTATCAGATTAGGATATCATCCTTATGACCCCATTTAACCTTGACTATATTCTTAAAGGCTTTATCGCTAAACACAGTTACAATACTGGTTAGAGCTTCAACATAGGAATTTTAGAAAGGACCCAATCCAGTGGAAAATAAATTTTAATACATGCTATAAAATAAATAAACTGTTGAACACAATAGATCCATAGACATAAAAGCATGGGAAAGACTGTCAAATCTCAGAGGGAAGGTGGAGGTGGGTGGGTGGGAAGAGGGGGTCAACCAAAGAACTTGTATGCACATATGCATAACGTATGGACACAGATAATAGGGTTGTGTAGGCCTGGGGCTAGGTGCAGGGTGTGCTATAAGGGGTCAGTGGGAGAAAAAAAAGGGGCTATATGTAATACTTTAAACAGTAAAGATTTTTTAAAAATAGAGGTGCACATTATACATTACACTATCAGAGCATAACTATGAAGGTGATACCTTAGTCTAGGGCAGGTGTCGGCAACCTGTGGCTCCGGAGCCGCATGCGGCTCTTTTTAAGTGAAAAAATCCTTTTTCTGCACGATCCGGTCTATAGCATTAAGGTAAGCAACAATATATGCAGTGTTATATTTGTTTTAAATGTCGCAATGGTTTTGCGGCTCCCAGGTATTTTTTTTTCCTTCGAAAACAGGTCCAAGTGGCTCTTTATGTCTTAAAGGTTGCCGTCCCCTGGTCTAGGGGGTCAATAAAAAACCTTCCCTGAAGAAGTCATTGAAACTGACCTTGAAGTATGAGTAATAGTTAGCTTTACTAAGAATGGGAGAATAAAGAAGCAGCAACAATTTGTCCCAAGATTTAAAAATGCAGCATATTCAAAACAATAAAATAACTTTAAAGTAGCTGGAGCAGAGAGGAAAGAGAAGAATGATACAAAACTGAAGAGGTAGAGGACAGATCACCTTATGATCCTCATGAAAGGGTTTCACCTTCATCCCAAGGGTAATAGGAAGCCATTGTGTGGTTTTATTATGAATTGTGATTACTTTTTATAAAAAGGAATCTGACTGCAATGTGTGTGTGTGACTATGTGTTTGTGTGTCAATGCCTATATACTATTATTTTACACATTGTCTTAGAGGACCATGGTACATGGCTACACACTATCAAGAATGTCCACTTTCAACATTCAACAATGTTTCTATTACGCTGCTATATGAGATGAGTACCTTTGTTCCCCCATTTCAGGGGGGAAAATATGGAAATAAAAAGATAGGGAGATGGTGCACTTGGCTTAATACCCTGTTTCCCCCACTCTTCCTCCTTAAATGATAATAGTATTTAACATTTAAGATGAATATTATTTATTGATCACATATATCAGACTGTTGTATTTTATATGTCATCTTATTTAATGCTCAAAGCAATCCTATGATATAATTACTATTATTTTTACTATTTTACATGTTATAAAACTATGGATTTGAAAGGGGTTTCATAATTTGCCACAGATATAAAACCTGGGAAATGATAGAGTTGTGATTTGATCATTTGATGCTATAGCCCATGTTCTTTGCAAGTAACTGTTTTGCCTCCCCAGTGATGTATGTCCAGATTCAGTCTTTGAATCAGTGCACAGTGAGAAGATACAACTAAGATAATTATTTTCTTCCTTTCTGCTTATATCACTACATTCACTTTTATTGCCTCTACCTTGAAAAGCTTCAACAGATTATAGAAATGCCTGATTATTATCAACCTGAGAAATGATGTTTCCTTTATTTCATCATCCTGTGGAAATAATGCAAAAGCCCAAATGTAAAAGATCACTAAACTTTACCTCACCAAAAGGAATGGCATCTGATCACACACTTCAATATCAAAATGGTAAAAATAAAATAATAGGAAATTGGAGAATGGCTTTCCAATGTTTATTTCTAAGTTACAGTGCAGGTTGAATCTTTAAATTTCCTTAATGGCCTTAATGCTAGTCTGGCAAATAGTTAATACTTTGGATTTGACTTAAGAATGTGTTTATATAGCTCATTAAGCTCATATTTACTGGAGCACAAGCAACCTACAATAATAACAAGCATCAAAAGTCTATTTTACTGCCCATATTATGAGCAGATGGAGCATAGACATTTAAAAATGCCAAACATTTTGATTAAGGATCTGATTACAGTCAGACCAGGATGAAGAATAATGGCACTAGACAAAGGTTCTCTGAATTTGAAAATACTATTGGACTTTTACTTGACTTCTTTGAAATCAGATATTAGAGTTTATAAAATTAGGAGTTTGAAAAACAAAACAAACCTAGACCTCACTTAAATGAAGACAAATAGGAAAAGGTTTGTTTTCAGTAGATCAAGATTCCCCCAATGTTGCCGAAAGTTCCCAGGTTTCATTCCAGTTAAGGGCTTGTATCTTGGTTGAGGGCACATCCCCAGTAGGGAGTGTGCAAGAGGCAGTTGATTGATGATTCTCTCTCATCAATGTTTCTAATTCTATCCCTCTCTTTTCCTCTCTGTAAAAAATCAATAAAATATATTTAAAAAAAGATTCCCCCAATGTTGCCAAATCAATAAGCTACTTTTGTACAATGGTGATAGTGGGGTATTAAAGTCCCCTCGTATGACTATTGCTGTCAATCTCTCCCTTGATAGTCTCCAGAATTTTTTTTTAATGTATTTGGGTGCTCCTGTATTGGGTGTGTATATGTTTACCAGTGTTATTTCTTTTCCTTGGATTTCTCCCTTCAGTATTATGAAGTGGCCTTCTTTATCACTTATTATGTCCTTCACCTTGAGATCTAATTTTTCAGATATGAGTACTGCTACCCCAGCTCTATTTTCATTTCCATTTTCCTAAAAATCTTTTTCTATATCTTCACCATCAGTCTGTTTGAGGTTTTTTTGTTTTGTTTGGTTTGGTTTGGTTTTTTTGTTTGTTTGTTTATTTTTATTTTATTTTTTTCTGAGGTGGGTTTTCTGTAGACAGCAGATATATGGATCATATTTTCTTATCCACTCAGCTACCCTATGTCTTTAAATTGGGGCATTTAATCCATTTACATTTAAAGTTATTATTGGTAGGTACTTGTTTGTAACCATTTTTATTCTTTACACCTGTGTTCCTGTTTTTGCTTCCTATTTCTTCTTTTTTATAGTAGACCCTTTAGCATTTCTTGCATTGCTGGTTTGGTGGTAATAAACTCCCTTAGTCCTTTTCTGTCTATGAAGCTCCTGATTTCACCTCAATTTTGATTTATAACCTTGCTGGGTACAGTATTTTTGGATTCAAACCCTTGCTTTGCATGTCTTTGTATACTTCATTCCATTCACTTCTGGCCTGATATGTTTCTGTTGAGAATTCAGTCACTAGTCTGATGGGGGTTCCTTTGAGGGTAACTTTCAGTCTCTCTCTATGTCCCCTTTTAATATTCTTACTTTGTCTTTGATGTTTGGCAATTTAATTATAATATGCCTTGGCATCAGTTTTTTGGTGTTCTTTCTGTTTGGGACTCTGTGAGCTTCTTGGACTTGCATGTGTTTTTTCTTCTTTATGGCAGGGAATTTTTCTGTCATTATTTCTATAAACAGGTTTTCTATTCCTTGCTCAGTTTCCTCTCTTTCTGGAACCTTATTATATGGATGTGGTTTTGTTTCTTGTTGTACCCAAGTTCCCTTATGCTCTCCTCCTGTCTTTTAAGTGTTTTTTTTTTTTTTTTCCTAGATGGTACTCTGCTTGGGTATGTTTTTCTACCTTGTCGTCTAACTCACTGATGTGGTTCTCTGCTTCTTCTAGTATACTTTGATGCTTTCTATTGAGTTTTTTATAACAGCGATGCCATTTTTTATTTCTTCTTGTTTCTACATTTTTTCTTGATTCTTACTCATTTTGTTGAATTTGTCTTCCCATCTTTTCAGCGACCTTATGACTATTTCTCTACATTCTTTCTTTGACATATTCTTTGCCTCTATTTCCTTTACTTCCTTTTCTGGTGATGCCTCCTTTTTTTCACATGTGGGCAGTTTCTTTGTCTCACCATGATCTCTCTTTTCTGGGTATTTGGTTATGTACCTCTCTCTCTCTCCTGCATTGATTTAAGGCACAAAATACAACACAACAAGGCACAACATACAAGATACTGAACACTAATATATTAATGATACTAATAATCCCAAGTAAAGGTGACCACAATATAAAAGAGAATTAGATGATGAGGGGAAAAAAGAGAGCAAAAATGACATTGAGAAAATGAAAAAAAAGTAAGGGAGAAAAGAAATAGAGTAAAAAAAGAGGGGGGGGGACTATATGGAGAGAAAACTACAACAGGATAACCACTAATGCCCAAAAATGCAAACAACAAACACCTTGAGATGAACTCAAACTACAAACAACAACTAATAACAAGTGTTGAGAGGAAAAACAGAAGAAAAACAAACAAACAAACAAAATGAGTAACAATCTCACCAATAAGCACAACAATAACCAATCTAATCAACAATCAAGCACCAATCAGAAAGGATATATGCACCCTTATGTTCATAAGGGCACAATTCACCATAGCTAAGAATAGGAAACAGCCTAAGTGCCCATCAGCTGATGAGTGGATTAAAAACAATGATTCATCTACACACTGGAATACTATGCTGCAGTAAAAAAGAAGGAATTCTTATCATTTGCAACAGCATGGATGAAACTAGACAGCATTATGCTAAGTGCAATAAGCCAGTCAGTGAAAGATAAGAATTAAATGATTTCACTCATTTATGGAATATAATGAACAAGATAAACTGATGTAAAAAATAGATCCAGAAATAAAGAAGCATCGATTAGAACATTAAGCTTTAGAGGGAAGATAGGAGAGGGTGGGGATAAGGAGAAAGGTACAACCAAAGGACCTATGTGCATGCATATAAGCCTAACCAGTGGACACAGACACCAGGGAGGTGAGAGGGTATAAGTAGTGGTGTGGGGGATAAGGACACATTTGTAATACATTAATCAATAAAGAAAATTAAAAAAAAGAAACCAGCTATCGAACATCGCCCAAGGGTTCCTGGGTGGCAAGAGAGTACATGCCAGGCTGAGGGCCCCCACCAGTTCACAAATCCGTGAACCGGGCCTCTATTTTAAAAATAAAAGTCAACAATCAAGGAATCTAAAGAAAAAAATAAATTGATAAATAAAAGAGAACCAGAGGCATGTAAACATGGAACAGACTGACAATCATAGAGGGAAGGGAGGAGAAGGATAAAAAGATTAGCCAAAGAATTTATATGCACATAAACATTGCCCATGGATATAGGCAATAGGGTAGTGAAGGCCTGGGGTGGGGCAGGATCCTGGTGGAGGGCAGAAATGTGTGGGAAATACAAGGGCATTTGTTATAATCTCAACAATAAAGATTTTTTTTTAAAAAAAGGCCTGGCTGGGATGGGTCAGAAAGATGACTGCTAATGGGAAGACAGACTGCAAGATAGTACATGAGCGAGAGAAGGAAAGGAGAATGTGTGGTCACACTGAGAGTGTATATTTGTGGGCGCGGTACAGTTATATTCCAAGGGATTCTTGGGGATTGTCGGACTGGGTTCTCTTGACCAGGCAGCCTACACTGCTGCTGAAATCTCTCCCGGAGCAACAAACTCTAACACAGAAACCAAGCCATCTTGAAGGGGAGAGTGGCTGCTATCCAAAGCTTATATACATCCTGGGAATCTACAAAAACAAAATCCAGGGAACAGCTGTGAACCCAGAAAGACTGAATCTCAAGCAGTGCAAATATGCACACTCGGATGAGCGCTGCATCTTCTCACAGAAAGGTCAGATTTTTCCTAGGAAAAGGTGAAGTATGTGATCCAGGCAGGAGAAAGAAATGTGGACAGTAGGAGCTAGAGGTTCTGGGGAAGTCTGCACCCCACAAAATCCGAGGCCATTGGGGTTAATATGATCTGCAAATGTGGAAGGGTATCTGCAGGGCTGCAGGCAGAAGGGAACTCTAAATGGCAACCCATAGCTGGACTGGGCACAAAAAGGAAGCCTGAAATTTTAACAGTGTGCTGGCTGCTTAGTGCGGGGGGGGAGGGGGGTAACAGGGGGGGTGGGGAGGGGCCCGGGGGGGGGGGCGGCAGGGGGGGGAGGCGGGGAAGACATGCACAGAGACATTCATAAAGTTTTGTGCAGTGCCAGAGGATAAAAGTCGAGAGTTCATGCACTTACTCTTGCTCTTTTTTTTTCTCTTTAAATACTTTCTTTTGATTACTAAGCCCAGTACATAGGATTACCCAATTGGGAACACTCAGGGGAAAGTTGTTTTTGTGAAACCTGGGGGTCAAAGCAGGGAGTAAAATCAGAGAACTAGCTCTGGGGCAGTCCATACTTCCAAATCAGTGTTAAGTGCAACAGGGAAAACAAAATCTAAAAACTGGTTAGAGGGGAATTTAGCTTCAGAGGTCAATCCAGAAACACTGCCACAAAGTGGTTGAATCACAAATTGACTCTTGTGTAAACACAAATAAGAGTCTAAGAAACAAAGAAATACTGCCTGCTGGAAAATCAGAACTGTGGTTTACAACACAGTGGAGCACTGGAATGCAGGGAACTTCAATACTGTCCTCGCTACCAGACAGGACACAGGCGTACGACACAGAACAGAAGAAGTTAATGACTTTCACTATTGTATATTTTTAGTTTTTCATCTTTTACTTAAGAAATTAAATTTTTAATCAATTTTCATCACTTGATTTTAACTCTTTAATTATTTTATTTTAATTTTTAATAATCATTATTACCACCACTATTTTATCTGTTGTTTTTTAAAGTGTAATTTTATTTTATTTTTTTATTAGTGTTCTATATTTCATTTTTATTTTTCCTTTAGCATCTATATCTCTATCTCAACTTTACCTTTATGCCAACACTCTCTTCCTCATTTTTCCACTTTTGTTGTCTTATTTCTCTTACACTATTCCTGCTTTGGACTGTAAATTGTTCATAGCAGCACAATTTACAATAGCTAAGGTTTAGTAATAGCCTAAGTGCCCATCAGCAGGTGACTGGATTAAAAACCATGGTTCTTCTACACAATGGAATACTATGCTACAATAAAAAATACTATGATACATAAAAATATCTGGACACATTTATTTATAAATTATTTTGTTTTACCATTTGCAACATGGATGAAATTGGAGAGCATTATGGTAAGTGAAATAAGCCAGTCACAGAAAGATAAATATCACATGATTTCATTCATATGTGAGATATAATGATCAGCATGAACTGATGAACAAAAATAGATCCAAAGACAAGGTATCTCTGAACAGACCATCCAACCTTAGAGAGAAAGCAAGGGAGAGGGGGTTAGAGATCAAAGGACTTTTATACATGCATATGAGCATAACAAATGGACACAGACACTGGGGTGGTGAGGGCTTGCCCTCAGAGGTGGGAATAGCCTGGGTGGTCAATTGGGAAAAAAAGATACTTTAAACAATAAAAAAAAAATTGTATAAAGTCAAGAAGATTAAGGGATTGTTTGTTGCAGCATCTCTTATTACTTACCTTGATTCACAAATATTTGTTCCTATTACTCAAAAAGATATTATTTATAAAGCACCTAACATAGTGCCTGGCATGTAGTATGGGTTTAACATTTGTTGAGGTATTACAAATATAATCTGACCTAAAACAAAGACTGACCAGGAAATAAAAATTAGCTCAAAGTGTGTTTGTTGAGGAGGGGCAATTAAACTGCATCCCCTAGTCTTCTCTCTGCTTCTCAATTTATTATTATTATTATTATTATTATTATTATTATTATTATATTTTTACTATTCTACATAAAAATATCTGGAGACCTTTATTTATAAATTATTTTGTTTTACCCTCATAAATTTAGATTTCCAGTTTTAGTGTTTAAATGGTCATTTTTCCTATCTTATATTTATTTTATTCCCTAAAATGTGAGGAATACTTTGGAAGATAGAGGCTTATCTATTGCCTGAAGTCCAGATGAATTTCAACTAATTGTAGGTCAGATCTGGTACTTTTCCCAGAACCTCTTAAGCATTATCAATCACAGCTTTATCTAACCCTGGTTTTACCTCTAGCCTTTGGGTAGAAATTTATTTTCTTTCTTTTTAAAAAAATATATTTTGTTGATTTTTTTACAGAGAGGAAGAGAGAGGGATAGAGAGTTAGAAACATCAATGAGAGAGAATCATTGATCAGCTGCTTCTTGCACCCCCCTCCCCCAAAATGGGGATGTGCTGCAACCAAGGTACATGCCCTTAACTGGAATCAAACTTGGGACCTTTCAGTCCGCAGGCCAAGGCTCTATCCACTGAGCCAAACCGGTTTCGGCTAGAAATTTATTTTCTAATTACCGTAGATTATTATCATATAGTGGAACACTGACTCCAGTGGGTATATCTTTCTAATCTTTCAGATTGGTTTGATCACAAAAGGCCTTGAAATTTCTCTCAGCAACTAGGAAGAAATATTTAAGTTTTAGAAATTGTTCCTGTAACTGCCATTGTTTGTAGAGTGTTCCCAAAGCTATCTCCCACACAATTCAGTTTTCTTATTTCAGAGATATTTTCCTTCTTTTTACAAGGCAGAAGGAAGAGAAAGAAAGCTACCCCGTCTATACCACTTCATAACTAGAAAAGTTCTTTTCTTTTCATGGAACTTTAAAGCTTCTGTTATTTGTATTGTTACCTGGAATAGATCATGTGCCTACATAAATTTTTTTCCTGTATAGGCAATTCTTTTATGAGTGCCAAACATTGACTTGGCTAAGCCTTAATATTTGTCAAATTGCCCTTTCAAGAATGTTTTTCAAGTTTACCTCTGCTCAGGTTTCTATCAATGACAAAGGGAAGATTTTTCACCACTGAATAAATATTAAAGCAACAATGGGAGACAAAATAAGAACACTTTCAGATTTTATGCTCTGAGTTCTGATTGTTCAATGTACCAGTGGTTCTCCAGGTGTGGTCTCCAGACCAGCAGCATTCAGCTGTATCTGGGAATTTGTAGAAATGTAAATTCTTATGTCTCGCCACATATCTTCTAAATCAGAAATCCTGGGGCTAGTAAGCTGTGGTTTAGCAGTCTCCAGGCGACTTTGAGGCATACTCAAGTTTGGAAATTATTACATTAGAAAGTACTGTGAAGATAAGGCAATGTATATAAAAGTGATGCTGCTGCTGCTGATAAAAATAATAATAGCTTATATGCAGTTACTATGGACTAGGCACCATGCTACCATGCCATGTTTATTAGATCATTTAATCATCAGAGCATATATACATATTATTATTATTATTATTATTATTATCCCACATTACCAATGAAGACATTTAGAGATGATGTAATTTGCCCAAGTTACAATAAGCTAATATGGAAATCTGGGTTCCAAAACTGCATATGCCTTTAAAGTCCATTCTTCTAACCAACCATGAGGTTGGTCTGTGCAACTTCTGAAGATCTGTAATCCTTATTCCAAGTTGACATCTGCCAACATGACTTGGCAGTGCCAAAGCATTTAACCTGGATATAGATTCTCTATAACATAGTTGTTGAGTTTCTCAAAAGTCACATATAAAGCAGTACTTTTAAATTGAGATAATCTTTTGTTAACTCCTTTGTTATATTTTCTATTCTTCAGTTAATAGTGGTTCCTAACACTTGTGCTTTCAATTTTTTCTATTGGCCTTTCTATCAAACATTTAATAATCTATAAATAAAATCAGATGCACTACAGAGTTCAAGAAACTTTCTGTAATCCTTTATTCAAGTGAAGAAGACTTTTAAAATGATGCCTTGTCCAATATATGTTGTTCTTAAAGCTGGGCTTGACATTACAACATTTGTTGACTAATTATAAAAAATTGAAAACAATATTCTGGAACAGATTAATTTTGCTCATCCTGGCACATAGAATGATAGGAAAAACTCTCAGAAATGCAGTTTCCACTCATTTTTTAATAATTTACAAGCATTTAACCATTCTGGGAGTGAGTGTGAGGAAAACTGCTTCTCTATTTTAATGACTTTAGTATCTTGTGGCCAAGAGAGAGCTCATCTTTCAGAGACTGAGAAGCCAGATAAATATTCTAAGTACTTCAGGAAAAAATAAGGTACTCTATTTTTTTTTTATCTTCTTTTTTATTTTTATTTCTTGTCTATATTAATCTTATCAGTTCCCTAAATGCCAATGCTACTGTGAGACATAAACTGAAAAGGAGTCTTTCTCTCAGGGAAGGTCATACAGGCGACAGAGCAAGCAAGTAAGCACAGCACAGCTCCTAAAAGGCTCCATTCATAAAGCAGGGTAACATGAATGAAGCATTATTCTTTGGAGGAAAGTTCTGAAAAGGCTGACCTCAGTGGAATGAGTGCAAATTTGCATAATGCTTCATTTCCTCAGAGCAACTCAAGGGTTGGTAACTAATACATGAGGCCAGACAACATCACTGCAAAGATTAATGGGACCCAGATATCATTATTTCCAAATACAGAGAAGTCATGACAAGGTCATAGCAAGGTTGATAAGAGGGAAACATGTCTGCTCCTTGGTATGGGTGATCTGTCTCTCTGGTTGTCAGGGTAAAAGGAAACCAATCACATATCAGTAAATATTAAACTGTTCAGTAAAGCTCTTCAAATTAAATAGCATAATTGGATTAGGCATGGTGTGGATGAGATTTGTAAAAACTTACTGGTTTACATTGGTTGGCAAAGACCATGATATGAAAACCCATTAGCCAGTGAAGAATTATTTCTCTCTTCTTACCACAGAAGGGAAAAGAAAAGTTATGATTTTTGTTTCAGAGTCCTGACTCCAATTCTCTGTGTGAGTAGTGCATTGATAAACTGGTTGAGTCAGTTCCCTAATGCAACATCAAAGTAGCCCGGTTTAAGTGGAAGTGAGACAGAGGACTTAACCCAAACAGCGTCAATGAATTAACAAGGAGCAGTTAATGTCTAGCAGGAATCAATCCCACAAAGATGCAAATGGCTTTCCACAAAAAGAGATTTTCTGATCATTGACTCCTCCAGCTGTGCACCCATTTCCTGGCTTAGAATCAAAATGATAGCTAATGATGTCAGCTCCCTTCCCATGATGAAATTCAAGGTTTACCAGGGAGAAGAAAAAAAAAGTGGGTAACAATACAAAAAGTTAGCATTTTTTTTTTAATGGAAAGAATGTGTTGACTAACTATTGTATATTAACTATGTCAATTAACTATATTATAAAAGAGCAGAAAAGGACCTTTTCCTGTCTACTACCAGCCATCCTAAAACAGTTCACATTACTTCAGGTTACTCTGGTCAGATGCCCAAGTCTTGGCTTATGATAGGAGACTGCTAATATAAATGGCTTGGATACAAATCACTGCAATATTCAGGGTCACCAGCTACACAATCACAAACATTGAGCTCACTTAAATGCAATTTTAGTTAAAATTTTTCAGTCTCTGGATAATGACTGAGGCAATATATATTTTTTTCATAAATTTGAATTAACCACAGGATCATTGTAGTTTGAACTATAATTAGGGTACCTTTTCATAAAGAAGTCTTCTTGTAAATATTTTGTGTCTCTTCATCCCAAATTTTGGAAGAATAGAACTTTCTTGATAACTGAGTTGGGCAGAGTATATAATTCTCAGTGTTCTCAAGTCTCAGATCTGGAGAAGGTTTTTTTATTATGTGAACTCACTATTATTTTAAAATAGAAGGAGGTAAGCCAGAGCCCAAAACTAATCCCTGAACATTGATATTGTTTATTATTAATTTTTAGAGTTTATTTGTTATCTATCACTTTCAATTTCAAGGTGAACTCTCTTTAAAGCCCTCACATTTCAAAAAGTAAATTTAAATTAAAAAAGAGGAATAATATGAGAAATGAGAACTATTGTATGGTATTTCCATTGAATCTTAAAAGAAAACTGATTCTCAACAGATGATTAGGACTTTGAGGGCAGGCTTTGTATAGCATTGATTTCTCAATACCTGAAGAGAGGCTAAAAAAAGAAGAAACCCAAATAAATGGTTCTGCATGAATGAATAAATGAATGGGTACATACATTATAAGTATGTAAGGCTAATCTTGATTTGAATGTCAGAATTTTGTTTTAGACAAACCCATTTACATATATCTAGTTTTCATGTTCATTCAATATCTGTGAAAGACAATCAACAACAACAAAATAATATCCATAATCATAGTGACAACTGCAACACATGAATAGTTCAAGTTTGACTATTAGTTCTAGTTATGACTAACTACATAAAAGGAATTGAAAAGTTGTTCCTGTAAGACAGGAAACATAGGTAAAACAATAGCAGAGAAAGATGTTAAAAGGACATGACATTTTAAAATAGAATCATGTAATTTTTATTCTCCATCTGCTGTTTATAATAGTTATTCTATCAGGAACTTAAGAGAGAAATTAAATTTCTTTCACTTTGTTTTCTCTGTCAACTCAGTGTACAGTGTTGCCTCTGTGGGTTTTATTTAGTATCTGTCCCCATCCCTTTGCATCCAATTATTTCCAACCAAGGCCTAGGAAAAGCCTTTAGCTATGGCAGCACACGCAGCACTCAGTTTTTGCTCTTGTAGAGTGTAAAATCCTTGCCCTGATTTTTCTCAGAATGTTGGCAGAGAAAAGGTATATTTACTCATCTCTTTGTTCTTTACTCCATTGAAACACATATGTGTTTCAGGTTATTCTGACACTGTCCCTGAAAACTAATCTTCTAAAAGCATCACCTTGATTTGCATTATTTTCATCCCTGTTCTTTATATTAGGGATAACAACATTCACTGCTGGGGACTCATTGACTTCCTGCTTTTGACACATTTACAAGGATAACAGTTAAGTCCAATAGAAAAGTCAGAATTTAAAAATTATGTCTAAATCTATAGGCATGCCCTTATCACCTTCTGTAAGAATGGACACAAGGAAGAACGCTCTAAATAAAAGCTCCAAAGTAATAACCATGGACAACAAAATAAAACACTTCAAGGAAATTGAGCAATTTGGTTAATATACTTCCAGCTCTCTAGTGTCTGTCTGTGATAAATGACATGATAAAAATCCACTACTATCACCTTCATATTGAATACCAATTAAAAAAGATAGGGCATCCTCTCCATGCTCACCATTTACGGCCTTTCCACTGTGGTGACTTCTGTTTGATTGTCCAATCTATGGCTTACTCAGTGGACTTAAGAAATTAACTTTACACAAAGAATGACCTAAACAGAAATTTGAATGCAAGTATAAGACAAACAGTATTGAAATTAAAGAGAGAAAAGGTTTTATTGATTTTTATCCTCCTGTGCTCTCACTTCTTATTCTATTATCCAGAAGAAAACATGAAAGGTTTAGTTGAGTTTAGCAGAGATAATATATTCCTCTCCTTCTAAAGGCCATCTCATCAGGGTCCCTTATTACTGGTTACTTGATTTTCTGCAAGTTAGTTTATCAACTTTATCAACCCCCAAGTACCCTTCATAACAGCTTCTACAATGATTTTTGAGGTTGAGCTGTGCCTTTTAAGTGGCAAAAGCTATTACATATGAATAGGCAGTTAAATAGAAACAGCATTAAATGAAAAAGAAGGTATTTGTAAGAGCTTGCATAACTTCCCTGAAACCCAATTCATATTCCTGTGAACAATTTCATAACTGTGCACCCCAGTTTCTAATCTCAGCTTTCTTTCCACATTAAGGTTTTTGAATGTCCTTACTAGTTTCTCTGCATCTTATCTTTTTTTAAATTTTATTGATTATGGTATCACATAATTGTCCTCATCCCCCATTCCCATCCCAAACCCCTCCCCACATATGCCCACATCCCCCTGTTGTCCATGGCCACTGGCTAGGCCCATATGTATGTATGCACACAAGTCTTTTGGTTGATCTCTTCCCCTTACCCCCACCATCCCCTACTTGCCCTCTGAGGTTCGAGAGTCTGATCGCTGCTTTTCTTTCTCTGGGTCTGTTTTTGTTTATCAGTTTATGTTGTGCATTATTTCCTCTAGATGTGTCTGCATCTTATCTTAAAATTCCTTTTTTCTCTCTCCCTTCAACCTTACTTTCCAGTATATGCATTTTGTCTGTCTCCCCAAACTGGCTCCTGGTATGCATCCAAACCTTACAAATAATAAAGAATGAAAGAAGATTAACAAATAAGTATTCTTAAGCATGGATCTCCAGGCAACTTCTTTCTCCCGAGCTTACACCCAAAAGTCCAATAAGACCTCTTCATTTTGAATGTCTCATCTGCAGTAAGATAAACTTACCATATCCAAAACTGAAGTCCTCATCTTCTCCTCAACTAAATCTTTCATTCAATGTTTCCTATCTCAGAGCATGGCCATACAGTCCATTTATATTGTAGTTTATACTAGGAACCCAGTGCACAAATTTGTGCATCTTGAAAGGAACTGTGGGCCATGAGGAAGCAGTGGGCACAGGGGCAGGTCTTGGCACATCCTCCGCATTCCCACCTGGCCCCTCCTTCTACAGCCCCCCAGTCCTCTATCTGCTGGCAGCCCTGCTCCCACCACCACCACTCCCACTGCCACCGCTCTGATGGTGTGGAGTGATTGGGGCCAGTGCCAGCAGCAGATGTAAGCAGCGGCTGCTGCCACGAATGCCCCTCAGGAGCATAGATTCCCTCCAACTTCACTTATTAATGGGGATTGTACCAATTTCTCATATGTAATTCTTAACAGCTATAATGAAATTCATTAAAACCCCTTTAAAGCTGAAACCAGTTTGGCTCAATGGATAGAGCGTCAGCTTGGGGACTGAAGGGACCCGGGTTTGATTCCGGTCAAGGGCATGTACCTTGGTTGCGAACATATCCCCGGTAGGGGGTGTGCAAGAGGCAGCTGGTCGATGACTCTCTCTCATCGATCTTTCTAGCTCTCTATCTCTCTCCCTTCCTCTCTGTACAAAATCAATAAAGTATATATTTTAAAAAAAACCTTTAAAATTCCAATTTGCATTCATAGAGAGGACAAAGTCAGCATCATCATCAAGAGCATAAATGTATCAGCCTCATCAGTGGACTTTAAGACTCTTTTTGGTTCACCGTTAACAGCTTTTCCACAGTGATAAGTTCTGTCTATCTCATTGTAACTTAAAAGTTTCTCTTCCCATGTAAAACACATAGGCTATAATTTCAACTTTCCCCTTGTTATTTCTATAACTACATTTTTACCATTCATCTTATCTGTGAGTTACTATACTTTTGTTTTGTGTTTTATTATCGCTAACTGAATTAGTTCTGCTCCTTAATCTAATTCCATCAAATATATTTATTAAAAGAATATGTTTATCCATGTGGTAAAAATCCCACCAAATCAATTTGAGGGAAAATTAAAAATATTTCTACCACATCAAGCATTTCTGTAAAATCATTTGGAACTTTGAGTGTGTTAGATAGTATATTTTCTTATAAGACATATTTAATATGAAATCAACATTACAGAGAAATTGTTTATAGAAAGAGCATGTACCATGAAGCTGGAACAAAATTTCAAATCCACATACGTTGAGACCATGGTATAATAAAGCATTTTTAGCTGTTCCTCTTCCTCTGCTGAAAAAATAAAAACTCTTTTATTGCTGTTATCTGGTAAAAATACTTTATTTCAGCACCTGTTTATTTAAAACTAGAGGCTTGGTACACAGATTTGTGCACAGGTGGAGTCCCTTGGCCTGGCTTTCTAAAATTGGGCAGAAACCTGCTCTCTGACATCCCCCGAGGGGTCCTGGATTGAGAGAGGGTGGTTCTCAGGTGATGAACCTTGGAATTGGGCTCCATCCTCTCTGGTTCAGGGTCTGTCACCACAGAACCACAGCTGCCAAGTCACCACAGCTCAGCAGTTCCTGCGTTGAGTGTCTGCCTCCTGGTAGTCAATTCATGTCATAGCTACAAGTTGGATGGCTGAATGGTTGGAAGGTCGCTTAGGCTTTTATATCTGTAGATAGTCCAGAGCAAAAATAATCTTCTTCAACAAACTTAGTCTAAATCTAAATCTAGTCAGCTGAAAGTCAAATTAATAAGACTGTCCTATTTGTAAAGTTGCCTTTTCTTTTTTTAGTCTTCCTTTATTAAAGATAGTTAATGGCTTTTGGGGAAATGTGTGTATAGAAAACAGCATTGGAGAAATCATAGTAAGTTAGAGAGCCAAATCTACTTTGATATAGGGTTAGGGGAATGAGAAGAAATAAACCAAAGAACTTATATACATATCCCATAGATATGGGCAATTGGGTAATGAAGAGCTTAGGGTAGGTAGAGGCTGGGAGGAGGAAGGGAAGGGAGAAAATGGGAGATATCTGTAATACTATGAACAACAAAAATACAAAAATACATCTAAAAATGAAAATAAATGAATAGAGCTACTCTATTCATTTACACATTCTTTTTTACACATCTACTTTTTTTTTTTTTTTTTTTGCTTCTTTGTATTTCAAATCTTTAACTTGATTCTTGTGTTCCTCTGGTCTGCTTTTGGGTTTCTGTATAATATATATAAATATATTCTTAAATTTTAATTAATGTATATTTAATTTCTAGTTGGTCTATTTTCATATGCTCAAGGGTCTTTCTAAATTTATTGGCCTTTCCTGATAAATTCTTGAAAAACCTTATAACCATGGTTTTGAACTCTATATCCAGTCATTTGTTTTCTTCCATTTCTTTCATTTGTGATCTGTTTCTTTGTCTCTGCATTTTCACTGCTTCTCTCAGTTGGTAGGGTAGCTTTGTGTGCTAGGTGTCCTATATGGCACAGTGGCTCTGCCTCCCCAGTTACCTGAGGTAGACACTCTTGATGCATCCCTCTGTGGACTGTGTGTACAACCTTGTTGTAGTTAAGTCTTGATTGTTATTGATATGACTGGGAGGAATTGACCTCTAGGTCAATTGGCTGTGAGGATCATCTGTGTCTACGTTAGGAGAACTTCTGTGTTGGAGACAGCCTTATGAGACAAGACTTGCAAAACTGCAAAATCCTCTGTGCTCAGCTTAGACAGGGTGGATTGTCAGGGCTGAGCAGACAGTCTTGGCTTCTTATCAGCCCTGACCTATGAGGCCCCTGGGTCTTAGTGTCCCTTGGTAATCACTACAAGCATCTTTAAGTGTAAGCCGCCCTTGAGTTTCACCCACTGCCAGACAGTCTTGTTTCTCCCCCAATTAATCTGGGTTCCCAGATTCTTGCCTGGAACTGGAGTTCAGCATAGTGCGGAGTTTCCAGTGGCACACTCAGCAGTCAGTCCTCCCTCCACACATTCATACTCACGCCTCCAGACCTCTGCCTTTTGTGGTTCCCCTGAGTTTCCACCTGAGAGTCCAGATCCCCCCTCCCCCCATATAAGCCCAGGTCTCCAGGGTGTCTCACAGAACTGGGGTTCAGTGCAGTCGGAACTGAAGTTCAGAGCAGTCGGGAGCTTTTCTCTCCTTCCTGCTAGTGAAAGCCAGCTGGACACTCAGCCACCCACACGTGTATCTCCATACCTCAGCCTTTTGCAGCTCCTTCTGATTCTCTGTATTCTTTCCTCTTTCCTTCTAGTTGTAGAATTTCCACTCAGTCAACTTTCCTGTGGTTCTGGATGATGTTCCTTTTGTCTTGTAGTTGTAGTTTTGAAATTGTTGTGCAAGGCAGCAGTTTAGGTGTTTACCTATGCCACCATCTTGCTTTTCCTCTGGACACCATATTTTTAAAGCTTTGTAGGTATTTCCAATGTAATACAAGGTTCTTAACCAAATATCTGGCCCCATTGGCCAGTGCAACAGTATATGTGGCTCATATACCAATTCTGAAACAAATTTGAAAGTATTTTAAGCAATGGAAACATTGGGATAATTGTGCAGACTTCCCAATTGACATTGAAGGCCAATGTTCATTAGCATATATATTGCTGATGAAGCTGGTCTCATTGCTTTTCAATCATTTCTCACACTTAAAGTAAGTTTCCACACATTTCCACAAAAATAATAGTGAGAAAGAATTTATGAAAGACATTTGGAATCTAGGAATTTGATGAAAACAGATGGAAAGTATAACTAAAATTCCTGGAACTGACATTCAAAACTACTTTTTCTTTACTACATTTCTATCCAAGTTGTTGAGTTAAAATATCCAGGGTTTATGGGCTGATTTCTAAAATATGCTATTAATTTAGGTAGTGAACACTGGTTGTCACAGAGAGAAAAGCATTTTATAAATAAGTGACTCAATTTTTCTTTATCTGCTCCAACAATGATCTTCTGTTTCTCATTCCAAAACTTATAGCATCTCTCATTGTTAAAAAAAAAAAAAAGCTACAGCCGAAGCCGGTTTGGCTCAGTGGTAGAGCGTCGGTCTGCGGACTGAAAGGTCCCAGGTTCGATTCCGGTCAAGGGCATGTACATTGGTTGCGGGCACATCCCCGGTGGCGGGTGTGCAAGAGGCAGCTGGTCGATGCTTCTCTCTCATCGACGTTTCTAGCTCTCTGTCACTCTCCCTTCCTCCTCTCTGTGAAATATCAATAAAATATATATCTTTTAAAAAAAAAAAAAAAAAAGCTACAAAAGCCAAATCTTTGAATCTAGATAAAAACAGATCAGGAAAAAAAAAAAAATGACTATATATTCTTTTACTGCAAAAATCCATTTGCCTTAATCTTTACAATTTTGAGAAAAAGACCTGGGGTCACAATAATCTAAAGTTTTCTTATATAAAGGGAAAGTATAATTCTTAAAAAAATGAATAAAAATAAGTGTTTCCTCATCACACATTAAAATTGTAATGGCTAACTCTGAAACAACAAGAAAACTCATCAACATAGAGTGTATTCAAGCATAAGAAATTCTGTTGGACAAGATGCACTTTAATATTCCAGCCAACCCAGAAGATGAACAATTCCAAAGGAAAATACTTTGACCTTAATCTCAGCAATATAAATAAAACTGCTATATTAGTTTCTACTTACAGTTTTATATTAAATTTTATCCTCATGCCAATTTCAATGCAATTTGAATCTCTGGACAATGTCAAACTAGGGGATAAATTATACAAATTTGCTTAGAGTGGAAATTATGTTTTCCAGAAAAAACTTTTGGAATTGATCATTTTCCTTTAACCTTTGGATCTAGCTCCAGAGTATCATCAAGCTCCAGTGACCATTTAAAATAGTGATTCTTTTTTAATTTTTATTTTTCAATTACAGTTTACACCGAATACTATTTTTATTGGTTTCAGATGTACAGTGTAGTGGTTAGACAATCATATATGTTACAAAGTGTTCCCCCGATATTTCCAGTACTCATCTGGCATCACATGTAGTTATTACAATATTACTGACTATATTCCATATGCTGTACTTTACATCCTGTGACTGTTTTCTAACTACCAATCTGTACTTTTTTTTTTAAATCTTCATTGTTGAAAGTCACCTTTTTTCCCCCCATTGACCACTCTACCCTATAGGCCCCCTCCCCAGGCCTTCACACAATATTGTCTGTGTCTATGGCTATGCATATATGCATATATTAGTAATTTCCCTGGTTAATTTCTCCCCACCCACTACCCACCCCCAACTTTCCTCTGAGATACCTCAGTCTGTTCCATGCTTCTATATAGCTGTATCTATTTTGTTCATTAGTTTATTTTGTTCATTAGATTCCACATTAGATCACAAGAAATTATTGTATTTCTCTTTCTCTGACTGTCTTATTTTTCTTAGATTAATACTCTCCAGGTCCCTCCATGCTATCTAAAAAGGTAAGAGATCCTTCTTTCTTATAGCTGCATAGTATTCCGTGGTGTAAATGTACATCATTTTTATCCACTCAACTACTGATGGGCACTTGGGCTGTTTCCAGATCTTAGATATTCAACCTGTACTTATTAAACCCTTCACCTTTTTTACCTAGCCACCCAACCCTCCTCTCCACAGGAAACCATCAGCCTATTCTTTACACTGATGGGTCTTAAAACAGTGATTCTTAAACTGGGACTCATAGATGAGTTTTCTGGGATATCTGTTAATAGTCTAGGATTGTTATGAAAATTCTTCTGGAGCAATGGTCTGTAGGTTTCATAAAATTTTTAAGGAGTTAGTGAACAAAAAAGATAACAAATATTAATCTACTAGAGGCCCTGTGCATGAAATTCGTGCATGGGCGGGGGGGGAGGCGGTGTCCCTCAGCCCAGCCTGCATCCTCTCCAATCTGGGACCCCTCGAGGGATGTCTAACTGCCTGTTAGACATCAGATAACAGGATATCAGTCATCCTTCTCACAATCCAGTACTACTGACTCCCAACTGCTCATCTGCCTGCCTTCTTGATTGCTCCTAACCAATTCTGCCTGTCAGCCTGATCACACCCTAACCACTCCCATACCAGCAAAATCACCCCCTAACCACTCCCCTGACATCCTGATAGATGCCTAACTGCTCTCCTGCCAGCCTGATTGCCCCTAACTACCCTTCCCTGCAGGCCTGGTCACCCCCAACTGCACTCCTCTGCAGGCCTGGTCCCCCCCCCAACTGCTCTTCCTTGTAGGTTTAAGTCCCCCCACCCCCAATTTTCCTTCCCTATAGGCCACTTTGCCTCCCATTTCCCTCTTCTGCAAGCTTGGTTCCCCCAACTGCCCTTCCCTGCAGGCTTCATCACCCCCCACTGCCCTCCCTTGCAGGCCTGGTCTCTCCCAACTGCCTTCCCCTGCTGGCCATCTTGTTGCAGCCATCTGTGTCCACATGGGGGTAGGATCTTTGACCACATAGGGGCAGCCATCTTGTGTGTTGGAGTGATGGTCAATTTGCATATTATTCTTTTATTAGATAGGATACAGACCTGGTGCATGGGTGGGGGCCAACTGGTTTTCCCTGAAGGGTGTCCCAAATCAGGGTGAGAGTTCCCTTGGGATGTGGGCAACCCAAGTAGAGGCCCTGGGATCTGGGATTTATTTATCTTCTCTAATTAAAACTTTGTAGCCTTGAGTGGAGCCAAGCCTCCTGCTTGCTCCATGGCTGCAGTCATTTTTGTTGGGATTTCTTTATCTTTTATAATTGAAACTTCCTAGCCTTAAGCGGAGTCCAAGGCAGGCCAGGGCTGCAGAAAGCTTGGCTTCCTCCATTGTTGGGGAAACCCAAGCCTCCTGCTCACTCCGTGGCTCCAGCCATCTTCGCTGGGTTAATTGCACACTCTTTCCTGATTGGCTGGTGGGCGTGGCTTGTGGGTTTAGTGGTGTGATGGTTAATTTGCATATTATTCTTTTATTAAATAAGATAGGACCCCACCTGGAATAATCAGTGCCTAAAGCAATATCTGTTCAGGTCAGGTTCAAGTACCAGGAGCTCTAAGTACCAGGTTCCTTATTTGGAATAAAAAAGACAGACATTAACAAACAATTTAAGTAGGGAAGACTTGAGTTCTTGTATTTAGGTTTGTCCAGTCTAACACCAGAGCTGAGAATAAGTCCATGAAGGATATCCCTGATGTTGATACAAGTGTTCATAAATCATTCAAAGATATTGCATGGGGAAACTACAATAGTATAATATCATCTGATACAGGTACAAAGGTTGAAACTTCATGAAAGTATCTAGGTAAAAAAAACAGAGAAGTCCAGACACTATGAGCATAATAAAGCAGTATTTATAATTAAATACATATCTCGTTCATATTTCACTTGAAAAAATGTATTATCCATATATATTCTCTTGAATCAATTTTAAATTTGTTTCAAGTGAAAGCATTTTTAAACATGGATTCAAAGTTATAATCCAATTCTCTGTAATATATAGACTTATTTCTATTTTTCTAAGTACTCCAGAGAGCTATATAATATAGACATGGTCCTGCAAGTGATCTCTGGTTGATGATAGAAAGATGGATGGTATATGGATTTTATTGTTAATTAATTTATTAAGTACCTAGATATTATAGTTATAACTACTATAGAAATTCATGAAAAATCAATAAATAACTTTATACATTATTATACTAATAATTGAACTGAGGGAAAAAAGAACTGATTTTGTTGGAGCTTATTTGATGTGTAGCATCACTGTTCCTGAGGAAGGCATTATTTTTTTTTAAATATATTTTATTGATTTTTTACAGAGAGGAAGGGAGAGAGATAGAGAGCTAGAAATGTCTATGAGAGAGAAACATCGACTAGTTGCCTCTTGCACACCCCCTACCGGGGATGTACCTGCAACCAAGGTTCATGCCCTTGACCGGAATAGAACCTGGGACCTTTCAGTCTGCAGACCGAAGCTCTACCACTGAGCCAAACCGGTTTCGGCGAGGAAGGCATTATTGATTCCCCTTCACTATGCAACTTTCAAATCATACATTCTAAAGAGATTTTAGATCTGGATACTTAACATATATATCCTTCCATATATACATAATCTCTTCTGAGATTATAGATCCAACTTTTTATCCTTCCTAGTCATATTTTTATAATTCATTTGCCTTATTTTTCCCAAAGGCTAAAGATCATCTAAGTGTGTACTCAAAGAATATGTAGGCCAAATTCTTAACCCTGATATTTAAATACTTTTTCAGGAATAATATTAATTTTTATTTCAAAGTCACTACCACTTTAGCATATTAGATGAGAAAAACTTATTGAAAAATCAAAAAGAATGTTTTTTACATGATATAAAAATTTAATTCACATTACCAAGTCAATGTATTTAAAACATGAAAATAGTTTAACAAAATGTATCTCTCTAAAACACTGGATTAAAATAAATTAAATTTCGAACAAAAAATGTTTCCATATCTTGAGCCTGGTGTTTTAAAAAGTTAGCTCATTTAACCCTTGTAAATGAGCAGGCATTTGAGCAAATCAACTAATCCCCATGGCCGACTGTGCAATTGGCCATCCTTTATGGGTCATTTATTTAAGAGATTTGACCACAAAATATGGAATCTTCTTTATGTCTTTTTATTCATGTTAGCTATTTCTTCTTGCTAGTATTCCTGATCAAGGACAACTAGGCTCTATTTATCTTATAATCTTCCTTCATAAACTTAAAGGTGATTATGAATTCACTCCTCAGACTTTACTCAGCCTGACAAAGCAATTGTATTTGAAATTTTTCTTTCCTCCAATATTCTATTTAGAAATATTTAATAATTATGAACATTCTTTTGAAAAATATTCACATTCCTCTGGCCATAGAGCTTATAAAGTTATTTAACCCCATGGTGCTTCAGTTCCTCATCTTTTAAATGAGGATAGTTATACCTACACCAAAAAGGTTATTAAATATTAAATGAGGTAAGGCATGTAAAGGTGCTTCTGCAAGTGCTGAGCAAATAATTTGTACCTTTTATTATTACTTATTACTATCAATAATAAAGAGAATCTCAGTCTGGAAATAGCAGTCTAACAGCATGATTATCTATGCTTAAGATAGGAGAGAGCAGTATAGATGCTCAATTGCCAAATAAATTTGCGGATAAAGAGCATGTGTCTCAGTGGTTAATAATGGACCCATGAGCCAAGACTGGGTTGTGGGCTTCATCCCTAGTAGGGTGTGTGTGAAAGGTAGCCAATAGATGATGTTTCTCTCTAATAGATGTTTCTATCTCTATATACCTTTCCCTTCTTCTCTCTCTCTCTCTCTGTCTCTGAATCTCTCTGTCTCTGTCTCTCTTTCTCAAAAACCAAACAAACAAAACAAAACAAACAAACAAACAAAAAACTATGAAAGCATATTTTTAAATAATAGGATTAAAAAAACACTATGGGAAGTAAAGGATGAACCTTTTGCATCTTTGTAGTTCCTTCTCTGATAGAACCAATGCTCAGGACTTGCTCAGCCATCAGTTTAACTGTTGCATAGAACTTTTAAGACACTCAGAGGTTCATCCAGAAGCAGACTGTATTCTCCTAAAGGGGGATGCACACTCAATTGGAGCTTCCCAATTTCCTCTGTTCATGTATTCATACACTTTTTAAATAAATATCTTTGTAAGATCCCTACTCTGTGCCAGGCAGGCATTATAACTGTTTTGCATGCATTGTTTTGCTTAGCTCACATAAAGAAGCTATAGAGGTAATTAGAAAGATAGCATTACCTTACCCATTTTATAGATTGAAAAATCAAAGTATAGTCTGTGACATGGTTTCTTTTTTCAAAGAAGTTCTCATATTTGGGCTAGGTATCACTTCTCTAGATACTACACTCTCATTGTATAAAGTTCTCCCAATTTTATCATTAGGTGCCAGATAAAAATAGGCAAATTACCAAGGGCCCATCCAACCTTTGTGCTTCTCCATCTCCCATATAATCCTGGGGCATCATATTTAAGCAGCCCACCTCTCCAGCTGTCACTCAACCTCAACTTCCCCAGGAACAGACTGCTCATGATTGTTATTCTATCTGAGATGACACTTCTTTTTAAAATGTAATCACAATTCTTCCAATATTTTGTTTATTTGTTTGTTTGTTTATTCATTTATTTATTTAAATAGCACCTGTCTGGCTGTTGTCACAACCCATTCAGAGCCTTTTTAAAAGAAATAATGATAAATAGCTACAATTCAGCCAGAACATTTCCAAAGAGAAACTATACATTTTTATTGCCGATAAATGTTATTCACTTTCTAGTTGTAGAGAGTAGCCATGGCCATGGCTCAGGGCTCTGTGTGTGTGTGTGTGTGTGTGTGTGTGTGTGTGTGTGTGTGTGTATATATATATATATATATATATATATATATATATATATATATATAGCCTTTCTATGCATCTAGAGAGACAGTTTTCCAGATAGCAAGACAGTTTTCCAGACAAATAACCCAAATCGATTTAGCCACTTTCCTTTCAAGGGACAAAAGAGAAATTTCTCTGCTGTTTCAACATAGCTAAAAGCTGTCACAAGTCCAATTGGGAGGCAAACTTAGTACAAATTGTGTTCACCCAAGCAATCATTTTCAAAAGCCCACTCCCCCTTCTTCGAAAGGCTGTAAGCTATAAACTGGCCTTTGTTCCATCATTCTTAGGTGAATGCATTTGCATTTATAGCAATATTTTTAGTAAAAGTTATCCACATAGAGATTTGTGAAAGCTTTCAGTTTTGCTGCTGCATACCCCACTTGGAAGAAAACACCTCAGCTGTAGAGCTTAACAATGTTCACTTTGGGAAATGGCTACAGTCTGTTGAAAGACAGATGGCTCTGGGGCCCCAGCAGAAAGAATTCAAACCAAATATTCAGACACCTGAGTACTCCCAGCTAAGAACTCATTTTTCCCAATGGGTAAATCAAGTAGAAATATGCTTATTCTAGTAACAGTGCCAGAGAGTGCAAGAGAGACAGTCAAATGTATTGGAGTCAGGGCATTCATCTGATTCATCATTGCAGCAGATAACAGGGTAGGCACTTAACTTACCCTGGTTCAGTTTGTCCCAGGAGACTCCTTTATGCAATTAGGAAGAACTAAGGGTGGGAGATAAATAGGAAGATTCACATAATTATATCACTATATTTACAATATCCTTTATGCTTCTAAGTTCTTTCACATACTGTAATTTCAGTCTTATCACATCCCCATGTAGGAAACCCATTCCAAACTATATTTTCAGAGAGTAGAAAAATGAGAACAACAAAAGGTTAAATGGCCTGCATTCTGTATGTAATACCATCATAGTCCCCAAAAGACTGTGAACTCTTTGAAGGCAGGCAAACAGTCTTACTTCATTGCTGTGCTACCAAAGTGCTGGTCACAGTGTAGACAATTTCTTTCTTACATAAATGAGCATTGCTCACAGTCACCAAGAAAGCAGGATATTACTAACTAGAGAAGCAGTCATGATGCCATTATATCAGAATTAGTGTACTCTTCTAATTCATGTATTTGCTCTCTTCAGTTCAGAAGGTTGTGTCTTGACTATATGGAAAAAGTAAAGAACTGCGATCTCTGCCATCAAAATTAGAGATGTGCTTAAGTAAAATACAATTGACCCTTGAACAACATGGATTTGAAATGCACCAGTCCATTTTTTATTTTATTTTAATCTTTATTGTTGAAAGTATTACATAGGTCCTCTTTTCCTCCTATTGGTTACATCCCTCTTCCATCCCCCATCCAGGCCCTCACCACCCCATTGTCTATATCCACATGTTATGCATATATCTTATACATGATTTTTTCAATAAATATAGTCAGCCCTCTCTAATTCTGGGTTCCTTGTCTGCATATGTAGAAAACAGACTGAATGCCTTGTTCTATGTCATTTCATATAAGGGACTTGAACATCCATGGATTTTGGCACCCACCAGCATTCCTAGAATTAATCCTCCATGGATACTGAGGGACAACTAAGACCTGGTGGAATCAAGTTAGATGTCGATTTTTTTTTTTGTCAGTGCCCCTACTCCACATTGTTTAAGGGTCAACTGTATTCTTTTCTTCCATGGTAACTCAATCAGGGTAGAACCAATTTCATAGAACAGAGACCCAGATAATGAATGAAAGACCAAATAAAAGTTTATTTCAAAAAAAAAAAAAGTCCACTCTGCCAGTGCTATGCTCTTCATGGTACCCCTCAGTCCCCTTTCCTTACTGAACTTATACTCATCTTTCTGGCTCCATTTGAATACCTCCTCTTTTATTGAGACTTTTCTCTTTTCCTCCATCTCCTTAACCCATGAGTCTTCTGACCTTTCCCTCTTTGAATAACATAGCTCTGTACTTCAATCCAATAGTCTCTATAACTGTCATTTCTTTAGAGTTATATGGGATTTACACCCTAACACTAGATTGAAAATTACTTCATTCATCTTTGTATTCTCACAGAACCTGTTGAGCACATAGTAGGTACCAAATAGATCATTGTTGAATTTTTATTTGAATTTACTTGGATGACATTGGTTTACAAAATTATACAGATTTCATGTGTACAACAAAATATTCGCACACTGCATCATGCACCCATTGCCCCAACCAGCCTCTGTATATCCATTTCTCCCTGCTCCCTTTGCCAACCACCACTATATATATTCTTCAGAATATATCCTAAGAAATAAAAAACACGAATTAGAATATATGTGCCCCTATAGGTGAATATATTTACAACAGGTAACTTGAATTTAATGATTGTGGTCATATCATTAAACTCATCCATTTACCACTATTTAATCCAATCCCAATTTCTCTTATTCTAGATTTGCCAGGTCTTTATCATTCTTTAGGCTTTCCCTGTCACTATATTTGTCCACTATTGCAAGCCCAGAAGAGAGAAAAAGAAAAATTATAAATATGACCCAACATTTGCAGTTTCTATCACTGTCTTTTTTTTCTAATCAAGACATTTTCTTTTTTATCTTATTAATTTCTCCTCCCTCATACTTTAAAGCCCAGAGTTATTCTAAAAGATGCCTTGCATCTGTTTGCTTAAGAAAAAACATTATTCACCTTAGCAACATTTGTTTGTAAGTATATAAATGTCCATGTCCATGTGTGTGTTTCTGCAGAGGCATAAATATTTATCTTACCAATTCCTACCTTCTATGTAAATTGATTAAATTCGCTTACATAAAATACACAGGGGGAAATGAGCTATCTGTAACAAAGCAGGGCTCGGGGAAAAATAGTTCTGAGGGGCATTTGGGTACTTAGTGGCTCTTCTTTTTCACCCTAGATGGCATGTAGCCTCATGATGCTCATGTTTATTAAGCGCAAAGGTCATTTATTTTTTCCTGAACAGTGATAGAATCCACACATAGAAAAGGGATATACTGAAGCACAAAATCAGATTTCTTGCACCTTATCACATTAGGGACTCAAGGGTTAACAGAATAATGCTACTTTGCTCCTGCTCTGTCTTGTAGGCATCTCACCTCTGCTAAATTTAAGTATCCTTAGATAAATAACCTTATTTTTTTTCTTTTTCTCTCTCCTCACCAATTTGTAGCACTCATAAAACAATGCAATATTTCATCTACCATACCAGACAATACATTTCTAAACATCAAGATCTTCGTTTTTCATCCTTGTAACCCACATACTATCTATTTGCATAGTGATTTGTACTAGGTAGTGATCAATAAACATATTGTATGAATGAAGTGAAATTTCTCTACCTATATGAACCTGCTTCTGCTTTGCCTGTCAGTTTATTGTGTTTATTCGATTCCAAATACAAGTGAGTTCATATGGTATTTGTCTTTCTCTGATTATCTTATTTCACTTAATATAATACTCTGGAGGTCCCCCCCTGCTGTTCCAAAGGGTAAGATGGGATTTTTACAATCCTGGCTGAGCAGGTAACAGAGTAAGAATTTGAATCTCAGCTGTTTGAGGCCAACACCTGTGAGCTTATCCATCATATCTTTCATCCTCTGATAAAGGTAAGATTAAAATATTAACTTCATTATAGAAAAGGCCACTTTGGAGAATGGACCTATACTGCAGGCATGTGGACAGATGTACCCACCATGCACAGGCAGTGTTTGAATACCCCAGATTTCAACTGGAACTGTTTCTTAAAATTCCCTGCATGGCTTAGAACAATGGAAACTATTTGTGTTCTATGAACAGGCCAGTTCTGAGCAATAAGGGTGGAACAGAAGGAGCCAGGTTCATATACTTGGCTTTTCTTCCAAACTCACAAATAATATTAAGCACTCCTCCTCTGGGGAGAAATGAGTGATGGGGGTAGAGAGGACAGGATTGTTAGCAGGGTGGCAATTCTTAGTCATAGAAGAAAACACAATGAACAAAGAAATATTTTTCTCCCCAACATCTATTATCTAGGTTACTTCTATTTATCAGTGATGTATAGTGTGATGTAATAGGATATCATATACTGAGTACCCTGTCTTGTACCTATGTGTTTCTTGCTTACTTATCATTCTGGTAAAGCTACCATATGTCTCTATATAGGTTAGGGCATTATTGCATGGAAAAGTCCCTTTAACTGTAATTACATTATATTTCTTAATTAATTCACTTCTGACACACAGAATTCTACCCCATTCCTTGAATGGCATCTTAAGGCTCTTTCATACTCTGATTTATAGCTCTCAAGATACTTCCCAATTTCTTCTATTCTGATGAGAAAACAAGACTTAAATTTTTCATATGGTCATTACATTGAAATTACCATCAGAAAATTAATGTATTTAATAACTGTCAAAAAGAGTGAAAAATTTATCTGAAACATTAAGACAACTGTATTTATTAATCCCTTCAATCTCTTTGAGGCATCAAATAACAGGATAAATGGGCATTATGATTTTGGTCTAGGTCACTTTGACATTTAAAATTTAGATAGCTAAAAAAAGTTCTTTATTCAGCTAGAGACGACAGCATCATAATGAATAAAAATCAGTTACTTTATGTTACTTTTGATTTGTTCAGGGTTGAATATCTTTGCATTTTAAGCATTAACAAGAAAATGCACTCATTTAGAATAAATTATAAACAATGTGGCACTATGAAGGGATTAAATAATCAGATATTAAAATCTGGAGTTTCTTGGTATCAATTAAATATTAATAAAGGATTAGGCCCTTAGTCTGTATAGTGTGGGGCAAAGTAGGTTTACAGTAATGAGTACATGAAACAAAATTTATTCTTATATTATTATTTATTTATTATTATATTATTTTCCATACAAACAAATGTAAACCTATTTTTGCCTCACCCTATATTTTACAAGTAGCATAATTTCTATTCCCACTATCCAATTGTTGCTACTGAAAATAAAAGGACTCACTCACTCTTTTCATCATTTTCAGCAACATTATGAGGAGGGAAAAGTTTGCCTCATGCTCCATCCAATAAACACTGATGACCTCTTGAATTCTTGACAATGTACTTGACAATACAAAAGACAGGAAAACAGAGATTCTGCCTAACTCCCTTTGCTTGGGTACTCAGTGTAATTTCCTTTCTCATATTCTGGGAAAAAAATACTAGAATATCTCTTCTCCAAGGCTTTTAAATTACAGGAGCTACTCACAAAAATGTAGCCTGCTTGTGAGTTCTAGGTTCACCTTCTGTGAATCAGGGCTGGGGGGGCGGGGGGGGGCTTTTTCCAGTTCCCACTCACATCAGTATTTGCACTGTTTATGGGACTTCATTTTTGGCTTAAATTGCCTAAAGGTTAATGGTGCGCTCCTGTGTGTGTGTGTGTGTGTGTGTGTGTGTGTGTGTGTGTGTGTTCTACTCTACTCCCTCAGCATCCTGGGTGTCTATTTTCCAAAACTGCTTCATGGTCTATCTTTGCACTTTATAATCTGGCTTTGACAGTAGCAGAACTGAAAAAAAAAAAAAAAAAAAAAGCTCTTATGAGATACAATATAATTTCTGGCCTACATTGAAGGCTTTTCCCTCTTTGTTTTGAATGGCCTTCTATGGTCCCTGTCCCCTTTTTACCCAAACCAGGTTTATCCTGCTCTACACCTCACCCATCCAACTACTCTCCTGGCTTACCTTGGAAAGGCTACACAATGGACTTAAATCTTTGGCAAGTCAGAGTGCCTGCCTCTGTAATATCCATGGGAAGAAAAGGAGCCTCATGAAACACTATTCCAAGCTTCTGTTAAACTCATTTTTTTCTGCTTCTTTCAGTTCCAATTTAAACTCAGTCATTCCTTTTTTTAGTTCTTAAATTTACACTGCCTCAACTTCTTCATACATATTTTCTTAATTTTCAGGACCTCAGTTTGGAAAAAAAAAATCACAAATATCCAGAATGGGATTTCTCCCTTTACGTGGTTCATAAATCTTTCTTAATTTTGATTCACAAACTTCACTTTTCATCTATAGATATCATTACTTCCATTTTTTTCATTCCTTTCTCATCATACAGAAGCCAAGAAGCTGTATATCTTGGATGATCTTTCCAGACTATCCTGTAAGAAGTCACATTCTTCATTCTGTCTCGTACGGTCTCTCTCTCTCTCTCTCTCTCTCTCTCTCTCTCTCTCTCTCTCTCTCTCTCTCTCATCTGTCTATCTCTCTCAACAAAGAATACATAACTTTTTGTGTCTCCTTAATCTGCCTCAACTTTATATTTTACTAAATTAGCTATTAAATTCATCAACAAAATAAAACAAAGCTTGTTCTTCCTGTCTTTATTACACTTAGGCTGTATCCCTGTATATACTGAGTGTTTATCCTTAATGACCAGGTTAGCAATAAGGAAATCATTTATTTGGGTATATATTGAACAATTGCAAGGATAGTGGGAAAAAGAGTTTCTAAGCTTTGGATCTATTTGGAAAAGTAATACCTTCCTCATATTCTTCACTAAATGGGGCAAAGACCTCAGGACCAGAAATAAGAAAACAGAGTTAAACTACAACTGAGATTATTATGGAAACAAACTGCTTTGAGGGTATTTTGAAAGATCCACCAGAATAAACTTCAGATAATAGGAAGTCCAAAATAAAACCTTCCTTGGAGAAGTCATGGCTTAAGAAACTCAAGTTTCCATCATCAAAGAAACCTGCCTTTCCATGGGAAAAGTCAGTTTGTGCTTACTTTTCCAGTCAGGTTAGGCTAATAGCACAATTTAACCTTTCCAAAATGTGCTCAAAAGTCTGTTGTCCTATGAATGGGAATTTGACCTATTTGTGTTCCTGTATAAGGAATGTACAGGGAGACAGATTTCAGATCAACATAAAGAGTAAGTTTTGAACTGTGAAAATTGCCTAAAAATAAAACAGGCTGTCCCAGGAGTTAGTATTTGAGCAGAAGCTAGGTGACCCCTTGCCAGGAATGTTATCAAAAGATTTAAGAATAAATATGATGGGGAGAAGTCTAGTATTTTTTTCTGACTCCTAATAATCTATAATTTTATCAGTTTTCTAAATAGTCTCTAGTGCCTATTTATCTGAATATTTTTATATGATTGCCACTCCATCCAGGCATTCCAACTTAACCAATTTCTACTTGCAGCTCTTAGTGAAACATGGGGTTAAGGGTGCAGACTTTTCTTCCCGTTGATTCTTGTCCTCACAAAGTTTGAAGAATAAACTTGTGGACAAAAAAAAAAAAAAAAGTTTCTTTAATTAAAAAAAATGTAGAAGTTTATTAGAAGCAGATACAAAGTCCATCTTGGCAGGGTTGTCCCCCAAGAGGACCCCTTGGGGAGAGACCCTCAACTGGGAAAAGCCTGCTCTCTTTTTCTAATGGGAAAAAAAAATCCTGCCTTGTGTTCCTTTGTCTCCACTTTATATATGCTGCAGTTCTTTGTTTGAATCTGACCTTTTCTTATTGGTCCCTTTCCTTAATTTGGGACCCCCATGTTTTCCTCATTGGTCATTCTACTACATGGTATTAGTTTCAAAGCTCAAAGCACGTGGTGCTCTCCTCTTTTTCTCCCCCTTATCTTGCTGGGTGGATTTGCCTTTTATCTCCCAACTGCTAAGGCCAGGTATATCTTTGTCCTTGGTTTATGTCTGGTTTAATTGCTCAGGTCAGAAATGTTTCCTGTGTGAACCCCTCAGCCAGTTCACCATTCATTACTCTTTCCACTTATTCAATATTTATTGAAAATCTACTATGTGCCAAGTATTTCGGTAGGACTAAATACACAAAGAGAAGTGAAAGGAAAAGAAAGATTTCAGTAAGCAACTATTTGTGCATTCCAGGCAAGGGACTACTTTCTTACCGTACCTTCACTCTGTCCCAAATGTTAATAGTCATAAAGCTAGTGTTTCTATTGTTGAATCATCCACAGAATACCTGAGTATGCCCCTTGTGAGTTATGGAATTTGATTACATGAGTATCTGACTGAATTCTGAACATCATTTCCTTACAAATGACAGTTTTCCTCTTGTTCAGTTTTCTGACTCACCTCTCACAAGAGCAGACACCTCCTACATCAGAGGTTTCACAATTGTGTTTCAAAAAATTCTAACATTCCTCAAAGAGGTCATAGTACTTTTTAAAGCATTCATTTGTACTACAATAATTATATTTTTTAATTCTTTCAAAACATACTAGAATAATAACACTCAAATGGAATAAATAACAAATTGCAATACATTAGAAAACAGTACACTATTAATTTGTGCTACTGAGTGTAGACCTTAAGCAAAAGCTGCTCCCACCATTTTCACTTAATTCAAGAGTACCCTGAGATTACAAGTTGAGCTACCCTAAAACAGTCTTTCTATTTGCCATTTATCTGTGTGAAGAAGGAATGTCTTTATACTGTGCAAGCAAAACTTTATAGATAAAATAAATTATATACTAGAACTAGACATAAGAATACAGTTGTCACCCAAAACCCCCTAATTCAAAAGTTTGTATTTATAAATACTTAATTCATGTACTGATTATACCTTACTAAATGGTTTAAATTTGAACTGAAAATATGCTAACACATGTTTACATATTACAGGTTTTTGTAAATTTTACTTGATAAAAACAATACATACTGTTAATTATAAAATTCATAAACCACTATCCTAACAGAATTCTGAACTGCTCATAAAATTTAGTGACAAAGCCAATTATAAAGCAAAGCAAACACATGGCATCCCAATGATGAGCTTGTACAAAAGAAATGCCTGAAAGAATGATGTTAATAGAAACATCTAAAATGAAATCACTAACATCAAGAGGACTCTAAATTGTTGTCTGAAGGCTATTAGGAATGTCAGACTTATCCACACCCACACATGGATGAAAATTGAACTTTTGGATATTTGTGCTTACCATTGAAGCACATCTTGGAACTTGTCTCATTTTTTCCATGTCAAGGCCTATCTCAAAATCTTTGCCCTGGACCTGAGCAAACCTTCATGAACTAGTCATCAGGCCATGTTATACATCCAAGAAAGTTTCCTTTGTTACAACTTTTTGTTTTTATAACCTCTGGTTTTCTTTGTCTTTCCTGGAGCACATTTCAGGTTTTCTCCTGAATTTCTGACTCAGAGCAGAAATAAATAACATGAGACAAAAAAATAAAAAATAAATAAAATAAAAGGATCAATAAAACCAAAAGTCAAAAGTTTGTTCTTTGAAAGGATAAACAAGATTGATGAATCTCAATCCAGGCTCACCAAGAAGCAAAAAGAGAGGACCCAAATTAACAAAATCAGAAATGAAAGAGGTAAAGTAACAACCAACCCCACAGAAATACAAAGGATTATGAAAAAAAATACAATGAACAACTCTGTTTCAACAAACTAGACAACCAAGATGAAATGGACATATTCTTAGAAAAATTCAAGCTCTAAAAACTCAATCAGGAAAAATCAAAGAATAGGAATAGGCCAATAACTACTGAAGAAATTGAAGCAGTCATCAAAAATCTTCTAGCCAAAACTGTTTTGATTCAGAGGATAGAGCTCCAGCCTGCGGACTGAAAGGTCCCAGGTTCGATTCTGGTCAAGGGCACATACGTTGATTGCTGGCACATCCCCAGTGGGGGGCCAACAGGAGGCAGCTGATTGATATTTCTCTCTCATCGATGTTTCTAACTCTCTATCTCTCTCCCTTGCTTTCTGTAAAAAATCAATAAATCATTTTTTTTAAAATCCTCTAGCAAAAAATGTCCTGGTCTTAACGGCTTTATAGGAAAGTTCTATCAAGCATTCAAAGAAGAATAAAAACCTATCCTCCTCAGACTAGTACAAAAAATTCAAGAGAAAGGCACACTTCCAAGTTCTTTCTATGAAGCCAGCATTACCCTAATTCTAAAACCAGATAAAGGCACCACAAACAAAGAGAACTATAGGCCAATATCATTGATGAACCTAGATGCTAAAATCTTCAATAAAATTCTAGCAAATTGGATCCTGCATTACATAAGAAAGATCATACACCGTGACCAAGTGGGATTTATTCCAGGGATGCAAAGATGATACAATATATGAAAATCAATACATGTGATACATCACATAAACAAATTGAGAGACAAAAATCACATAAACATATCAATCAATGCAGAAAAAGCATTTGACAAAATCCAACACCCCCCTTTCTTTCTTTCTTTCTTTCTTTCTTTCTTTCTTTCTTTCTTTCTTTCTTTCTTTTTCTTCTTTTCTAAATTTCTTTATTGATTAAGGTTTTACATATTTGTCCTCATTCCCCCATTCCCATCCAAAACCCCTCCCCACATAAGCCCCACCCCCTGTTGTCCATGACTACTGGTTAGGCTTATATGCATGCATACAAGTCCTTTGGTTGATATCTCCCCCTTTCCCCCACTCTCCTCTACCTTCCCTCTGAGGTTGACAGTCTGATTGATGCTTCCCTGTTGCCAGGTCTGTTTTTGTTCATCAGTTGATGTTGTTCATCATTTCCCCTAGATGAGTGAGATCATGTGCTGATAGAAATACACTTATAAGAACCAAAAATGAGACAAGCAATAATAGTTATGCTGAGAGGCAAATGAATCAGTCTGTATTGAGTTTCTTTTGGAGCCAACTGTTCTTTTGAGTCCCAATTTCAATGTAAAACAGTTCCCTATTTGTACATGTCAGCAATGATATTAAAGTTCTGGATGGTGAACAAATGGTGGGAATGTAGGTCCTACCCACTCTGGTTTGGTCCTGGGAAACCTGCAGCACCACACAGCTGCTGACTGCTAGTCTGACAAGGCGTTGTCAGTGTCTTCCATCTCTGGACTCCAACACCCTTTCTTGATAAATACTTTCAGCAAAGAGGAAATAGAGGAATCATACATCAACGCAATAAAAGCTTTATATGACAAACTTACAGCCAACATCATACTCAATGGGCAAAAACTAAAACCATTTCCCTTAAAAACAGAAACAAGACAGGGATGCCCACTTTCACCACTCCTGTTTGATATAGTACTGGAAGTGCTAGCCATAATGATCAGACAAGAAGAAGAAATAAAAGGCATCTAAATTGGAAAAGAAGAAGTAAAACTGTCCTTATCTGCAGATGACATGATACTGTACATAGAAAGCCCCTTCCATAAAAACCGACTAGATTTAATAAATTAATTTGGCAATGTAGCAGGATAGAAAATTAACACCTGGAAATCTATTACTTTTTTTATACACCTATAACAAACTCACAGAAAAAAAAATTAAGATATAATACCTAGGAATAAACTTAACTGAGGAGGTTAAAGAACTGTACTCAGAAAACTACAGGACATTGAAAAAAGAGATAGAGGAAGACATAAACAAATGGAAGAATATACCTTGTTCAAGGATTGGTATAATAAACATCATTAAAAAGTCTATATTACCAAAAGCAATTTATAGATTCAATGCAATCCTCATTAAAATGTCAATGGTATATTTCACAGATCTAGAAAAAGCTCTCCAAAAATTCATCTGGAAAAAAAAAAAGACCCTGAATAGCAATCCTGAGAAAGAAGAACAAAGTTGGAAGGATCATAATACCAGATACCAAGGTTCTCAAAAACTGCCTGGTACTGGCACAGGAGTAGGCATATAGATCAATGAAACAGAACAGAGAACCCACAAATAGACCCAAGGTATTATGCTCAATTAATATTTGACAAAGGAGGCAAAAGCATACAGTGGATTCAAGACAGTCTCTTCAATAAATGGTGCTGGGAAATTTGGTCAGATACATACAAAAAATGAAATTAGATCACCAAATTATGCCATATACAAAAATAAACTCAAAATGATTAAAGGATTTAAGTGTAATATGGGAAAGCAGAAAAATCTTAGAAAATGCCATAGGCAGCAAAATAACAGACATATGTTATAGAAATATCTTTATGGATACAGATCCTAGGGCAATGGAAACCAAGGTGAAAATAAACAAATGGGACTACATTAAAATAAAAAAGCTTCTGCACAGCAAAAGAAACCATCAACAAAACAACAAGAAAGCCCACTGTAACGGAGAACGTATTTGCCAATGCTATTTCAGATAGGGTATAATCTCCAAAATGTATAGGGAACTCATACAACTTAACAAAAGGAAGATAAATGATCCAATCAAAAAATGGGCAAAGAACCTAAATGGACACTTTTTAAAAGAGAACATTCAGAAGGCAGAGAGACATATAGAAACATGCTCAAAATCACTAATCATCGGAGAAATGCAAATCAAAACAATAGTGAGGTATCATCTCACACCTGTCAGAATGGCTATCATCAACAAATCAACAAAAGACATGTGCTGGTGAGGATTTGGAGAAAAGGAGAAAAAGGAACCCTCATGCAGTGCTGGTGGAAATGCAGTCTGGTGCAGCCACTGTGGAGAACATTATGGAGTTTTCTCAAAAAACTAAAAATGGAACTGCCATTTGACCCAGTAATGACCCACTTCTAGGAATATATCCCAAGAAACCAGAAACACCAACCAGAAATTAAAACCTAGCAGCACAATTTACAAAAGCTAAGATTTGGAAACAGCTTAAGTGCCTTCAGTAGATGAGTGGACTAAAAATTGTGGTACATCTACACAGTGGAATACTACATTGCTGCAAAACGGAAGAAACTCCTACCATTTGCAGCAGCATGGATGGAACCAGAGAGTATTATGCTATAATAAATGAAATAAATCAGTCAGAGAAAGATAAGCATCACATGATCTCACTCATTTGTGGAATATAATGAACATCATAAATTGATGAACAAAAATAGATACAAAGAAAAAGAAGCATTGAACAGACTGTCAAAAGTCAGCAGGAAGGCAGGGGAGGGTTGAGGGAGTAAGAGAACAACCAAAGGACTTACATGCATGCTTATGAGCATAGCCAATGAACATCCACACTAGGGGGGTAAGAGCATATGCCGGGGAAGTTGGGGAAGGCAGGGGAAGGCCAATAGGTGAAAAAAGAGCCAGATGTTCTACTATTTGTAATAGTTTAAACAATAAAAAGTGGTTCATCTACACAATGGAATACTATGCTGCTATAAAAAAAAAGGAGGAACTTTTACCATTTGCAACAGCATGGATGGAACTGGAGAGCATTATGCTAAGTGAAATAAGCCAGTCAGAGAAAGATAAATATCACATGATCTCACTC